>NC_134003.1:3266116-3566116 GCF_047716275.1 Strix uralensis | reverse complement strand
TGTCCTTTATGTGCCTGAAAACATCCTCCAGGAGGTGAAGTTGACCAGCCTGTAGCTCCCCAGACCCTCCTTGCCCTTCCTGAATGATGGATCTGGGAAAGCAGTGTCTGGCTGGATCACCTGGGGGAAGCAGACTCTCTGCACAAACACAAGGGAGAGCCACTGAACCTCGCTGAAGGCCCATGAAAGCCCCTTCCCCTCCTCTCCATGCACAGGTACTTCGAAGAAGCCTAGACCTTTTTTCCTGGAGTCTCTCTGGTCTCTCCCTTTGGGAACAAGGAACACTCTACAGCAGTCCGTGTGTTACTAATTCTGAGTATGCTGCAGGGATGAAGCATCCTTCCTCACCATCCTCACAGACGAATCTTCACTGAGGTTCTGTCCACAGTGGCACAGGGAATTCAGAGCTGGCTAGGCTCAGCAGATGTGGCAGGAGGTGCTGGGACATATGCACCACGAGAGCATGCAGGGAGCAGACACTATTGGAAGAGGGAGAAATGTTCCTGGACTCCAAGGAGACTGTGCAGAGTTTTCTGCACCTCAGGAAGTCAGATGACTAAAGACAAGCCTGGAGGCAATACTCTTTGCTGCAACTGGGCAGGGGAAAGTTAAATAAATCCTTTTTAGTCCTATTCGATCTGATCTGTCTCTGAGATATCTCTGTTAAGTATTTTAGCTCATATTATAATAATACTTGGTTTGTTTGAGTTTAAAAGCCTCTTGGTTCCTTTAGAAAGCTGGTTGCAAGAGCAGATCAAGACAGATCACCACAAAGCTCTGGCCACTTCTGCCTTCACGTTTTCACAGGCAATTCACCTGTCAAATAAGAGGTGCCCAGAGCAAGCTAAAACACTTTTCGGTCTCCAGCAACTGTAAAAGAAGTCAAGACATCACATCCAGCACCCATGGAGATGCCTATCCCTGCACACCTACACACAGGCAGCTTAACCCAAAGCTGACCAGTCATGGGTCAGATCTTCTGGGTGGCTGCAGTGCCTGAACATCAGCACCCAGGGCCACCCGAGATGCCCTGGGGCACTCGAGATCCACGGCTGCAGGACAGGACACAAGACTAAAGCCCGCAGTGGTGGGCACAGTGTGTGGGGCCTGCCCCGTCAGAGGGGCTGGAGAGGGGAGGACAGGGAGCGATGCTGCAGCGCAGCCCAAGCCTGGCATGCCCATCACACCCGTCACACCAGCAGGACCAGTCTGCACCACAGAGCTGTGCTCTGCCGGGACAGAGCAGCCTGCATTCGCTGCCACACTAATCCACTCTGCCTAGTTTCTGACACAGTTTCAGCCTGTTCATTTCTAAGAGTCCTCCTGGTTGTTAGAGCAGCCCTGGGATGACAGCAGTAAACACTTGTGTTTGGACAAGTCAGACTTCTCATCTTCAGCATCTGCCAAGTTTTACAGTTTAAGCTCAAATTGCCTTATTTAAAAGGATCCTTTTCTGGAATTACCACTTGGTTTCTGCCACCTCAAGCCACTGTCTCAGGAACAGACCAAGGCCAGCTGAGCTCCTGCTCCAGGTAGCTGCAAATGAGCACGCTACCCACATCCCATCCCCAACTCGCAGCCCAGCGTGGTGTCCAGTAGTGGCCCTTTTCACAGCAGAGAGCACTGAGCACGATCCTGTCTCCTGGAGCCCTTGCTCACCTGCTGACGGCAAACCAAGGACGCCCTGCCTCGAGGTGTCCAGAGCCTGATACTAATTTCTACCAGCAGGCAATGGATCAGCCAACAAACAGTCATCTAGGAGTTAATATTTCATTGAGCAATTCCAGCAGGAATTATCATAAAATTTGTAGCTGGCCTAAAGTTGGAGCATCTTCAATACCAAGGGGAGTAAGGGGAGTAAGCACTAGAAGGGGTTCCTGATCTTGAGGTCTGGAGTAACATCACTCCAATGCAATTTAGCAGAGGAAACGAACAGGTGCATGCTTAGGTGCTGATCCTAAGGATTTCTGCTCAAAAAATGGGAGTCCATCAGAAATGACAGAACTCAGTTTGTTCAATGCAACAAAGCAAAGGCTAAGGAGAGGCAGAAACGCTTGCTATAAATATGACAGGGAAGTAAACACCATGGAGGGAAAAGACCTATTTAATCCAAAGCACAAATTGGCACAAGAATAAATAAATATAAATTTGCCATGAGCACAGGCTGAAAATTAATAGGACTCTAACGACCAGAGAAGTAATGTTCTGAAACAACCTTTTGATAAGCAAGAAGCCATACTGATTTCAGGATGGCTTTTGAACCATTTACAGTTCATAAGAGGACAAGGACAATAGTGGACAATGCGCTTAATGTCTTAGAAATCTGTGTATACAAACATTAGAAACGGAACAAACAGGAGGAGTTCAAATTCTTCACACAAAGCAAAATTCTGATTTAATTGGCATAACAGGCTTGTTGGGAAAACTTATGTCTGGAATACTAATATCCAACTGTATAGTTTGTTCAGGAAGGGCAAAAAAGGAGAAAAAGGAGGATCACAAGAGCATAGGTACATTCACTGAGTCTGAGACTGCAGAAGGAAATAGTCTCTGAATAAGAATTAAAGAAGGAAAAATGGGTGCTACTAGAGCAGAGGCATACAGAAATTCTGCTAGGAAAAGAAAACAGACCGGCCATTTTAATGCGTGGTTCACGATATCATCAAAAAAACCAGTATTTGGTAGTAGCAAGGGATTTCAGCTAATCAGAATTGCTTGACAGGGATCCTGTAAATCACTGATTGCTTGGCCAGTTTTATGACTGCATTGGCAGAACAGCTCTTATCCAAAAGGTAAAACAGACAAAAAAAACCCTAAAGCTGAAGTTTTTCTAGATTTGATTCTGGACAAAAGGGAGGAAAAACAAGAAAACAAACAGCTGCTTCATAAACTGGCAAAAAGGGGAATCTACGCAGATGCTAAAGAGAACTTGTGGTTACTCAGAGAAACAACAATAACAACTGAAAACTATTCTGATGAGGCAGCAGCAGGACGTATTTAGTAAAAGCTAACTTTTCAAAGCTAGAAACTTTGCACTGATGTCAAGCATAGGACAGAAGTCAAAAGAAAGGAAAAATACTTCAGGTTACTTGGGATGGACAATTAAGAACAGCACAGGGAATTAAGCACAAGTCAGAGGGTCAGGGCTCCAAACGAGACACAACCTCAGAAGACTCAGGAGGTGCCCGCGACCGCTCCGTAAGGTGCTGGCAGTATGCAGAGGGAGACAGCAAGGGGTGGTCCAGCACTGCAGCACGCAGACATGCGGTCAAGAGGTGACACTCACAAGCACGAGTTACTCAAAAGGGAGCTACTCCGGTTCACTCCAGTGACAGAAGGGCGAAATCTTCAGTGATACATGGGAAGGAGATAACAGATTAGGAAGTTAATTTTTGTATTAGCTGGGCTTGATGACCTTCAGCATGGAGGGCTTCTAGACTTGCAGGCACAGAGCACTCAGCAGTTTCTTCCAAGAATCCTCCTGACATCCCAGAGAAGATGCCATGTACAGGGATTCTCACACAGTTTTTGACACCATGTTGAATGGCATTCCTATAGATGAGGTAGAGAAAGTCATCTAAGTTAAGCTTCTCTAAAATAAGTGCAAAATAGTCTACTACTAAAAAATCTACTTGGGAGATGATTTTAGCTCAAAAATGAGAAAATATATCAAGAGGAAATCTGGCCAAGGCCTAGTGTTATTCAGTGTTTCATACCTGACTTTCATGATGGCATAAAGACTCTTCTTATTAAATCTGCAGGTGGATCAACTTAGAAGCCAGCATTAGAATTCAAAATAACCTTGACAAATTGTGAGAAATAGTCTGAAAAAAAAATAGGCTACAATTTAGGGAGGACACATGCCCAGAGCCTACATAAGAACAGCCCATTTCAGAAAGACAGATTAGGGAACAAATAGCTGGATAACAGCTTTAAAATAATATGGATGAAGGCGGATACCATACCAATACAACCATGCCATGCTGGAGTGTATAAACTTGCTTATAAGATGGGGTTGAACAAACATCTGGGAGGATTGATCTTCTCCTGTCACCTGACCACTCCCCTGTACAGGAATTTTTTTTTGTTTGTTTCTAGTTCGACCTTCCCTTAATGCAGCTTGTGCCCATCGCCTCTTGCCTTGTCCATTTTTCCTGGGTATCTTTTTTTCAGGGCTTTTTATCCCCTACTAGTAATTTTCCTTTGAACAATCCTTTGAATGCATTTACTTATTTTTAATGGCATTATGATGGTCTGAACAAAGATGTGCTGCATTAACATGTAAATATCCAGCGTATTAATCTCAGCAACAAGGTGGATGTTAGGCATTTCATAAGGATGCTTTCTCCCACCAGGATGACAAAGTGTGTTTGTTTCTCTATAATTACAAGCGGGAGTACACCTCCACACTTCACACTTCAGCTCTGCCTGTCTATTTATTGCAGTTTTGGCAAATTCATATGTCACTGAACGGGACCCTCTTGTTTGGTTTCTTGACTTTTTTTTTTCTCAAATTTGTCTATTTTGCTGTTTTGAGGATTTTGGGTTTTTTAAGCTCTCTCAAACTTTTGATCAAGCATTTGTGTCCCTTCTTGCTGCAGCCCTTTATCATTTATCTGACCAAGGCTATCTTAAGGAGTTTATCTTACAGAGTCCAAATTAAGCACTCCTCCTAAGCATTAAACCTGCAACCCATTTCAAAGACTTCCTTGTGCCTCTTCCATCATCATGAAGAGGAGGAATCCCGCATCTTTAAGATCCTGGGAATAAATTCCCTAAAACACAGAGGGAAAAGGTACAGGATGAGGGGACTGGGATGCAGTCCAAGTATCATTTGTGGTATCTATGCATCACATTTGGTCCTAGAGTACATTGCAGTAGTAAGGCGCTGACACACTTCTTAGACTTTAAGATGTTTTAAATATGAAATGCGATAGAAAAAAGGTGACTCTGTGCCCTAGAGAGAATTGTAAGCATTTATAGTTATGGTGGCAGTGCAGGAGGCCTATCCAAGACTACAGGGACAGCTCTGGGTCTGTGCACAGACCAGTGGCCCCAGGTGCTGAATCCTATCCTCAACACAAATTTAAATAGCTTTAAAGATTTATTTTTTTTTTAAACTGAGCATCCAGTGCACATCAGTGTATTTAAAGACACCCCAAGCCAATTCTGCAGCTATTGCTGAATACCGGTCCTGGCAAATTTTCTCCAGAGCCATAACGAGGAGCCCTGGCAGAGCCCAACACACGTGGTGAGGACCCAGTCTCCTGCAGGCCCTCGTCTCCTTACAGATCTCCTTGCAGTGACTTTTTGTCCTGTGATGCTGAATTTGGGGTATTGGATGCCAGGGCGTCAAGTGAGGCCAAGAACAACAAACAGCCATAAGACCTGCAGGATGTCTTTTAGAGCTTAGGATGTAGCCCAAGGACACGGGAGCTGGTGCAGGGCTGCACAGCTTTAGAGTTGACTATGCTAAACAATACTGCACCAATGAAAAATACTGCCACTCACAATTATCTTCTTTTCTTGTGAATATGTTGAGCACTGCCAGCTCCAGCACAGATCTTCACACCACTCAACACTTAATTCTCCTTCCCCATGAAAGCCAAATACTCATTCTAGTCTTTGGTGTCCATCCTTTAACATGATATTAGCCCCTGTAAGCACTCTCCCCTTAATCTGTGACTCCTAAATTTCCTTCAGAGCTGTCATAGAAGGACTTCTTCCACACTTTTTGTAAATCCAAATATCCACTATCACCCAGACCCATTAGTCAAATAGTTGCTAATACCTTCTAGGACACTGCAGCAGCATGTGAGGTAAAATCCCTGCCAACACCACAACTGCCCATGTCTTAAGGCTGGTGATGTTTTCTGGCCACCTTTTCCTTTTTGCCTTATATATGAGTTCAGGCAGCTGGAACTACTCTGATGAGTCTTTCTGCAAGCTTTCAAATCCATCTGTTCCTGATATTCTGTGCTTCCCTTCATATCAGAGCCTTCAGAGTTGGTATTTAACACTCGTTAGCTTTTCCTGATTCCATTTTTATGTAAATACACATTTATCATGTTTGCCCGAGGACAAAGTATTTGTGGTTACCAATTTCCCAGTGCTGCCTAATGCTTGTGCGCACAGCGTTTAAACGCTGTGACCCTTTCTGTTGGGGAGACAGCAGAGGTTTTGAGAGGGGTCTAAAGCCAATTATTTTATTTGCTGTATATGGAAGGGTAACGGGTTTGTTAAACTTGCCATTTGTGCTGCTCTAATTCCTTGGTCGCATGTCCAGCAGTGGCAGGCATGGACAGGGTCTCCATTCAGCAGCAGATCTCTATGGAGCTACTTGGGAAAGAGGCAGGTGAGAGGATCACTCACACGGTAAGTGAGGTGAGAAGAGTCAGCGGCCAAAGACATATGCGGGCTGGGACTTGGGCGCAGACTTGGATTTGTTTATTAATCCTAGCAAAGGGTTTACTAAGCTTGAAGGGAGAAAAACTTGGTCCAAGAGAGCTTGAGACAGTCAGCTGGATTCCCAAGTTCCCAACTCCAGGTTTCTTGCTTCCGAAGATTATAACTGCAAAAACAGTCAATGAGCTGACCAGACCAAAAACACGAGGAGTGGTCATGCACGATGTACAAAAGAAACTGAGGTAAGCTTGCCAGGACTGATATGTGAGCATCAACCAGGAAACATCAGACCATCAGCATGGATGCGCACCATGTTCTGCCTGTGTGGAGGCTTGGAAAACTTCTCAGTGAGACCAAAAACCTGTTTTTCCCTCCACAAAAGATGCCACAAAAGTATTGCAAGTTCCCTTCACACTGATCTAGTGACCCAGGTTTCCTTGCAAATACTGCTCTCAGTAAGGAGATCACACCTTGCTCCACAGAGAAAGAAGAACAAACCCAGGGGTGGCTTCCCACATTCCAGGATGGGCAGAAATGTGACTCCCTTACAGGAAGAAATCTTGGAGATAACTGGTAGCTCCTGTCCTGACCAAAGGCAAAAACCTGTGCAGACTGCGTGGGTCTGCTAGTATGAGAGTCAGCCAAGGCAGATCTATGGGTGGAAGTGAGAACAGAGCCAGGAGGCCCAGCAGATGGGGAAAAAAGGTAATTCTGTGCCAATATTTAGAAAGGTAAATGAGGAGACTTGGGTAATTACAGGCCTGTCAGTCGGACAGGGAATAGCTGGCTGTTCTACAGGAGTTCACAGAAAATAGACTTTATCAGCATAACCTGTTATCCTGATGGAATGGTAAATCTGGGCGATAAAGGTAAATTAATAATTTAATGATAATTAAATGTGAAGAGCATTTCATTTGGTCCCTTATAACATTACAACCGTGAAACTCAAATGGTAAAATCAACATTACCCCTATAAAATGGACTGAAAGCATCACAAGCCACAGGTCTCAACCTGCACTGAAAACGTGCCACCACCAGGACGTCCCCAAAGCGTCCTGCAGAACACAGCTCTCCGATGGATACGAACAAGTAAAAGGGACACAATCCTAAATTCCATCTGCAAGATTCACCTCACCTAATCATGGATTTAACCAGTGCCAGCGTCACCATCTCAGCTGCCATCTCAGGCTCCATTTAGAAACAGAGATCACATTCAGCCAGAGAGAGCCAGCTGAGGGGTTCAGCTCAGATCTGGGCACCTACAAGGGAGCAGGATGTACAGCTTCCTACCACGGTCAATGGAACTGGGATTCAGCTGCACACATGTTGACTCATAGTGCTGCTCTGGATGCCTTGGGGTATCCCAGACATCCACACAGTGCTGAGAGCTCAGACACAGGGTCTATGGGAGACTCATGTCCAGGTGGGGCACCTGAGGAATCTAAGATGGTACTTAAGAGATTGGTATTAAGGTAACTAAACCAAGCCCTGGAGCTCTAGTTGCCAAGGTCTGGAGAGGGATTCAAGTGAAGCCAGTGTCTGCTCTGCAACCAGAACATGGGCTCAGTTGCTCACACAGATGTCTGGTGCCATTTGAGATGCCCTGGAGACCCAGCTTTGCCTCCAGCTGTCATTCCAGAAGGACACGTGACTCCAGTAGGTCCCATGTCACAACTTCCATCCCTGGGGTGACTTCTCATGTACTCCAGGGCCTCTCACATCCCTGGACATCTCTCTCTGGGCAAGCAAACTCCACCCACCTCACCCCATACAGACATGCCACACCAGGTTACTGGGAGTTACACTGGGGTAGCTTTGAAGAGTCTTCTTGTGTGAGCTTCACGAGCAGCAAGCTGCCAGGGCCTGTGAAAATGCAATATGCAGCTGCTGCTTCCAGCAGTGCAACCAGGTACCTCTTGTCTTGCAGGTTCTGAGTTTTACAGAAAAAAACAGTTGCTAACAGCTCTGCAGTGTCATCTAGGAGAGCCACCCATGGGTTGCTCCAGCTGTATACATCAGTACGCAGGGCTTGGATTGATGCTGGAGTATTCAGCACTGCACGCTGCCCATCAGCACAATGGCATCCATGTCTGGGCCAGGCACATTTGGAGCAGGGATTGAACAAGCTGCACAGTTACCTGCAGGTATGTTCACATGGCATGATGCAGTGCCAGATGGATGTTCATGTCTCCTGTAGGCAGAAAGAGGCCTGCAGGTATCCCATTTCCTGGGCAGATATTCAAAGCTCTGAGACATTGCACACATTTATCTCAGCTTTCTGTTGCTGTGATTAGTCACGCTCCTAGGGAATCCAGCTTTTCAGGGCACAGGGGCTCCAGGCAGCCTTTTTTCTGGTTTCCAGATGGCCTCAGGGAAGAAGTGGTCAGCTCACGCAAGCTCCTCCAGGCATGCTCAGTAATTAATGCAGTTACAGGCACCGGTAGAAATTTATTCTCCTGAAAGTCAAGATGCCAGAGAATATGGCCAGATGAAACTCCAGGACCCTGCAACTGCAGGCAGTGCATAATTCACGCGGAGACATCAACGAAGGGACTATTGCTTAGCCAGATGAGACCCTGTCCTGGCTTCTCAGCAAGCCCAGGCACAGCAAAGAAAACACAAGGGCAAGAGCAGGTGCTAGATTACCACACCACCCCCTGCCCAGGTTCCTGCAATGGTCTTCAAAAGCTGTTGGCTGATGGCAGACAAATGACAAATCCAACGGCTGCTGGCAAAGCTCTCCCCCTCCAGAGTCCACCCCAAGAGCTGCACCCAGAACTCACCAGCAGACCCACCCGTGGGATGTGCCTCATTTCTGTTGTAACTCCTCCACAACCATGCAATAAGACATTCAGCAAGGAAGGCAGTGGCACCGGCAACAGGGGTAAATACCTGCCAGGTCAGACCTCAAGTTAAAAGGATGGTAGTAACTGCAAACAATCTCAGATAATAAGCAATGGAACATCCCTTTTAATTTTACCATTGATACATTTTCTGACATGGAGCTCTTTCCCAATGCAGAGGCCAGAGAGAGCAGTAGATTTAGCAAGAATATAATGGGCTTGAAAGGTATTTGTCAGTGCTGGTTTCTCAGGTCAGCCTAAGTGGCTGTGCTTGAGAATTAATTTGTAAATAGGAAGTTTATAAATCAGAAGTTCATCATCAACACAAACACACACTTCAGGAACTCACCAAGGGTTATACAGGTGCAGTCTGGATCCCTAATAAGCTTTGGGCATGGGGTCTATTACCTCTTACTGGAGGTAAGGGAGGAATAAAATCTCAATTTCTAGTTAGTCACAGAGATTTGATCAACACATTTGTGTTAATGATCTGTACAGTGCAAATTGCATGAAATCCAAAGAGATGCAGAGAAGACGATGTTACAGACTACGGGTGCCCAGAGCCCCAGTCCCACGCTTGGCCACTGAGCTGCTTTTGGGAAAAGGAGCATTTTTGTTTCTTTGTGCTGCACCTAATATAATAAAGTCCCAAAATAATATAAACAGGATTCACTGGTGCTGCTGGTGTGCAGACACTAAATAGTCATAAGTAAGTGTGAGAGAACTGTAGTATATCATTACCTGGCAGGGTCAGACTTCACATACTGTGCTTGCAAGTATACATACTGCATGCTGAGATTAGTGTAGTTTCAGCAGGGTAATTTTTCACACGTCTACAACAGAACAACAGTGCAGTTAATATACAAGATCCTGTGCAAGTGCCAGCATCAACAATTTAACTGCAGCACCTTGACTCCATCACCACAGGGCAAGGAAGATAGGCTGACCAAGCGCCTCTCTTGAGGCAGGTACTACTGCCTTCCACAACCTTATCCTCAATTATCAGATTTCCATGTTTTTCTCCTCTACCATGTGGCAGCTCTTGTCTGGATGTGTCCCCAGTTACTCTGTCCATCTGCTCTAATGCAAACAGAATAACCTCCCTCATGGGCCTTGAGTAACTGGGGGCAGGTAAGTTATATCCCATTTTATCTATGCATTAGGATGTGTCCAAAGAAAGCTGTGCCCCACTCTCTGTGGCTATGGCTCAAACAGCAGCACAAGAAAGCACAGGCTCTATTACACACTTCTGCTTCTAAGAAGATCTGTCATCTCTGGAGCAGGATGGGGCCAGCATGCCGGACCCTTTTTGTGTTCCCAAACCCCTGGGTAAATCCATCTACAGCCAAAACACCGTCCACCAAAAGTTTTATGCTCAGATTCATGCAGACAGGAATTGGGAGGGAGGGGTGACCAGGGCTCTGCTGGTGCAGGATGAAGGGGAGCTGCTGTGAATGAGGCTTGGACCCGTTACTCACCCTCACATGCAAACCTGTTCACCTCACAGCTGCTCCCCTCCCACTTCACCCCCTCCACAGACGGTCTTATGTGCAAAATGAAGCCACATCCTCCAGTGTTTGAACAGATGAAGAACATCACATTTGTAACAAGTTAGGCCTTCACTTTGCCACAAATTGGGCAAAACCTCCTGTTTTGCCATCACACCTGCTTTGAGGATTTGTATCTCAGACTGAGAATTAAACACAGCAGAGGTCTTTTTAAAAGCTCTCCTTGCTCCATCAGAAGCACCGCTCACACCGTGTTCCCAAGCAGGAACAGACAATCTCTTGTTGGGAGAGTGAATTTGAGCGCAATCTGTCCGTGTGCGTGATAGAGCCACCAGCCCTTCTCCAAAACCAACTGCTTCCAGACCAGAGGCACCAGACCCAGCTTACCCAGTACCGCTTGTCTCCCTGCTGCTAACCCGTGCAGCACCCAGTCCCGTCCCCAGCACCCACAAGTCCCGATCCACAAAACCTGATCGCTGCCAATCCTGCAGACGCTCGCTGCCTAGTGCAGTCTATTAAAACATTTCTCCCAAATGTTCTCACGGCACCAGGCTCCTCTATAACTGCATTTTTTGCACTGACAACAGCTCTATACCCTCGTTCTGTACGTCTGGACCCAGCGTACCTCTCACCCACCACTTCCCCTGCACCTTCAGAAGGGAGAAGCTGTCTCTGGAAGCACAAATTGGTGGGATAAGCTGCTGTTAGCTGAGCCCACTGAGCTCACCTACTTATTCCAAGTGAACTGTTCACTTTGAAGGGATAAACAGTCTGATTAAACTAACAGCTCTTCCTTCCTCACAGTGATTCTCTTTGAAGGATATAGGCAAAGCCAGAGCGAGCACACTCTCTAGCAGCAAATCCACTGCTCACTCCTCCTGGGAGAGAGCCCTCTGTGCAGAACGGGAGGAGGAGAGCCAGAGTGGGAAAGCTGGGAGAGCTTTGCTTTATATCAAGTAATCTCGTTATTGCAATTTCAGACCTAAATGGTAAATAGGCAGGACTGCTGAGCAGTGCAGCAGGAAGCAGGCCTGGGTCACTGGGTGATTTAGCTGATACAAACAATAACCTGTGCATGGACGGTCAGCGTCTGCTGCTGATACAAACCTTCAGCATTGCTCAAAGTATCAGTGGAGCTGTGCAGGACAGGCAGACAGTCTTGTTGGCCTAGGCCGTACCCAGAAGTGCTGGGAGGGCTGATACAGGAGAACGGCAAAAATTAACTAATTAATGTCAATCAGTGCAGGTATACAAACATGCCTCATCAAATGAATAACACTCATTTGTGTTGTAATGAGTGTGTAACACTCTCTTGTGTTCATCCCTGATGCAGAATGGGAACAGTGGTGGGGAGGGCAGAGCAGATACAGAGAGCAACTCCCACAGTGGCTTGGCATAAACTTGAAGCATCTTTATACAACCTGACAAGACGTAGAAACAACGAGGGTGAGTTGCATTTTTCCAAGGAGAGTCAGTGCTCTCCAGTCAGCTCCAGGGCACAGCAGAGTCTCGCACGGTCCAGAAGAGAAGGAAGAGCCCTGGGTGGGTACAACCTCTGTAGCAGCGGCCAGACTGGGCCCATATGTTGCTATTAGTGTTTGTTCCCTTGTTTTTCTAGGTTTGAATACAGCATGCTGCACTCCCAGGCACAACAGACTCCTTTGATAACGTGTCAAAACTCCTTGATGCTTGCAGCTCAGACTGGAGGAACCACTCCTGTCTGCTCTCTCGATTTGCAGCATTTCCGAGTATCTTCTTACCAACAGCTTGGCAGTTGCCATGTCCTAGGTGGGTCTATCTCACTGACCCCACTCCTCCCCAGGTCCCAAGCCTGCCCCCCAGTCCAGGACTTTGCAGCCAGTTTGCTCTGAGCAGTCTCTGTCCATTCTGCCACACACCCCTCTCAGTCAGCTGCACTGGCTCCTTCGTGGAGCTCAGCACCTGCGGCGCTCACCAATTTCACACTGACATGGTGCACTGTCTGTGCTCCACATCTTTATTTCAAGACAGATTAACCAGTCTTTTCTGGACAGCTACACACTACATTGTTTTGTGCTGTGTTCCTTCACTGTTCAGCGCAGTTTGTATCTTCATCATTCAGTGTACAGCCTCAGGGCTTGTTTACTACACATCAAACCCTGCTCTGAATAGGGAATCCTTTGATTCCTCTTGCATTTATCTGTTGCGCTCATCATCTGGAGAAGTAACTCTTGGAAATACCAGGGAGGTTACGAATTCTCACAGTGCCCTATGACACGAGGAGACATATTCTCCCCCTTCAACCTGGGTCCCAGACATGCCTCTCTCAAAGGCAGTCCTTGGACATGCAGCAGCACCGAGTTTTGTTCAGCACTCATGCTGCGAATGCAGCTGTGGTCCTGCCCAGCTAGACCCCTGTCGCTCACTACATGGTGCTCTGAGTGCAGGAGGTGTTCTCAGAAGAAAATCAAGCTGTCCAGGAAGGTACAGTTTGTTTGCCACAGGCAAAGATGAAGTTATCTTATTTCTGCTATTTCCTATGATCTTGTCTTAACCCTCTCAAGGTGCTCATAACAGGATAAGGTTCTTATCAAATATCTTAGCTTTCAAAAACAAGAGGGATGTGGCATGTCCTGCTATACTCTCCACTGAAGTGCGCCAAAACAATAATCACAAAAAGATTTTGGTTGGTGTGGAGGTCCACTGATCCCGGGAATCACTGATCAGAGCAGAGCTGACCTCCCAGCTGAATTACATCACTGAAGGCCTTGTGCAGTCAAGTGTGGAATACCTCCTAAGATGGAGATCCCACCACCTTTTTGGCCCCTGTGCCACTGTTTCACCACCCTAATGGGGAAGACTGCTCCCTTATGACCAACCTTATGTCCAAACTGTGACCATTATCTGTTGTCTTTCAAGTCTGGCTTCCTCTCTATAAGTATCCATTAGGTAGCAGAAGGCAGCAATTAGATCCCCCTCCACCTTTTCATAGCCCCTCCTCATTCGCTGTATGCTTAAACCCCCAACCATCTTTGTGGCCCTGCTCTGGACTCACTTCAGTATGTTGATCTGTGTCTTGAACCGGAGAGCCCAAAACAGGACACTAGATGTGGCCCCACCAGTGATGGAGTAGAGGGACGCAGGGTCCCAGAAGGAAGCCACTAGTGGCTGGCCAACAGTTGGGCTTTGTACTGCTGATTGCAACTCCGTGAGTTGGTGGTCCAACCACTTTTCCACCAGAGTCATCCGTATCCTGTGAATTGAGAGACCATGTTAAATGCCTAGCTAAAGCCAAGGTATGCAATATCCATCGCTCTCATGTGTTGTCTCCTTGCACAAGGCAATCAAATTGGTCTGGCACAATTTGCCGCTGGTAACTCCACACTGGAGAAAGGTCAGGTCTTCCTCAAGCAGAACAGGGTTACGATGAGTCACCAGCACCCTGAAGTCATTGCCAAGAAGAGTGTGCCATTCACAGTAGTGATTTCTTCCTCCTCAGTCTTGCGCACGCTTGGATTCATTTTCGTGTGTTTTGCTAACACTGCCTTCTCGCTGGTTCCCAGCTGAAGTTTGGAAGTTGCCCAGTAGCCTCCTCCGGCTTCACTTAACATAAAGGGCTGTTGTTTGCTACACAGCAATGCCTGGGTTCACCAGTCCTTTAGCACATGTTCACAGAGCTCAAGCTACGACAAGTCGGGCAATAGTTACTGACCAACAGGCAACTGTTAAATGCAGCTAAAACCAGTTGAAGTCCAAAGAAGACCTGAGACTCCACACTGTCTGGTCAATGCAACCCCCCTGGCCTTCTGCAATAAAGACAATAGAAATATTATTGGGAAACTAATAAAATCCAATGCTTCCAGTTTGGTCCCTGACTGCGGAAGTGCTGTAGCTGCTTACCAGGACTGAAAGCCCTGCCCTCCCACAAGACCAAACGACATCTTTGCTTCACAGTCTTACAGTTGCTTTCCAGTGCTCCATGTGACAGCCCAGAGATGTCCCTAGATGTATGCCATGCTCCATCGTTACTCATTTGTCCACGGGGTCAAGCAGCTCAGCAGGGTCAGTTCAGTGTGGACTCCTTTCTTATTGCAGGCTTTTCTAGCCTGAAACTGAGAAAAAAAATGGTTCCACAAGTAATAATAGAAGCTGTGAAGAGTTAAAATGTCCCAGGAGTAGAAGAAGCTTTGATTCATTTCTCCACATAAAAAGTTTCTAATTATACTGGGTCTTATCTCTGTGCTAGAGCATATTCATAACTCTGCCTTTGTCCTTGGTGTGTTCAGCAGCAATGGCTAGATTTTGGACAGTGCAGGGATGAGAGTTTAGGAAAGAAAAGCAGTTACAGGGCATCCCTCAGGGAGGAGGGGCACTCATCCGAAGTCGTGGGAGCTCCAGAGATGGCTATTGAGTAAAAGCACGATCCCTGATGAACGTGCCCTGACATACATAGCTATAGCCATGGACCAGATGACCTCCTGAGGTCCCTGCCCACCTGAATTATCCCTGGAACATCTGATCTTGAGCAGAAGGGTCCATCCCCAGGAGCTCCCAGTGCTGGGCTAGCATGCTTGCACAGCAAGGATTAATGTGCAAACGGGAGCCCTGTCTTTTCACTGTCATCAGAGTCAATAGGAGGCCTACACACTCCAGCTCAGCACTGCATCCTGAGCTCCCAGGCGTCTCCTGAGAGCTCACACAACGGGAGAATGCGCAGGCACTTCTGTTAGGACAAACCAGTCAGCCAAGCACTTAAGCAGCACTCAAAATCTCCTTACGTAACTTCTGAAACAAAGGCTGCCCATGCAGCCTTTCTACTCAGGCAATCAAACACACTCCCCCTTGCTCCCTCCCACATAGAGGGCATGTTACCATGACGGGTTTCTGCATTGCATTTCCACCTCAGGTTTCTGTAGAGCACACAGGCACATACATGCACACGCACATACGCTCTCTCCCTTGTTTTTATACAATGCCCGATTTGCAGTTCAACGCCAAATAGAGCAGATATGAGATACGATTTAAAATACAAGTTATACATAGCTCAGGTAGTGACAATAGCAACATTAACAATGACCAAACCTGCTGCCATAGGCCACGTAGACTGCAGAGACCCCAATACAGAATAAAAGCTCTTGCACTCAGCAGTGTCAGACAATGAGCCAACAGAAAGTCCAGTCCTCTCTCCAAGCCCTGCACCCCTCACAGTCTGCCAGGTGGTAGCAAGCTGTAAAGGCTGATTCATGCCATGTGCTTTAGAGAGCATCATCTCAGGAAGAACGCAGTGAGCAATGGTGATACGGAGAAAGATGGAGCAAATGTTGTAGGCGCTGGTGCTCGAGCTGGGCAAATATCTAAGGCCAGAAAAGCCAGTGCTACGAATGAAAGAGTTGGTCCCGCACCGCCCTATGAACAGTGATGGACAGCCCACAAAGACACTCCCCTGTGGGGAACTGGCACAGATGAAAAATAAGTGGCAAAAAATGGTGATTTTGCAGCAGGAGTAATTTCTCAGACCATGTCACCTTGTGACCACAAACCCACTTGTGCCAGCTTCTGAGGACAGCATGTCTGCAGGGTAGGAAGGAGGGGCAGGGAGGGGCAGAGACTCCTGCTTGCAGGGACACATCAAAAAGCAGTAAAATCTACAAAGTAAATGCCATTCCTGATGTACTTCCTCCCCTCTGTCCTCTCTCTTCGCTTTCAGGCTCTCTTTGTAGTGGTGCCCACCAAGGAGGGATGGGTTATTCCAGTAAAATCCCAGAGAAGGCCATTACACTTGCAGCAGAGAACTGCTGCTAGCACAGCAAAGGAGCCATCTCAAACACCATGAGCCGTGGTGAAAAGGCTTTTTCTTGCTGGCTGTTGTTGTGCACACGGGTTAAGGTTGCAGGTAATGGTCTACCGTGTGGGGACATGCTTGCAAACCTATTCAAGCAAAATTTTGCAGCATGAATTTATCCAAAGAGAGAAGCCAAATGTGGGAGTCAGAGAACATCCCACTCAAACGCACACGCACGCACACTTGCTGCCTGCATGGCTGATTTCAGCTCTGGATAAGGGCCAAATCCCCATCAGTGCTGTGAGGCCCCAGAAGACCGGAGCAAGGATGCTGCTCAGGGCTGAACGGGTGGGGCTCTCCCTCCAGCACAGAGCAGCTCATACTGAAACCAGTACAGAAGACTGCTGTAGCTCTCCCAAATGATTTTATTTTCCCACAGAAGTTTAACATCTAAAAAGGTAGTTTTAAAATCAACTTTCAAAAAGCAAGAATCCAAAGTTTTAGTCACTGATAAATATTTTGGTTCTAGCTTTCCAACTGTGTCTGCTCCTACGAGAAAACAATGTTGTCCTCATCTTGGGGTCAGGGTATTTTGTTAAAGGCACAGTATTTCAAAGAAATCTTATTTTTCCTCTGTGAGAGTGGCTGAGTGGTCCCATGACAGAAATACCTGCAAGTTCTTTGGTACGAAAGAAGTGGCTTTCCATGGCAGTGCCGCAGCAGCCACAGAGATCCCATTTCTCAGGCTGTGACGCTGCTCACGACACCCTCCAAGAGCACGTGCTCTGCCTGATCCTCCAGACGAGGTCAGCACAACCCTGACAGCAAACTGTGCCCGCCGTTGTGGCTCTTACAGCTCTGTGGTGGTTTAGCCTCTGCCGGGGTCTGAGACCACGCGGCCGCTGCCCCTTCCCCACAAAGGGAGTGAAATACAAAGCCCCAAGACTGAAATAAGGAAAGGTTTAATACAACAGTGCAATAGCAACACAACAAACAACAACAATAACAGTAACAGTAATAGTGATAGCAATGAACAGAGCAAAATAGCTACCAAATACAGCAGTTTGAAGCACGATGTACAAAACCACGAGTGCACCGCGCTCCACGCCAGGAAAATGTGACCTGCCAGGATGTGACGTCTGCATGGTATCTGAATAACCCGGCTAGAGCTCCCCCCCACTGCTGGGGAAACTTAACCCTATCCTGGTTAAACCAGGACAAGCTCCAACCTTGGGTGCTCCCCAGCATACATCAGAGATGTTCACCTAGCCTAGGGCTCTGTCTCTGGTGGAAGCAAAAGGAGCTGCTCTTTAGGGTGCACACAAGCCTGGCCACCCTGCAGGCATCCTCCTTGCTCTTCCCCAGCATCCACAGTTGTCGTATCAGGGATGTTAGAGGAGATGTCTCTGCCTGCTGCCTTCAGTCTCTGCTGATGGACCTGTTGCCTCTCAAGTTTTCTGGTCCTTTTCTGACCCTGCTGTTAGTGTCTTTCCTCTGCCTTCTCCAGCAACAAGTTCCTCACTTTCACTTCCTGCTGTGTGAAGATGAACTTTCTTTTATGTGCTTTAAACTGCTCTCCTTCTAGATTCATCAAATGCACATAGTTCTAGTATTGTGGGACTTGGTGAATGACAGGTCTGCCTTCATCTTACTCACCACCTCCATGATGTTATAAACTTCAGCCACTTTCCCTCTCTTACCACCTTCTCCTCCGCAAACTGGAGTCCAGGTCTTTTCGGTCTCATAAGGCAGATGTTTCATTCCCTTGATCATTTTAGCTGTTTCTCTGCACCTAACTCGAGATGTAGAGACCAGAGATACACAAGGTGCACGAGAGCTGCAAAATGATGCCTAGTGTCAGTTTGGAGGGAGTTAAACAGAGGAATGGTTGGTGCAACCTGCTGTGGCTGCCTCCTGGAGCAGAGACCTCACAAAGGAGTTGTACGCTGAAGTGGAGAACCGTGAAACCACTTGAAAACAGCACATGTTCCTAATGCAGCTCCCTGCCCTGCAGGTCTCCAGCTTCCTGAGCTAAGGGTCTAGCAAGCACAGGGGGCAAGAAAAAAGCACCTTGTTGCCCAGGCTAAAGTCTACCATCCTGGACCTAGACCTGGTCCCAGAAAGACCTGGGATGGTCAAGGACAAGGGGGATTTTTTATATGAAGGAGCAGATAAGACATGTTGGGTAGACACAAGAGTAATTAATTACAGCAGAAGCAAATTAGTTCAGCGCTACCACACATGGAAGCCCAAAACCCAGATGTAACAGGAATAGTCCAAGCCTCCTCAGGCCATTTACCTCTATGGCAGATGGGGATTAGCAGACTTCTAAGCCAGGCTAAGAACTCCACAGTTAAAGGTGTAGTTTGCACTCATTTATAAGCCCAATTTCACAGCCTATATTTCTCAAAAAATTTCTTTGCGTCTGAATTTCACACACATTATCTGTGGCCAGAGCAGAATTTTGGCAAAATGTGAGCTGAAGGGAGGAGAGAGAGGAGAGAGACGAAAGAGGGTTTCTATTCCAAGAAATGTCTTCTCTGCAAACAGCTTGGCATCTATCGCTCTTGGAGAGCAATTCCTGATGGCCAAGGGTGAGATCAACCTAAAGCTAATGGAGAGAGAGACATACTAATCCCACCAGTTTCAGGACAGATGGGTATCTGCTAAGTAAAGCCTGCATTCATGATAGGAGAGTAAAACTAGGACAACCAGCAAGAGGTTTTGCTCTGTTCCTGGATACTAGAGCTCCAAAGGACCAAGCTCATCATTTAGCCCCAAGTCCAGGCCTTCACGGACTTCAGCCAGGGATTCCCCAAGCACAGCCCACCCCTCCCGGCTGGAAGGCCACACATCTTTTAGGAACGAAGACCCCAAATGGCAGAGAACCCTCACAGTATCCCAATGGTTAAGTCTCTGCACAGATGATATTTTGCACCCTCTTGTTTGAATCTATGCTTCAATTCAGCCACTTGACCTCACTCAGTCTCTAGCTGGGATTATTCAGCCTTCCACTGGGAGAAATCTTCCGCCCTTGCAGTGAACTGCAGAAGAAAATCAGATCATTTTTTGGACTTTTTTGTAAAGCTCTTCGAGCTCTTGGAACTTTCTCTCAAAAGCAGACTTTCTAGTCTATATATTTTAGTTGTAGTTGTTTTCTCTGCCATTTCCAACGAGACTTTTTAGATGTGGAAGTACTGTAGCTGGATCCAGGATCCATACGATAGAGATGAATGAAAAGACAATTCCTCTTTCTGCTCTTATTCAGGGTTCCCTTGCATAAATACCCTTCTATCCTTGGCCACCAGCTCACATCTCAAGCTCACATTTCTCACTTATACTTCAGGATCCTTAGCTTTCTTCTGCGTCGTCTTCTTCCAAACAATAGTCCCCACCATGTAAATGTAAGCGCAGTTTTTCTGAACGTCATTTTGCAGTTACCCACACTAAAATGAACACATTGTGCTCAGCAAGTCCAATTCACCAACCAGCCCAGATGACTCCATACAACTGAGTAGTTGTTACCATTTTCTTTTTTATTGTTCCACTGCTTTTTCTCTACATGATACAGGAGAAAATAGTCCTGCAGCAACCACCCCTCATACCAGCACTTGTGGTCATTGATAATTAGAGCATCAAAATGAGACAGCAGCTGTACTGCATCAGACCAGAAGTCTCTCTGACTTACCAGTCTCCTTCCAGCTGTGATCACAGGCAAATGCACAGGAACGATGAGAATGAGGCAGGCTTGTGTGACACCTTTCCGAATACCTTCCCAGTACCTCAGGCCACGTTTCCTATGTATTTGCAGCCCTCAGCTCACCTCCCCTGCATTAACCTGTCCAGTCTCTCCTTGAACCCACAGTCTCTGCAGGTCTCCAGCACTCAGAAGGACTGACTGTTTACTCCCACCTTATTTCTGACCTTTCAACCAATTATTTATACTTTCCATCACTTTTCTTCTTATCCTATGGCTGCTTATTTCCTTATAGCCTTTGGTGAAGGGCACCATCAAAAGCATTTTGGGAATCCAAGTACAGTCTATTAAATAAATTGCTCTTGTCTGCCACATCAGAGAACTCTGCTGCCTCTTCCCCCATGAATCATGTACATCCATTTGCCTACAAATACCATTCTGTGGTATTATGGGGTAAACAAAAATCAACCGGATCTTTTCTGGAGCTCTTTTTCAAATTTTCCATACTTCAGCCTTTAGATGCAAAGACAGTTTGAGAAAGCGCTTGCACAACACCATTTCTAATTCAGCAGTCTCATTCTTGGCTTTCTTAAGAAGTCTGAAGCAATACAACCAGCCCAGATGGTTTATCACTGTCCATTTCATCAACTGGATCCATAATCTCTGCTCCAGGCTTTTCAGTTTTGAACATATCCTCTGATGAGTCCCCACGAAGGTTAATTACAGCATGGGAATCTCCATGTTTTCTTCTACAATCAACAATAATGCAAATAATTGCTTCAGCTTCTCTGCAATGGGCTCGTCTTTTCTAATTGCTCCTTTTATACTCTGATCATATGCTGGCTCTGTCAAGTCCTTGGCACACTTCTTGTTTCTGATATATTTGAGGAAAATCTACTCTCTTCTTCTTTAGTGGTGTCTCAGACTCTTTCAGTGTGCCACTTGGGCCAGGAGCTCAGAGATGCATACTCGATACAGGGACGCAGTACTACCGTTGTCCTATCTAGGTCTGGCCTTTTTTTCCACAAGGTTTCTCTGGTTTTTACTGGGATGGTTAGCCCGCCCACTTCCTTCAGTTTACAACCCTCTGGCAAACAACATCACTCGGCTTACAGTGCCCCGGGGATTGTCCGCCTTGCCCCAGTTTCCAATATGCCTGTTGTGTTCATGTCTTCATTTAAGACTTGTCAATCCACTCCCCCATTTCCAAACACTCTTGGAGATCCAGAATATGCCTGCATAACTTTCTCTTAGGCTGTGCAACTGAGGCCAACTCTGTAATCAACTGTGCATCAAAGGAACTCAAATGCCCTACAGAAGCTTTAACATACAGCATTAACACATTTATATATTTTCAATAGCCAAGTTTGTAATCTGGCCAAGAGATACCACTCAGGTTTGCAGGGCAGAACTTATTTTCCACAGAGCAGAACTGGCAGGCAATAATCATGCCAGCGATCTGTAATCTGCTACAATCTACTGTTTCCAGAGCTCCAGCATATGACTTGAGCAGGAGGCAACCTTAGGACAACAGCTCAGATACAGGGTAGAGCTCCGCACCCAGCGCTACGGCATGTTTCAGCGCACGTGTCATTTCTCTGCAGTGCAGCTGAGACAGTACCGTCCTCTGGCAAGACAGCACCCTGGCCACCAGCATCACCAGGACTGGCACAGCTGGTCATTTAGACCCATAAAGGTGGAGAAGTCTGAGAACATTTGTCCCCGATAGCTCTCTGTTGTCTTATTTTCTGGCAAGGTTGCTGAGGACCCTGTGTAACCACGCTGCTGGGGACGTAGCTGCTTTAACCATGCAGAAGACGTTGCAACAGAGCTGGCATGGAAAAAAAACATCTCATTTCACAGGAAAGCAAAACTGAGATACATATTTCCCTGTTCAGTGGCTTGATGTTTGTCTTGTGTCACAGACTCAGTCATTCAGGAAAAAACATGTCATATTCCTGTTACCTGCCCCTTTGTCACCAGCCTACAGGCATGAGTCCAGGCACTGCAGAGAAGGTTCCTGCCCTCACACTCAAGGGCTGATTTCCTACTCGTGTAGCAAATGCCACCATTCCCTTCAGGGGCCAGAGACAAGAGAAGCTGCGAATCATGGAAAACCAATCAGAACAACCAGCTTTATTACCAGTCCCTGTGAGATACAGCTCCAGGGACCACCTGTGCTGGCAGCAGTGAGCAGAGAGGCCTCCCACATGGACATACTAAGCAACCTTTCTATGTCCCCTCCAGTCCCACCAGCTACTGCACCGCATCCGTGTCTGAATTCACATCAACGTTTTCACACAACTGAACTCGTGCTGGTCCTTCGCCCACGGACAGGACACAGCAGGCTGTTCTGACTCACTCATCACTGGAAATGTAGAAGTCTCCATCCTGGACTGAACTTTCTGGACCATGATTTTTGCTGTGAACTCGTCTAATCCCATTTTGAACACACTCTGCTTTCAACTCTCAGCAACATGTGAAGGTGGATTCATAAAGAGATGTGAATGGATCCCATCCATCCGTGCACCCACTTCCAACACAGTGGGAAATGGCAAAACATTTCCTCTCTCTCTCTCTACCACAGATGTCTGCTACACTCCCTTCAATTCACCCCATCCCAAGCCAGGCGCTACCCTGTAAACTGTCCTTTATAGAGAAGCCAGCTCTGGCCTCCTTGCCAGAATTTCTGCACCTCCTCCAGTCAGCTCTACTGCCAGCTGCAACAGATACTATCAACACCCTGTACACACCACTCTCTTTCCTCTGAATTCGGCTTCACGTGTATTTGAATTGAATGTAATCTGCCATTTTATGCATGAGCATCATGGGACCCTCTTCAGCATTCTTGCATTCAGCCCTAGATTTGGCTCTCTTGAATCATTTTTTTCCCTACAAATTTGCCAGCTCACTATTCACAGTCTTCTCTGCATCCTCTATGAATGCACTGATCGGCACAAATACCAGCACGGACCTCTGTACACTGCCACCGGCAGCCGCCGCCACTGTGAAAATGAGCTCAATACTCCTGTAAACAGTTATTAATCTATGGGCCTGCCTCTTCACCCCTTGAAAAGTTAGTTTTCTTGTAGGTCACTGATGCGGGAACTGACGCAAGACATGCGAACCCCCACGTACAAGTGTACTGACTGTACATCACCCTGGCCCACCAGCCCGCTCGCACCTTCAGAGAGCTTGGATACACTTCTGAGCTTTGACTTCCTTCTCTAAAAGCCAAATAAACTCTTCCCCAATATACTGTATCCATTCAAGCATTTAATAAAATTATTCTACGTTGTTGCTTCTAACAATTTGAGGCTGTTTGAACACTAACTCTGGTTCCAAAATCAGTCCAGGACTCCTTTCTCTCATTGACACCACACTCCTGCATCCCTCAGAGACTGGTTTAGGCATTAAAGCACAAGCCCATTAGCTGTTGAACAGCTTCACTACTGCGCTCCTCCGGCACCATTGGGTGACCGCGGTCATCCTCGGCAATGTATGGATTTGCTCCAAAACCTCTTTGCCAGCACTTCAGTTTGAGAGAGTCCCTCAGCCCTGTCTCCCTCTGCACAGCAAATAAAGGAACCTTCCTGGGACGCCGCTGCAGTGAGCAGTAACACATGGACCTCATTTGCTTCTGTGTGATAGCTTTGTTTTCTTCAAGTGTCCTCCCTGCTCCTGATGTGCACACCTCAGGACAGAGCTGCCTGGATGTCTTCCTGAAAATTGGCCTTGTAAAAGGACTTTTAATCTCTAAATATATATAGTGTCAGAATACAGATGAGAACAAAATGTCTCCTGAAACAGGGGAAACTCAGACCATTGTCCCTGCAGAGTGAATTTGTCCTTCAACCTCAATTCAGCAACTTTGGGTGGCTCCCTAGTTTCCAGGAAACTTGAGTCCCTCCTGCAGCTCTGCAAAGGCTCCTTCTCCACTGCCAGAGCCTGGCTGTGCATCAGCTCCCCAGCCCCCTCAGTTTCTCCTGGTCCCTCGCCGCAGAGCACACTCTGCCTGCGCTGCTTGACCCTCCGCTGCCGCAGCTGAGGGTCCCCCGACCCACCGCTCACCCTCCGAGACCATGCGGTACGTCTGTGACAGCAGAGAACAGGGACTGTTGACTCAAGACCTTCGCACAGCGGCTTTAAATATTCTTCGTGGCAGAGTCAAGGATTTTACTCATTTAGCTGCTCCCTTTACTTTCTGTTTAACCGACTTCCCCTTTTCATGTCATTTAAAGACTTTTCAAATTCCTGTTGCTGCAGTCAACTTTCTTGGCTCTTTCCCCTCACAAGGATGTTGAATTTGAGTACATTACAGTCAGTATAAAGAAAAAGCGTACCTTTGATAGCGATATATTGATCCAGGTTCCGTGCATTACTCTGGAATAAATCAAAAGTTACTTCTCCCCTTGTAAGGTCTTTCACCGGTTGCTTCATGGATTGTCATTTATGGTGTCTAAAACTCATTTTCTCCCCCAAACAGAAGCAGTTTCTCCAGCCTCAAATTTTGCTCAGTTGTTCAAGGCGTTTCCCCATAATAACAAAAATCTCATTTTCAGTAGCTGAGGATTGCAAAGCTGGATCTATAAAATGTCAGTGTTTCATGGATTAAGCCATTTTAACCAACAATTTCTTTCACTTATTACATGCTCAGGTGACTAACTAGTTCCCAGTAACAGAGGAGTTCCTGGAGCTGGTGTTACCTTCCTATTATGGAGCTTTTGAATTCTGCTCTGAAGTTTGAGAGTTACCAAGGAGAAAGTTCTGCTGCAATTGTTTTTTTCTGTTAATTTTTATGCCAGCTTTTCAAAGAATGTTTTCTTTTTTGACTGGCATTTTGTATAGGTTTGCTTGTACCTATTTAAATGCATTGTTTTGACATCATGAGCATTTATACTCTAGACATCATTAATTGGGGCAAATTTCATTCCTTTGCAAAAATAAAATCCTCCAGAATAAATTCCTACACTATTTGCAACGTTTTCTATGTCAAAGCTATGCAAACCCACTGTTCAGACTGCAATGGAGACTACAGGGGGATCTCAGAGAGGACTCAAAGCTCTGCTGTACCTGTCCTACCAGTGCTCGAGAACAGCCTGCACAACCCACGAAGAGCGAATTACCAGCCAGGAACTGGAGTCAGCTTAGAGCTGCGCTGCAAGCCAGGAGCTAATAAATGTCACCGAGCCCGCACAGAGTAGATTAGAAACGGCCATTTGGATTTTGGCCATCAGCCTGTGCAGTGCAGCCACGACACCTCTCTGAATTCCTGCTGAACGTGAATGGACTATGGGAAAAGCTCATCTGTAATTTAAAGATTACCTGAGTGGGTTAACCTGCTTCGGGAAGTCACTCCAATGGTCAGAACCTTATTCCAAATCCCAACTGTCCTCTGCCAGCTTTCAGCCACTGGATCCTGCTCCAGTTACTGCTGTCCTCCAGACTGGAAGACCTGTTAACAGAGCAGGACTTTTTGCTGAGACACTTAGGTACCATGGCTAAGTAAGCCCTTAATGCTCTTAGAAATTCAATAGTTAAAGTAGCTAAAAGTTATCTGATACTCCAGCGACCTCCAAGTCTTCTCTGGTCACTGTGTCTCAGACCAGCACCATCCATCATTTGTTCCTCAATAGCTAATGCTACATTCAGCCTTTATTAAAGAATCTATGTAGTTCCAACTTAGCAAATTACCCTCCAACCATTTTGTCACAGGCTTTTGGTAAAAATGTTGAATGTAGCCAGACCACAATACAGGTCATTCTAAGACTTTGCACTTCAAATAAAGCGTGAGGTCTAGAAGTTACAGAAGCAAAGGACAGTGCTGGAAAATCTGTTAGTTGGATAAAGGAGATGTTGAGGGCTCGCTGCAACACAACAGACTATGCAGCTGGGGGAAGTCAGGTTGAACCCACCACACAACCCTGTTGCATTTGGGGTTTTGCATTCACTCCCCACTCATCTTCTCTACTGCTCTGGGCTCGCTGCAGTCAGCCATGAATAAATCCTGCCTTGATGAAAATTGGTTTAAATGAAACAGCCCCTAAATGTACAAAACCCAAGCTCTGGGAGGAATCCCCAAGCACAACCATCGGGTTCTGGTTCCTGACACACAGCAGAGCTGTGATCTGACTCACAGCAATGTGACTCAGGAGTAACTACCAAAGTCTTAACAGAAGCAAATCAAGGACAAGATATTTCTGTACGGAGTAGTTCTGTACCATCAGCTTGGCTGCAGGTTAACGAGTTTGATAAAAGCCTGCACTGGTCTGGAACAAGCATTACAAATACCTGGGCAGTATGCAACATAGATGAATTGCCCAGACCTTGATCTTGATATAAAAGGAGTTACAGAAGTCAAAGAAATACCAAAACATCTGGCTGCAAGCTCTGCAGGACAGCTCAAGTAAGCTGCAAGGAGCAGCAGTCAAACACCCAGATGCAATCACATCCCCCACAAGACTCTATCTCCCCGCTCAGACAGTTGCAGAGAAGTGGCAGGCTCACTTCTTTGATGAGAGAGATCAAAATGGCATGGGACTCCAGCAAAGGTGCGATAACAGCGGATGATAGTAAGGGACTTGAACCACCCACAGACAAACACGCGGCACAGTGGGACACAGTTCACAGACAGAGAATCTCCACGTTCGACACACTGCTGCTCTGTGCCGTCACTCACTTGGAGCAAGGAGAGGAGCAGGAAGAAGCGGGGAGGGCATTCTTAGTTTTAAGTGGCACACAGAAGCAAATTCATAAGGCAATAGCAGCTGAGATGCTGCATAATAGCAGCCCCAGTGCTGCTCAATTCAGCACTGCACAGCAAAGCCAAGACCAAACAGCAGCAAGGGACACTAAATGGAAGCGATTGCTAAAAATCAGTGTGAGGCTAATTAAGCAAAACTTAAAGGGGTTTAGAAGAGCAAATCAGTAAAGGTATAAAAACAAACAACAGGGCTGAGCATGTCAAACAGCCATCAGGAAAACATGGGGCCATTAAGACTGTCAGAGGTTAAAGGAAGCAATTACGGTAGATGAGGATATCACAGAAATGCTGAATGACTCTTGTCCTTCCACCTTCCCTGGAGATTTCTATGCTTTTGCAGAGCCTCCAGGGAGACACTATCCATGGCTGGGGCAACAGCAAACATGGTCTAGGAAACATGATTGCTTAAAGGAAATATGTTATCGAGCCCATTTGATGATTTAGAAGGCTTCATTCTCACTCCATCCTCCAACCCCACTTCCAGAAAAAGTATCCATTGGAGGGACTACAAAGGAAAGGCAGAAGTTCTGCTCTGATCCTAAAAGTTGGGAGACAGGCAGCAAGACACCAGAAAAGGCCAAATTCAGATAATCAGAGGGGAAAATCTTCTCTAGAGGTGTGATAAGAGAGTGGTCAAACAGACTAGATTTTTTAGATTGGGGGGTGGGGAGCAGAAATTATAAGTAGCATTGCTAAGATATTTTGGAAAGGGTTTTAGCTCTACATTCCAGCTGGTCCTGGGTGTGGAAAGTTAACACCGGGGTGGTTTATTCTTCCTCTGTAGCATTAGTGTTAGCTGCAGCCAGGACACAGGGCTGGAAGGTTTTCACAGATGACCAGGGCTGGCAGCTCTTAAACTGATGTCAGTGAGAGGTGAATGAGATCTGGTTGCCTGTCCAAGGGTGCTATACCTGAGTGGCATAGCTGAAGAAAACAGTCCTACACCCGCAGCCTGTACGCCCTACGATGCACAGTCCTTTACACTTGGCTGAAGGGTGCTGCCAGACCACTGCCGGCACATGTGGGAGGGTCTGGAGGACTCGAACAGCCCAGTTCAAGAGAGGCACGTGCTCCCAGAGAGCAAGGAGACCCGGAGGCCAACGCTGCTGTGAACGTAACACCCACCTTCACAGCCCCGTGCTGCCATCAGCAAGAGAGAACCAGAAAGATTTAGGCCAGCAGGGACTTCTGGGGGTCTCTCAGGCAAAGCAGAGTTGAGGAGCATCATCTTTCCCGGGCATGGCAGAATGAATCCGTGCAGGGGAGCTCCGGTTCCAGGGGGCTCCGGGACGCCTCGGCAGAGGCGGCTGCGTGACATCAGCCGCCTCCGCTGTTTGTTGCCGTTTGTTAACATTCGGTCCCGGCGGTGGCAGATGCTCTGGGGCTGAATCACGGGGATTTGTTGTGGCGAGCGTTGCCTCGGCACCTGCTGCACACTGAATACCTCCTCTTCCTCTGCCTCCAGCCGCCCTGCCCTTCACCAGCCATCACCTCTCAGGAGCCACCCGTGTGATAAGAGTGTGGGTGCTGCACCCACAGAGGCAGGGGACAGCCGTCTGCTGGCAGCCAGGCTCTCTGCAACACACCTGCCTTGCAGAAGACTGAGAAAGGGTTAAAAGCACCGCCTGGAGCTACGAAGCCTCCAGCCCGCCGCAGGGAGAGGGGACAGGTGGAGGGGAGCGGGCTGGGGAGGCGGGGGGCGGGGGGGGGGGGGGGCGGAGCGGCGGCGAAGGGCTCCGTGCACTGCGATTATCTCCCGTGAGGAAGCCCTGCCACGCTGCAGCCAGTGCTGCGACAGGCAGGCAGCGTGCCCTCCCAGCCTCGCTCCTCCATCAGCCTCCCCCCTCGGTGGAGGGAATTGCGGCACAGCCCCGAGGGCCGTCCTCCTCCAGCAGAGGAGAGGCTGGGGGATCACAGAAGGCCCTGAGAGACCCAGTGTCATCCAAGACCCTCCTCTCGGGAGGAAACTGCCCCCCCCCAACTGCTGCGTGCAGTGCCAGGAGCCACCCACACTCTCCCAGGACCCAACCTAGCATGGTCCCCTTCCACGAGCCATCCCACGAGACTCCCTCCAGCTTCCCGGCCCCATCTCACCCTCCCACCGGAGCCTCCCTCGCCCACGAGGCCACGCTCACGCCTCAGAGAGGATCCGTGCTTGTATTCACTCTGTTCCTGGGGGAAGACCTCGGGTGAGCTGTTCTCATGCTCCCCGGCTTGGCAGAGCCATTTGCCAAAGGCAGCCCCTTCTCCAGCTAAAGACCTGGGGAGAGCCTCCCCGTGGCCTGCCATGGCCCACGCTGACCCCAGATCTGCCCCACGGGCCGTGGCTCTGCGCCCTGAGCACTGAAGTCACAGCTGGGACCTGCTGCAGCTCTGCTAAGGTCAGCTGGACGTGGCCATAACACAAGCAGCATCACCTTCAGGGCCATCCAGACACAGGATGAAAATTGAGGCAGAGCAGTGATCTGATCTGACCACCAGAAAGCTGTTCCTCCCACAGCCCCTTCCCACAGAGATTATGACTAACGGAGACATCCCTCTTGCACAGCATTTGTGCAGGAGATCATCAGGGTGTGGAAAAGCTCAGCATAAAAGCACGTGAGGAGGAGTTTACGCTGATGTGTGAAATGAATGTATGTGTTTGTTTCAGACCTACTAAAGCAAAAAGGGTTAATTTCTCCTCTAGGGCTGCAGGAGGGAGTCCGAGCTAGAAATGTCTGGGCAGGCATGAGCTAGCTCTCAGCTGTTACCATCTAATGGATGATAACATGGATGGATAACAGTGGATAAAGGAGTTGCCCGGGAGATGCCATGGGATAGCAAGGGCTGGACGCTGACTTTTAGGGACTGGCAGCCAAGGACTGGAACAAACGCAGACTTCACCCCAAATGGGATTCGACTGCAAGTCTGAACGAGGACCGGTCACGAGACTGGGCAGTCCGTGGGCTGCTGCAGAGCGAGAGGAAGCCCTTCAACCCTGAGGACCCTGATGGGCACGGGTGACCCCCCAGCATTTCAGCTGCAGTCCTTCTGACCCCGCAAAGCACTGAGGGGACCATCCTGCACCCATCAAGCTGCACACGCTGTCTGCTCGCCCATGCTCAACAGGCTGGCCGCAGGGCCAAGGGGAAAGCCAAAGCCGGGCCTTCAGCCGCAAGAGCCACGGGAGTTGCTTTGCAATGTGACACATGCTGAGCACGAGGCACGGAGGAGAGCGATGCCAGACCGAGCAGGGCCAGCGACCCTCGACGGCAGCAGCACCCCCGCCTCCCGCCGCCCCCAGCCGCCGCCAGCCACCCGGGGCTCGGCCCAGGGCTCTGCCAGACCCCAGACGCACCCGGAGGGTCCCCGCGGAGCGGCCCGGGCCGGCCCGCCCGGGGGACACCGCCGGGCTGTGCTCCCGCGTGTGGGGCCCAGCGGCTGCCCGCGGCCCGTCCCGGGGGTCCGGCGGGGGCAGGCGGGGGCAGGCAGGACGCGGTGGGCCCCGACGGGGACAGGGCCGGGCCCCGAGGGAGTGCCCGGGCCCGCCGAGCCCCGAGGCCGGCGCTCCGGGAGGAGCCCTCCGGGGGCCGGGCGAGGCTGCGAGGCGCTCCGCGGTGGGGCCGGGGCCGGGAGCGGGTCCCTCCGTCGGACCGGCACCTCCTCAGGGCGGGACCCCGCAGCCGAGGATCGGGATCCGGGGGCGACACCCTGACAAATCGCGACTCCGCTCGGAGCGGACCCGCTCAGCCCGGGGGCAGGGCGGGGACCACCGGGACCCCCGAGCCCCCCCGCCCGCCGCCGCCCCGCGCCCACCTGCCTCCCGCGGGGAGCCGCGCATGTGGAGCGCACCACCACGCCCGGGGTGCGCGGGGGGGGCCGGCGGCCGGACCGGGCATGTTTACACGGGGGCCGAGGGGGGCGGCACCGGCGCGGCCCCCCCGCCCCCCCCGCCGCCGCGGCACGAATGGTCTCTTCCTCGCGCTCTATTTAATCCCCGCCGCTGCCGCACCGCCGGCTCCAGACCGGAGAGCAGCGCCGCGCCCGGTGCCGTCGCCTCCGCGCTGCGGCTCGGCTCGCCCCGGCCCCGCGGGCACCCGCCACCATGCTGCCCCTCGGCCTCCTCCTGCTGCTCCTCGCCTGCGTCGGCGCTGCCCGGGGAAACCTCTCCCGCGACGGTGAGTGGCGGGGCCGGGCGAGCCCCCCCCCGCTATCGCCCAGCGCCTCCCGGCGGGAGCCGGCGGGGCGCGCCCCTCCCTCACCGGCCGCGCGCGCGGGGCGGCGGGTGGGGACACACCGGGACACTGGCCGCGCGCGAGCGGCAGGTGCGGGGGGCGGCGGGGCTGGGCCGCCCGTTATGTGGGTCAGGGCGTGGGGCTCGACAGGTGCCGCGCGCCCCGCCCCGGCCCTCGGGGCCCGCCCGCGCCGCCACCGGCCCCGGCGGGGCTCAAGGTCACGGCGGCGCCGGTGCTGCCCGCCGTGTCCCCCCCGCCGCCGCGTACCGCCCGGGGCGGGGCCGCAGCCGGGGCGGCGGAAGGTTCCAGACAGGCCCCGGCGGGCGGCGGCGGAGCCTGGCCCCTCCCGGCGCTGCCCGCGGCGGGGCGGGTGGAGTCGCGGGGCGGGCGGCGGTGGATGGAGACTCCCCGGTAGGGAAGAGCCTCGCACCCCCCTGGAGGATGGTGGGGTCGGTGGTAACCCCGGGGGGGCGGGGGTGGAGCCCCCGGGTGATGGCGATAATCTCCCCGGGCAGGGTCTGCCCTTCCCCGGGATGGGGCGGGTCCCCCGTTCCCCCCGGCAGAGCAGGAGCCCTCGGTGGGAGTCCCGGCCCCGTCCCTGCCCCAGGACGGTGGGCTCGGGGAAGGGCGGCTGCTCCCCATCCCGCCGGGATCCCGCCGCTGTCGGGATGTCGAGTGACATCCCAGTGCCTGGCCAGTCCTCGGCGTCTGGGGGCGCGGGGCTCAGCGGGAGCATCGGCCCTGGAGACAAAGGGTGCTCACCCGCCATAGCCACGGCGGCGCGGGGCGAGGCAGCCGGTGACGACGGGCCGCCAAGCAAATGTCATTTCGGTGGGGGCCTCTCAATGGCAGCACCTTGTTTTCTGTAACCATTCGACTGCGGAGTCCTTGCTGGATTGCCAGCGCTCGCTGCTTGGGGCCTGCAATTCTTGTCAGGCAGCTGGCGGCTGCATTTGCCGTGTCGGGAGTTGGTGGTTGTGATAAAATCGCTGCTGTGTGTGTTTGGATCGGTCGTGGGGCAGGTCGTGGGGAGATGCAGCAGCCGTCCAGGGCCTGGCCTCTGCCCCCAGTCTGCGTGTTGTGTTTTGGTGGCTGTTGCGGAGGCTGGCAGCGGGAGAGGGTCCAGTTGCCTTCTGAGTCCCTGCCGATGGCTCCTTGGAAGCAGGGAGGTGATTCTGGTGTGAGCACGTGGCCCTGGGATCGGGGGTCCCAAGGGCTGTTGCAGTACGGAGGGTACGAGGTCTGGACACGCGAGGAGCGATTCTCCCCCTCACCTCCCCTGTGTCCTGGCCCTTTGCTGGAGGAGGCTGCTGTCACAGGCAGAGCTGCTCTGGGGGCTGGTGTGGGTTGGTGGCTGCGTTCCCATCCACGAATCCTGGGATTTATTCTGGTTATGGCCACGGTCCTCCCACAGGAGCCCGAAAGAGTCACTTGGGTGTGGGTGATGCTCAGTCCCACAGCACAGGGATGTCCTGGCATCCTGTGCATGGCGATGCTCAGCGCGTGGGTCGGAGCAGGCAGGAGGGGGTGGCTGAGCAGCCTGCAAGTGCTCACATGAGGGGGGTGGCCGTGACCTGAAGTTGTGTGTAGTCCTAGGGCAGGATGCAGCCTGGATGATGACACTGCAAGATTTCTTTCAGGGCTGGCTTGCTGCTCTTGCCCAGCCCTGGCCACGAGCTGCCAGGCTCTCCACTGTCCGATGCAGCAAGACAAATGGACCCCCAAAAAGCAGAGGAGACGGATGGCTGGAAGATGCTTGAAAGAAGCTGCTGGCATGTCTTTGTGGTCAGTGCCTTACGCCCGCGCCCCTCAGCCGTCAGCTCCCAGCGTGTCCTGGAGCAGGGACAGAGGAGCTCTCTCCTCTCCTCGAAGAATTGCTCCTCCAGCGCTCTGGATTTCAAAACTACATGGTGACAGGGCCCAGCAGAGCCCCTTGAAGCCGCCTGGGCACTGGAAGCACTGGTGCTTTACACCGCGGCTGTGTTTGTGCACTTGGCTGGTGTTGTGCTGCTGTCGGCAGATTTCTGAATGTTTGGGCTGGATGCGTGGTTGTCCTTGCTGCGAGGATTATTCCCCCTGAGGAGTTATTCCACTCTAGAGTTGTGTAACCCTTTTGTTTGAACAGTGCCCTACTGTTGTCCCATGGGAAGCCACAACATGCCAAAACCAGACTTCATGGGGCTGTTTTTCTCTGTGCTCAGTAGCAACCTCATCCTGCTGTGGCACCGGCATTGCGGGCTCTGAGCAACCCTCGGTGCGCAGCACCAGGAGTACCACTGTCCCGCAGCAGCGAGTGGGGAGGCTGGGCAGCTTCAGTGACACAGCAGGGAGCTGAGCTCGGGTCTCGCATCCAGTTACCTCCCACTGTACCAGAGCTGCTCCACTCATCGTGTGCATTTCTCTTGCTGGGAGAAGCCTTGGTGCTTAGAACTGGGTCTGCCTGGGCAGGTGTAGATGCCACAGCAGAGGGGCCCAGGACTGCTCTGTCTCCTGTAGGTACTGAGGCTGGTGAGGTGGCTTGTGCCCATGCCTCCTCGTTGGCTGAGGAGAACCTGGAGACCATCTTGAGATATCTGAAGCCGGACGAGATGAGCTCCCTGCCTGGTGTTTGGAAAGAGGCAGGTTCAGGAGACTATCCCCTTCCTGGCAGGTGGCTTCATCTTTCTGAAGGTGGTGGAGGTGTCTGCTTGGCCAGAGCACACAGGAGGAGCTTTCTTTGTCTTGGGGAGATGCTCTGTGCTTCCAGCTGGTGTCCTTTCTGTAAGACGTCATCCGCCCTGCCCTGCCTGTGTGGGAATGGTGTCCAGCGGTAGGAGCATGGAGCTGGGAGAGAGGCTTGGACTCCCACAGGGCTCTTGCCATCTCCAGCCCTAGAGCGGATGGTGGCTGCAGGTCCTGTAGTCCTGCTCGCTCAGGAGAAGCTTTGGGGAGATGTCAGCACTGGTCCCGAGCCAGACTGCAGGAGACTGCGTGCGACCTCTGGCCTATAGCAGCAGCGCTGGGCCTGCGGCAGGGAGGCCCTGGGGAGGGAGCCCCAGTGTGCAGGAGCGGCATGGTGGAAGCCTGGTAGTTGGCTGAAGGTAATGCAATCCTTTGCTGCTTACGGCAGTGCTTTTACCCAACTAATGTGTGCAAATGCCCTGTTCTTACATGTCATTAGGGCTCACCATATGCTACAAGTCTCTTTCTGTGCCAGCACAAGTCCTTGGCAGTAGAGTAGAGGAAGCAATGACATCCCTGATGAGGCAGTGGTGTGCAGGCATAAGAAGAGGGAGTGCGACCTATCTGCATCACTCGATACCTGGATGGCCTGATTTTGGATGACTCTGATCAGCTGCCTGGGGGGAAGCGAGCTGTTCTTGCAGCGGCGATGCAGCTGGGATCAGCATGTCAGTTGGAGGAGAGCATCCCTCTGTGAGCAGCCGGGCGGAGGGAGCCGGATGGGGAGTGTGAAAGCCACCACTCAGCTGTCTGGCATAACGTGTTAGGCTCAACAGGCAGTGCTGGATTTTAAGACAATACATGGGATCAAGTGCTGCAGAGCTGCCCCGCCACATACCCAGACAGTGAGGGGATGTGCTGGCACTGCTGCCGTGGGACAGGAATTTTGCCACTGTCCTGATAATGCCTCAGGTTTTGGCATGGTCTGCGACACTGAGGCTGGGGTGTTTGCTGGAAGTGTGGCGGCTTGGTCTGCTGGCCAGAGGAGGAATCCCCAACAGGCTGGGGTGTGGCTGCTGAAGCACAAGTTGAGCACCTCCCAAGTGTGGGTACCTTGCCTTCTCTGGAAGGAGATGGAGGGAAGCACCCTACTTGCCCAGGAGTCCCTGCTTGTGAGGTCTCCTGCATGCTAGACGCTGCCTCTTCTCCCTGTGCCTGATGTTCTCGCCTTGCCAGGGGTGTTGGAATCGCCGGAGTGACTGGAGGCGTCTACATCTGGGTAGTCACCCTGGTGCTGGCACGGCCAGGCACTTAGCCAGATGGAGGAATCTGCATTAAAGCTAACATTCTTGTTTGTTTTCACTAGGTTGGTTTTAACCTAGTTTTACCCAATCCAGGGTGTCACGTGACCGTTCAGGTCCTCGCAGGAGAGGAGCAGCGTGAGGGAGGAGGTAGTGCAGGAGGTGAACATGTGTCCAAGATGCCTTTGCTGGTGGCAGTGCCAGTGTGGTGGCCTTGGAGCTTGGTGGGCTCTGCTTGTGTGCTGCTGGGCTTGTTCTCCTGGGTCCCACGTGTTTGCTGCTGTTCGAACCACTGCAGAGCACGGTCTGCTTGCGCAGATGGGAAGTGCTCTGCTCCCTGTGCCGACATTTGGCACTGTACCCCCGGTGCCCAGCCTTGTCTCCATCTGAACTGCTCTTCAGCTCCTTTTACAGCCCAGGCAATGGCTTGGCCATGCAGGTCATCTGCTGCTGTGCCTGCACAGATTGAATTGCCTCCTCATTGTCTGGCTCTTCAGTGACTCCATGGGACCTTGAAGGTGATGCCAGCACTGTAACACCCATGTAGTTAGAGGTACCTGATCCTCCTCCTCTGAATTACTGGGTCAGCTCAGCTTGAACCATCTGGTCCAGTTCTCTCCCCTCTGCTCTTGGCCAGCACCTGCAGCCATGAAGCAATGCAGCAGCAGAGCCTTCATCATGCAGTGATGGTGAGGTGCACGTGGTCTCCCTGGTGCCCTGGCTCCTCCATCTACCTGCAAGGGCAGGTGGGGAATGAGGCTTTCCATCCCACTCTGAAAGGGCTCCTGCTTTCACCCAGAGCTGTCGCAGCCAGCTCTGGGCTGGGCTGTGCAGTCACTGTGGCAGAGGGAGGGCTGCGCTGGCTGGGGGTGAAAAAGATAGGAGCCAGGCAGGAGTCAGACACAGTAATGCTGTGCGTTGTCTGGGCAGCCCTGATGGCAGAAGCGCTAACCCAGACGAGGCTACCTAAAGCGAGCAGTCAATAACATCGGAGAGGGGCGGAGAAGCTGAGATGTATGATGAGGGCTGGGCGGGAATGTGCTTAACCATTCCAGTCACCTGCCTGGCGTCACGCTCTGCCTCCCCTGTAATGCGGGCTGAGGGCACAGGGACCGGTGTGCGCACGGGCAGGCGTCGGACGCTGCAGCTCCCACCACTCGGGGACTGCGGAGGCTCCCCAGTGTCATAGGGACGTGCTGGAGGGCAGCAGTGCTTGCTGCGAAGCCGGACGGCTGCATCTTTCCAGGTGACCCTGGAGTTTGCCTGTGGCTGTGGAGCAGTAGAGCTGCGAGCTTCCCCTTGTCGCTGCAGAGTCCTGCTCAAGGGGACCTGCCCCTTCCTCAGGTGATGCTCCAGGCAGTGCTCCATCTGCACATGCTCTTCCTCACCTTACAGTGCTCCAGATGGTGTATTTACTGGCCAGCCCAATGTGGAGCGATAGCTTCTCTACACCACCACTTTTGCTGCTGCTTTCAAGCCATCATTTCCAGGGAAAGCGAGTTCTGACGCTTCTGGTCTGAGTGGCCAACAGTGCAGAGAGCAGCAGTCTTGCTGGGCCACCCACTGCGCAGATGCTGCACAGGAGCCGGGTTCGCTTTCTCAGTCTGGAGACAAGCGCAGGGCTGGCCGTGCCAGGAGACAGGGCTCGTTGGGACCCCTTTACCCCAGGCACCCTGGGGACCTGGTTTCCAGAGGCGGGATGTGTTTGGTGGTGTCTGTGCCAGCACTGTGCCCAGGGCAGCAGCTCATAGAATCACAGGATGCTTTGGGTTGGAAGAGATCTTAAAGCCCATCCAGTCCCACGTCCCTGCCCCTGGCAGGGACACCTTGCACTAGCCCAGGTTGCCCAAAGCCCTGTCCAACCTGGCCTTGAACCCTTCCAGGGAGGGGGAAGCCACAGCTTCTCTGGGCAACCTGTGCCAGGGCCTCACCACCCTCACAGGGAAGAATTTCTTCCTTATGTCTAATCTAAATCTGCCCTCTTTCAGTTTATAACTGTTACCCCTCATCCTATTACTACACTCCCTTACAAAGAGTCCCTTGCCATCTTTCCTGTAGGCCCCCTTTAAGTACTGGAGGGCTGCTGTGAGGTCTCCCTGGAGCCTTCTGCTCGTGCTCCTTTCTGCTGCGATCAGGCTCACGCTCTGCTCTCCTCCCAGTCGAATGTGCGGTGGAAGCTGTGGGGAGATGGGCCCAGTGGTGCAGCGTGCTGCAGGGCTCTGCTCTTAGCTTGTCTTTGAACACCTTCACCCCAAGCAGATAAACACAGTAATAGGGCAGCATTGTGGCATTTTCCTGGGGAGCTCTGCTTTGCCTCTCCACATCTCAACAGCTTTGGTTTCTGCCTTCTTTTTTGTCTCCCTGTGATGCTGGGGACTTCATCTCCAAAAGGGACAGACCATGCAACAACAGAGATGACCTGGTGGGCCACAGCCAAAGCTGAGAGCGCTTGGTGCTCCCTGGGCATCGACTGGGATGTGGGGATGCCTTGCTGCAGCTGGGCACAACGGAGCATCCACTGCAGTCACCTGAAAGACCCGCAGGGTTGAACCTGTATTTAATCTTTTGAAATTACTCTTGCCTCCTGTCTTTCTGGGAAGTCGGGAGGAAGTGTTAGTGTGTGGTGCCCATCAGCAGGCACGCTGTCCCCTAGGAGAGGAGCAGAGCTGCCAGGGTTTCCCCATTTCTTATTTCTGTTATAAATATCCTCTTATACAACCTTTTGTGTTTAATCCTCGGACAGTTGGGAGTGACAGTTTCTCATGCCAGCTTGGGCAGAGCTCTGCTGCAAGTGTTTAGATGCCTGCAAAGCAACAAGCGATGTACCAGGGCATCCGAAGCAACCATCTCTGAGACACCTCGCTGGGCAGGCGGGAGATCCTTAAAACAGAACTGTCAAAGCAAAGAGCTCGTTCCCTTGGCAACAGTCATGTTGAAGATTGGCCTTAGGGTAGGAGCTAAAAAACATGCTCAAAAAAGTAGTTATCAGCCGTTTGCTGTCAAACTGGAGGAGGGCCCTTGGAGAGGGGTCACCTGCCTGGCTCTGCTTGCTGCTGCCCTGTGCCGGAGGGAAGCCTGAGATGGGAGGGTCCGGGCGAGCTTGCTGCTTGTTCACAAGGGAATTAGTCCCCTTCTGGAGGGTCCCAGCAGAACTCCAACACTGGGGGTGGCTGTCACGGTGCTTGGATGATTTGTGGTGGCCTGGAACGGGGCTTTTCCCCTCATCTCTGTCCTGCCTCCTCCAGGACTTGCCTGTACTTGCCAGGCTCGCGTGTGGCATGTGCCTGCGCTGGGCTCTCGGCTCTCCTCGGGCCCACTGCAGCTTCGGGCTTTGGCCGGTGACTTGCAGGTTGGGGTGGCAACAGATCTCAGCCATGGGATCGCTGGTGGCCTCAGAAGGAGGCAGTCACCGTGCCCGGCACCGGGATTCCCCGACGATGCTACTGCCTTTTGCTGAGCTAATTGGCCACCAGACCGGTGTGAATGTGCAAACACGACTGAGCAGAGCCGCCAGCGGCAGCCTGCGTTTGTGCAGCTGCCAAAGCTGCAGGCAGGAGCTGCTGCAGCTGCCATCAGAGGGGTTCCCCAGCTCCCTCGTCCCCTGACCAGCCTGCTCCCGTCCCGGCTCTCTACAGGGCTCATCTGGCCCTGGGGCAACTGGAAGAGCTGTCAATGTCTAGGGGGACTGGGCTGTGTGCTTGGGCAGGGCAGAAAGCAGAGTCCCGCTGGTCCTGGAGGAGAGACTGCTTCCCATCTCAGGCGGAGGGAGGAGGGCGTGCGGTGAGGACGTACCAAAGGCATGCAGGAGGGCTCTGTCAGCTTGCTCCAAAATCAGCTGTCCGGGGCTGGAGGAGGTGTGCATCCTGTGATCTGAGAGCTTCGGTGGCCCTTGTGAACAGTCTCTCTCTTCAGCTGCTTCTATTTCTTGGCTGCTCTTGGCTGCTGATTGATTGCTAATTGCTGGCCGTGTTTCAGTTCCTTAACCCTGGTCAGGTGTCACAGGCAGCTGTCAGCTTCCACCGTACCCTCTGCCAGGGCGGTGACCGCATCCCCACACCCTGGGAGAAGGATGCAGCTCTGCAGCTTGCTGGTGGTGCTTGGGGCTGAGCGTCAGTGCCCGTTGGACCAGGACCCTGCTGCTCTCGCCTGCAGAGGGCTCAGGGCTGCTGGAGAGCATTGATGGGATCCTGGAGGCCGTGACCAAAGCCACAGTCCAAAGTCTCTAGTGTGGTCTTGGGAGAACCCCAGCAAAGGCCCAGGGTTCAGAGCAGGCTGGGTCCTCTTGCTTTGCCCCTTCCCAGAGAACATTTATGTACGCGTCTGCTTTCAGAGAAATAATACAGAACTTGGTGTTTAGGGTGGGGAGTTGGGGTTTTTCATGTGGACCATACTTGAACGCATGGAGCCCCTGCACTTGGCTGACCACTTCACTTGCAAGAAGCGAGTTCCCTTCACGTTGGGAGCTTGGGCAGCAGGTCCCCTTGTCGCTCCCCCGCTAACCTCTGGATCTCACACCCCACGTCACAAGACCCCACTGCGGAGGGCTTGGCTGTTGCAGAGCCAGCTGTTGAAGTGGCACGTCACAGCATCCCTGTATATAAGAGTTCAGTGCAGACTCTTAGGGATTGTGTGTTTTCCCCTTCTAGTGAGTGTTTGTGTTAATGTGACAGTGTCACCCTGAGATCAAATCTCTTGCTTTGTGGGAAGGCTGGGTCAGAGAGGCTGGCTGTTGTGAGTGGGAGCTGGTAGAGAGGGGCCAGAGGAAGGTTCTGGCACCAGAGGGTGCAAATGGGGGTCCTGGATGGATTTGTCCCTGTAAGGGTGAGGAAAACCTGGGAAACTTCCTGAAGCACCTGGATGCCACAGCCCCTGTGGCCTTGCTGTGCCAGGGAGAATTGCCTGCCTAGTAGGGTAACCCTGCTCGCCAGGAGAGCAGCTCGGTGATGGCACACAGGGATGTCCCCACTTCTAGTGCTCTCCCAGATCAGCCTGGCTTCTTGCATCCCTCCCACCACCACCTTTTGATCTGAGACTGCTTCAGCCTGCAGCCTGGCCCTCCATCTGCTCTCTTCACCTCCTGCTACCCGTATCCTCCGCTGCCTTGCTCTTGCTTGTCTGGCACTTGCTAGCTGCCTCTTGGTGACAGCACTTGATAAAGCCTCGCAGCCATGAGAGATGTCTCGATGCCGCGGGACTGGACAAGGAGCCGGCCCTGGAGGTGTTGCAGGAGGGCCCCTTGCCCTGCATCTCCCAGAGGGATGCATCCTCCGAGGGCTGGACCGCACTGGCAAGGCTGGCTTCGGCAGGCAGGCGTGCGGGAAGAGGAGCACGGGGTAGCATTGAACAGATGCACTGGAACAGGAGCAGGTTTTCCCCCTCTAACAAAATCTGGAGCAAGTCAGCTGCTGGTGAGGAGGAGCCTGGAAGTTGGGCTCTGGGTATCCCAGACTGTGGATTCACACGCTGCTCAAATCAGCTTGCAAGCAAGCTTGCACAGCAGATGTCTGAGCCCGCTTGGCCGGGTTCACAATCCACTGAGTTCAAAACTGCCACCTTGGCCGGGCTGCTCTGGTGTCACCGCGCGGGAAGGATGCCTGCGGCTGGAAATGGAGCTTTGCAGTTCATGGCTGCTGAGTGAATTATTAAAATACAGTCCTTGGAGAGGAGATAACTTGCCTTAGAAAATGTCTGTGTCAACAGAGATAAATTGGATCTTTATGATGACAAAACTAGACTAAATAGAAAAGAATGAGGAAAATGACAAGAGTTGGTTTTTGGACTGTAGACTGGAGGCGTTTGAGGGATTTGAGCAGTGGGTGTTTTCCTCTGGGGCTGCGAGTGCCCCAACAGAAATGCTTTTGCAGCCTGGAGGCAGGCTCAGACGGGCTCAGGGTGGGCATTGCCTGGCAGAGGGTCCTGGCAGCTCCAGATCCTGCCTGCCTTGACTGTGGTTGCTGCTGGAAGTGCCTCCAGCTTTTGTCAGGCCTCGGTGAATGCTCTGCCCCTCCAAGGTTGGTGTGGGCAGCGGGGCGTCCTCCAGATGCACTGGGAAGGCTGCTGGGCTGCCCTGCTCTTCCCAGACATCGCCCGCTGCTTCCCCGAGGATGCTCCAGGGAAACGGCTCCTGGATGTGTTGTGGGGTTTTGTTGCAAAGGCCCCCGGAGGTGTGGTGCTGCAAGGATTCGTGTGTCTGTACACGGAGTGTCCCAGGGCCGGACGCAGCAGAGCTGCAGACCTGTGAGGGGTCTGTGCTGGAAGGGGATGTGCGTACTGGCAGGTCCTGCTGCTGGGTTCAGGGAGCCAGGAGAGACATGTACATTGTTTTTCCCTTCATAAATATGAATGCAGCCCCCTGCAAAAGTGCACAGGTTTAATTAACGAATTTTCTAGAGTTGTTAATGATTTTTCTAGAGTGTGGTGCTTCTCTAATTGCACTGTGCCGACTGGGACCTGAAGCAAACACAAGCAGCAGCCAAAAAGAGGGGGCCTGGCAAAGCCTTTGCTGTGTGTTTTGTGGGGTGCCCGGGGTCACTCTGCCTGTCCCTGGGTCTGAGGCAGTAACTGAGCCTGTGGCAGATCTGGCCTCCTCCAGGAGAGTCCTGTGGAGGGAGAGCCGGGTCCTCCACCTGCCAGGAGACCTTGCTGCTGGCTTGCCATCTCCAAAAGAACTTTTTCACCCTCTTGCAGGATGGTCGCAGGGGCCTGAGGTGGCCAGTGAGGCTTGGGTGGCCCCTGGGAGCCCTAGAGCTGAGGGATCTGCTTCCCCCTCCTGGGGAGGGGAGCCGAGCCATGAGCACGGGAGGGCTGTTGGCTGTGCGGGGGTCCTGGGCTGGCTGCACCTGCCCGAGCCCAGCACAGTGCGGGGAAGGCTGGATCCAAACGCTGCAGGCTTCTGCCTCGCCTCAGCCCTGCAGAGCAGCGCTGGCATCCCTGGGGCTGAGCGCTCGCCTCCTTTACCCTGGGGCGAGAGCAGAAGCCGTCGGCTCGGGCTGCGCAGCCCCTCGACCACAGCGGCGGGGCAGCCCCGGGGGCTGCTGCGGCCATCGAACGGTGCCGCAGGACGGGCCGAGGGGACTGTGCCAGCCCCGGCTGTCAGGTGGCAGCAGCTCCGCGCTGGCAGCAGTCACTGGCATGGCGAGGGCGGATGCTTCCCTGAGTGTCCGGCACCTGTCCCCAGGCTCATGGGGCTGTTCTAACAGACGTGCCAGGAAGGCCTGAAAGCTTCCGCTGCAGCCAGCTTTCCAGAGCATTTTCACTCTGCTCCCCCTCGTGCCTCTGAGCCCCCCGGTGCTGCCCAGAGCCCCCCAGGGGCTGGGACCTGCTTTCTGACCCTTCATGATGCTGTTGAAGGGCAGTTGTGATGCATGAGCAGGGTGGCCTAGGTGGCCCTTCGTCTTCCTTGGGACCCCCCGGCACCTGACCAGGAGGATGCGCGGGGCTGCACCCAGGGCTGGGGCTACTGGATTTGGGAGTGGTCACAGTGCGTGAGGCATCTTCCTCCTCTGTGTGCCCCTGTCCCCAGCTGTGGGATGGCAGCTTCACCCCTTGTGCCCCACTGCCTGCCCTGCCAGAGGGGGTCTTGCCTGCGAGGATGGCGGTGAGGCTGCAGAGGGTCGTGGTGCCTTGGTCGCAGCGGCCGTGGCAGGAGCGGGAGGGGGCGAAGCTCCCAGGGTGGGACTCGCTGCTGCTGGGGTCCTGCCGCCCCTCCTTCCTGGCCCCACGGCAGCTCCCGCAGCGGCTCTGCCCCTATTCTGTCAAGGGCCAGCAGGTTACAGCCGCGGCAGTTTTTAATTAAATCAAGCCGCACTGGCGCAGCGGCCCAGCCGTGCCCATCTGTTCCTCCAAGCTGTCGGGCGCATGGCGCGGAGGCGAGCCGAGTATCTAGGTCGTGTCGGAGGGCGCAGTGCGGTGGCCGGAGGGGCTGTGCTGCAGGAGCCAGCGTGGGGCCATGTCCCCCTGCCACGCACGAGCCGCCGGCCCGTGGGCAGGACGGCCGGACACAGCTCTGCAGCTCCCACAGGAGCGTGGCCTCCGGGGGTGGGACACCCGTCTTGGCGGTCCCGGCTGCGCAGCCGTGAGCCGGGGAGGGAGAAGGGAGGTCTTCGGCTAGGCTGAGCGGGAGCTGCGCTGTCTGTGCAGTGCCCTGTGTGTCCCAGTGCCCCAGGGGCATCCCCTGGCCCCTGCCCCAGGGAAACACACCTTTCTCTGTTTAACCTTTCCCCATGCTAATACCTTAATGAGGCCAGTGCTGTGGCTGTGATGGTAATTGTGTTAATTAGAGATCGGGTCTGTTCTGTGTGGGTTTTAGACCTTGTCCTCAATTGCATCCAAGTTGGAGTGTTTTGAGTTTGGACAACAGCAGCTTGCAACAGCCTAATCTCCTAATTACAGTAGTAGTAGCAGCACAAAGGCATCGTTAACCAAATTAAAATAAGCCAACAGACAGATCTCCCCAGTCAGGAGGAGCAGACGGAGAGCCACGGCCTCGATCCCCAGCTGAGCTGCAGACCCCAGCGTGTGACATGGCAGAGACGTGTTCCCCACGGAGGGGGGTGTCCTGCTCACCTGGTGCTGTCCCCAGCATCAGGGGTCCTGGTGGTCCTCTCCAGAGTTCCCACCGTGCCCAGGCCCTGAGCAAGCTGGAGATGTGTCAGGGAAGAGCCTGGGTTGTGATCAGTGTCTGGGAACAGGCTATGGAGTGAGTCTTGGGCGCTGGCTGGCTAGTGTGTGGGGAAGGCTTGATCAGCGCCTGTAAATGTCTGCAGGGAGGGAGACGTGAACCTCTTCAGCCGCCTGGGCGGGAGTGTAGTGATGGCTGAGGGCTGGCCATCAAACCCAAGCAGGTGGAGAGGAGCAAAATCTCAATAGCAAGCATGAAACATTGGCATTAGTGATGGGGAGTTTCCTGGGGCTGGAGAGAGAGTCTTTACCCTGGGAATATTTTTAATCCGAATTTGATACATCTCTGGTAATCATGGCTGCTGGGAGTGGGCAGGGAGGGATTCATGCGCTTTCCAGCCCGGGCTTTCCTGGAGTTTAACACGAGCCAAGTGGTCCTTGGGAAGCCTGGCAGCCTTGTGCTCCTGCTTTCCTCTAAAACCTTCACTCCTTCCTGCTCCCTGCAGTAGCTTTGGGGAATTTGCATTGTGAGCAAAAGAAAATATTTCCCTTCACCATTCTGAGTGGAAAATGGGGAAATTCAGCTGAAGCTGCTTCCACCCCTCTCCTTCCAATAACTGGAGCTTCTCCCAGGCAGTGAGAATCACGCAGGAAAGCAACACCTGAAATCAGGGCTGCACTGCAGGCTGCATGGGCACACAGGCAGGATCACCCAGGGCTTTGGGGTCCTGAGGCCGAGTCCCTGCCTAAACGTCAGTAACTTGGGCAGAGATAGAAGACGATGCTTTGTGAAGCCCCACATCCAGCACATGAGCAAGGTGCAAACAGCAGCAGCATCCGTGTTCCTCCCTCTTGTCTGTGTGTCTGCCTGTGGACCCAGCTGGGTGAGGAGGGTGTGCAGCCCCCGGCTGGGAGAGCCAGTGTCCTCCTCCTCCTCCTCCCTGTGCCGCTCAGGCTCGCTGGCACATCAGCTTTCCCAAAATAGCTGTCCTTGGGACAGGCAGGGTGGTTATCTGATCCTGTTGCTGCTCTTCTCTGCCCTTGGGCTGCTTGGCAGCATGGAGCCCTGCAAGGAGCCTGAAGGAAGTGAAGGACGATGTCTTAGCTGGGGAAACACAGTCCGGGAAGGGATGTGCACAGCCCAGGAGCAGCACAAGCAAGAGAAAATCCCCTTAAGGAATGACATGGAGAGCAGGTCACTGACTGCACCCCACAGGCCACACTCAACGGGTCGCGGATGCTTTTGCTGGAGGCAGGGGTGGAGGTGGCCGGCGGAGCATCCGTTGTATGGGGTGCTTGGCACAGAGGCACCCCGGGTGCGAGCCCTGGCTTGCTGGCACGGCCAGGGCAGTGGAGCAGAGCTTGCTGCCTCCCCAGGTGCCTTCAGCCAGTGCCTGTGCCAGTCTCCTGCTGCCTCCTGGCATAGCCCTACTTCTGCCTGGATCCGCTCATGCCTGCAGGCACCAGCTGCCTGTATCTTCCAGCAGCCCCAGGGGCTGTGCTCGGAGCCAGGCCTGACGCTGGTGTCTCTGTGCAGGTTGGCATGGAGCTACTGCCTGGGGACAGCAGCGTCCTGGGAGCTGCTGTCCCAGTGGGTGCTGCAGGGTGGGTGGCAGGACGGATCCTGCCCTCTGGTCCTTGCTTCCCCAGCTGTAGTGGGGCCGTTCCCTGCTGGGGAATGGGATTGCAGTGGGAGACCCAGGCTGACACATGCCCTTGAGCAGGTCCCCTTTGTCCCCAGGACGGCTCCACTCCAAGCATGGTGCCTGTGTGATAGAAAGCCCTTGTCCCTGCAGAGGGGCCACAGCCATGAGCAGATGCTCGAGGGGCTGTGCAGACGCTCCTGGATATGCAGACATGCACCCTGGCATGCACTGACAGTCTCCCTGGATCCAGCCAGACCTCTGACAACGCCTGCTCCTCTTCCCTGTGCCCCTCCATGCTGCTGCCCAGAGCAGCAGAGCCAGGTGACCCAGCCTGTGTAGCCTGGCCATCCAGGGCTTGGGGTCAGCTGGAAAAAATGTTTGTCCCAAGCAAGCTGTATTCAGCCCAGCCCTGAAGCCCTACTTGTCCCAGGGGTTTTGGTGTGTTCCTCCCTCCCTTCCCTTGGTTGCTCAGTGGTGCTTGTGCGTACCTGGGGAGAGGTGATGCCCAGGGCCCCCGCTAACCTCTCCTGTCTGTGTCCAGAGAGCCAGCCCACAACATCAGATGAGACTGTGGTGGCTGGTGGTACCGTGGTGCTCAAGTGCCAGGTGGAGGATCCTGATGACTCCTCGCTGCAGTGGTCCAACCCTGCCCAGCAGACCCTCTACTTCGGGGAGAAACGAGGTACATGTTCAGGAACTGGGGATGGGAGAGGAGCCAGCTTGGGGCCAGGGCGATGGCAGGCAGAGGGGAAGCGGATCAGGGCCAGTGGTGCTCCAAAGGGTGATGTTCCCTCCTGCTCCCCACCTACACTGATGCCACTGGGCAAAGCAGGAGCTAGTGGAGGAGCGTGGTGGTACTGATCCTGTCACTCACCCTGTTGCCCCTTTTCCCCCAGCCCTGCGAGATAACAGGATCCAGCTGGAGAGGTCCACACCCAACGAGCTGACCATCAGCATCAGTGATGTGGTGCTGTCAGACGAGGGGGAATACACCTGCTCCATCTTCACCATGCCCGTGCGGACTGCAAAGGCCCTGGTCACCGTGCTGGGTAAGCCACCAGTGGCAGCCCCCCACCTGCTCCTGATCTGCCTGCAAGATGCTGTCGTACAGCCGTTCATGCTGCTGCTCCCGTATCCCTACCCATAACTCACCCTTGACGTGTTTATTGACATGTCTTTGTGTGTCTGTCTGTCTCTGGGTGGTAGCACACACATAGCTAATAGGCTGTTGTATTTCTTGTCTCCTCACTCTACCAGGAATCCCCCAGAAACCCCAAATCTTTGGCCACGAACAGCCCATTGATGAGGAGAAGATAGCCCGGCTGACCTGCCGGTCCTCTGGCAGCAAGCCCGCGGCCCAGCTCCGGTGGAAGAAGGGCAACAAGGAGCTGACAGGTGGGTGCCCAAGCAGGGGGGCTCTGCCCTGAGGGACTGGGATGGCTGAGAAACACCACGGAGGCAGGTGGGGCACCAGGGGTTGCGGATGCGCCTGGTGCTGGACCACACTGGTGTCCTGTGCTACCGCCAACAAGGGGATGGGGACAAGGTGTCCCCTGCTCAACACGCGTGTCGGCCTCACGCCTCTGCTGGCGTACTGTGTCCGTCAGCTCTAACGGCCCCTGTCCCCACAGACGAGGGCACTGAGGTGGTGGAGGACCCCAATGGAAAGACCTTCACCGTGAGCAGTCGGGTGGAGTTTCGCGTCACCAAGGAGGACAACGAAGCCGAGGTGACCTGCACTGTGGACCACGAGTCCCTGCAGAACTCTGAGAGGTCGACCACACAGAAGCTGCAGGTCCACTGTATGTGTCGTGTGAGGATGATGGCACAGGGCTGTGGAGGGGCGGGAGAGGTGGAGGAGGCCTCAGCGTCACCACAGTTCAGCAGACATCCCACACACGGCCCTACGTTTGCACGTGCATACAGCCATGGCACGTACTACAGGCTCACCAGCCTGCGTGCACAGGGGTCCTGTTACACGCAGGGGCACTGCACAGCGATGCTTCCCCTGCGCGCGCACACCCATGGCTTCTTCTGCCTGTCCCTGTCCCCATCTCCCTGAGACTTGTCTGTGCCATCCCCCACGTCCTGCCTGTCCCCATTCCCCTTGTCTTGCATGTCCCCTGTGATGACAGGGTGAGGGATGTGGGAGCTGTGTGTGCACCCCCAGAGTGCCGACCCCCACCCCAGTCTGCCCGACCACCCACAGGTGCACTCACGCAAAGATGGGGCTGAGGTGGGGTTTTGGGGTGCCTGCAGGCCCCTGCACAGTGTGGGGCAGGGACAGGCGGTCACGCAGCTGTGCCTCTCCTTTTTCAGACAAGCCAACAGCGAAGATCGAGCCACATCCCCAGTACCCGCGGGAAGGCGAGAAGCTCCAGCTGCAGTGTGACGGGCAGGGCAACCCCATGTAAGCCCTCCTCGCCTTCCTCCTGCTCAGCCCGGCCAGGCCCTGCCCCACTCATCCCCCCACGGCCAGCTCCCAAAACCGCCGCTCAGCCCACCCCAGAGCCCAGGCAGGGCATTGCCGGTAGCACTGTGTGTGCTCAGGGCCGGGCACTGGCCTTGCATCGCTGTCAGGTAGGGCCAGGCACCCCGTGAACAGGCAAAGCCCCTGTCCTCTCCCTGGAGCAGTCCATCCATCCCAGCTCATCTCTAAATCGGATATTTTTCTCCTGCTTAAACACTCCCACACCTTCGCTGCCCCCTTTGCTGCCTGGCCAGGGCCTCTGCTCTGCCCCAGCCCCTCCCAGGGTGCTGGGAGGACGGCGGTGCCTCACCCCCATCCCGCTCCGCAGCCCCCAGGAGTTCCTGTGGGAGAAGGAGGGCAGCGACGCACCCCTGCAGCTGAGCTCCGACAGCGTCCTCATCTTCCCTTTCCTCAACAAGAGCGACAGCGGCACCTACGTCTGCACGGCCACCAGCTCCATGGGCAGTGTCGTGGCCAAGTACAACCTCGACGTCAGTGGTAAGCGGGGCCGCAGGGCACCCGGCGTCCCCTGGCTTCTCCCAGCAGCTGCTGGCTGGTGCAGCCGCCTCCGTCTCGGCTGCATCTCCCTGTGAAGGGGCTCGTGGACCCGGGGGACTGTGGTGGGAGGGGGGCTCTGGTGCAGGGCAGGGGTGTGCATGCAGCCAGGTCCTGGCACACTCGCTGGCAGAGCGCTGCGTCCCCAGCTCCTCTGGCCGCCTCCAGTCCACCCGTCCTTCCCTGCACTGTGTGGGGCTGCTGCCTGCGGCCAAGACAGGCAGAGAGCAGTCGGGGGGGGATCAGGGCAGGGGCACGCGTGGCCCAGGCTGAGCTCGGTCCCTGTTGCCTCTGATGGGGAGTGGGAGAGGGTGCGATGGGGGAACTGCAGGGCTGCAGACAGGATTCTGCTGGAGTCTCTGGGGCAGGAGGAAAGGCCAGTGCTCCTGCGCCTGTCACAGGCGGGAAGCCTCTGCGTGTCACCGCCACGAGCCAAAGAGGATTTCCACACGGCACCAACCCCTCCAAACCACAAGGTGCCCCCGCAGCCCCGTCCCAACCTTCTGGAGATGGGCCCTGTGGCTTCCCCTGAGCCGCTGGAGCTGCAGGCTTGCGCCGCGTCCTGTGACCCCAGAGCGTGTCGCCGCTCGACACCCGTCCCCCCGTGGGAAGGGAGAGCACCCGCTGCCTCCCCGCGGGGCGCCGTCCCCTCGCTGCCTCCCCCCGTCCCGGCCGTGCTCTGCCGCTGTGTTCGCTGTCGTTGTGCCCTGTTACACCCAAGCGCCGTGTGTCGCGCATGGAGCAGCGCTAGTGGAGCCGTGTGCTGCGCGGGGCTGCCAGTGCCTCCCCAGCCCCTCCCTGTCTGGTGGCACTGCTGCCCTGGCTCTGTGCTCGGCACCCAGCCCCCTGTCCAGCAGCTTTCCTGTGTTGGTAGGAGCCTGTTTTCCCACGTCTTTGGCCTTGGATTTGGGGTTCTCTTCCTCTTCTGCCAGACTTCTTGCCATCTTTCTCCTCTCTACCGGCCTTGGACTATCCATCTTCCAGCATTCCTACATGCTCCAGCTCTTCCCTTTCCTGTCCCCTTTCCCTCCCCTCCTGTTTTGGGCGCTCTCAGCATCCTTCCCCTCCAACGTGGCTGTGGGTAGAGGGAGCGCATGGCAACAATGGCACCTCAGGCACCCTGTTCCTCTGAGTCCCTCTCTGCCTGCCCAGGATGAGCCCCTAAATGCCCAACCCTGTGCAGTCGTTCCTCCATCACCCCTTGTGTCTCCCTGTCCACCTGGGTGCAGGGTCTGCAGAGGGAGCTGGTTCCTGAGCCCGGCTGTGAGCACACAGCAGCACCCAGAGCCCTCCGCACCCATCCAGGAGCACCAAAGCCCCCAGGGTGCTCAGCACCCATTCACAGGCCCACCACAGCATCTGGGGTGCTTGACACCATTCACGAGCACACAGCACCCAGAATTCTCACCCACTCGGTGTCACAGCCCCTGGCAGAGGAGCTCCACATCTAGCCTTGGTTCCCCTTGTCCAATCCCCCCTCTTTTTCCCCAGAGCCACTCTTGGGGCACCATCACTGGAGCAGCCACTTTGCCCAGCTGAGCCCTCGAGCCTGTCCCCCACAGCAGCCGCCTGGCTCCACAGTGAGGGAGAGCGGGGACGGACCAGTCCCTGGGGGTGCATGTAGGAAAGTGTAGGTGGCACCTCACAGTGGGCGGCACCTTCCAGCCACTGCAGTTCCAGGGCTCCCAGGCAGGACGGTCCCAGTGGGGTCCCTCACGAAGGAAGGGGTGACCGGGGGGAGCTGGCAGGAGAGGAGATGGGGGAGATATTCACAGCAGTGTGTCCCAGAGGACGGTGTCAGGAGAAGAGGAGCGGGACCTGTGGCCAAGAAAGGGGTCGTGGAAGGAGCTGCTGAGAAGAACGGGTCCCATCAGGCCGGGGGGAGCCAGGGTCCCCTCCGATGGGCTCTCTCACGCCTCACTGGCATCTCCTGGGGTTGATTCGTGTCCCTGTGTTTTTGTTGTCCTCCCCAGATCTTTCCCAGCTCCCCACCCCACACGTTCACTCCACTCCAGCCCCTCCGCCGGGCCCTTCCCAGCCCATCTCTCATGCTTCCATGGCCACCGCTTCATCCTTCACTCCAGCTCCCATCCAAGGTACCGTAAGCTCCTTTTCTCTCTCTTTACGGACCCACTGCTCCCCAGCCCAGCGGGAGAAGCTCCACAGGAGGATGGTGGCCCAGGGATACCTTTGCCACGTTCCAGGTGCTCAGACAGGCTCCAGTCCCTGTGCAGCTGCTGCTTGGTGCGTGTGGACTCTGCAGCTGCCATCTCAGCACTTCGAGGTGGTGGTAACGCAGCAGAAAGAGCCGAGGTTCCGGAGCCTGGGCTGCGTAATGGTCCTTCCAGCTCTTCCTGGCAGGTTGTGGCAGCTGCTGCCTGTGAGCTGCAGCCTGTGCCTTGTGTCCATGTGAGGTGCCGTCCCTCTATCCTGTTGCCCCCCCCCCCCATTTTCTTTCCCACCCCATCCTGTCCCAATGCCTTCTCTGAGCATTTCTGTGGCTCTGTCCTCCCTGAGCTAATGGGGCACAGTGAGAGTGGAGTGGGAGGAGGATTTGTCCTTGTGTACCAGAGCTAACGCAGGATCCCAGCACAGACTGTGCTACAAGATGCAGCTGACTTGGGACTGGCCTTGGGGTCTCACCTTCCTTGGGGTCTCACCTTCCTTGGGGTGCCCTCACCTCCTGGGGAGCAGCGTGTGGCCATGCCAGCCTGCGCGTCACCTTCCTGCTGGCACAGCACAGGGGAGGAGTGAGCCAAGCCTGGCTCCACCACGTGCTCAGCCTCCCCTTTTGGGGAAAAAATCCCACCACGAAGGATGGGGCGGTGGGACCGTGGCTGTGCCTGAAGGCAAAGGTACCACAGGCTGTAGAGAGCATGTTGCTGGTGCTGCTCCCTGGGGCACGTCGCAGGCAGCTGGGCACAGGGATGGGCTGGGCCATCGCAGCTCTTCTCAGCTGCCCTCTCGCCCAGGCCAGGCTCCCAGCGCAGCCGTCGGGGCTCCTCTCGGCTGACTCCCTGCAGGAGCTGGCACCGATGGCCGCTGCTTTCCCCTCCTTGCTTCCCCCGCTGCCTTCCCTTTTACTGCTCCCACCTTGACAGTTGTCATCTGCAGCAGGATTGATGGCGCCGAGCCGAGCAGGATCGGGCCTTCCAAGGCACCCGCCTGCAGCCCTGAGTGGTCCGTGGGACAAGCAGCCGCCTGTGCTGCGCCGCAGGGTCCGCAGCGTCTCCTTCTCTCTCTTTTCTCTCCCTTTGCCGTCTGGGCAGATGCCAGCCCGGTGCCCTCGACCTCCAGCACGTACCACGCGGTGATCGGCGGGGTGGTTGCCGTCATTGTCTTCCTCCTGCTCAGTCTTCTCATCGTGTTGGGACACTACCTGATCAGACACAAAGGTACGGGGCAGGGGAGCTGCACGGGGAGGGCGTGCCACGTCGGAGCAGGCCACACAGTGCGCGCTCCCCCCTCGGCGGGTCTCTGGGAGCAGGGCTACGTCCCCAAAGCAAGAGGGCAGCATGGGGCAGGGGTGAAGGGAGGCAGCTCCCTGTTCTGCCGACCTGCCCCGTGTCTGGAGAAGCCTAGCGCAGCCAACGGAGCCCTTCCTGGGACCAGGGGCTGCTGCCTGTGCCTGTGCTGGCACTGACCCCAATGAGTTCTTGGAGCTGGGCAGCACCAGGTGGAGGCAGTTCCTACCCCATTTCTTCATCTCTCCTTTATGGCTCGGTACCCACTGCCCCAGGACTGCCCGGCCCGTGCCACTGTCCCTGTCTGTGCCTGACCCTGCCTCCTCCCTGTCCCTGCCCTCCTCACCATCCCTCAAGCCCTCTGCCCTCCTCTTCCTCCTTCCCCTCCACCATTTCCATCTTCCCATCCCTGGACTTTTCATCCGCCCGGCAGGTATGTGCATAAGACACGGGGAGACGGTCACATCCAGACATCGGCAAAACCCAGCAGAGGTGATGTGTGAGTAAGAGTCCCCCATTCCTGCCCTCCGAGCCCAGCAGAGCTGCCGCCTCTGCCCCACACCATGCCAGCTCCAGGGGCAACTGGGAGCTGGAGCCTCCTTGCAGATGGCAGTTTTGCAAAGAAACCCTCCAGTTTTCTGAGGGGGAACAGGGATGGGGATGCAGGGCAGGGCAGATGGTGGGGAGGGCAGGAGACAGGCCTGGATGCAGGCAAGGGCTGCTGCTTGCAAAGGGGGAGGCAGTTTCACCCTCTGGCCAGAGAAGACTGCGAAAGCCCAGGCAAGCCTCGGTCCCTGGGCAGGGCTTGTCCCAGGGAAACCAGTGACTTTTCCATTTCAGGCCAAACCCAAAGGACTTTCCTCTCGCTTCTGCTTTCCAGCCAGCCCTCAGGCTCTGCCAGTGGGTCCCCTCCAGGCAGCCCAGCCTGCCCCTGCTTGCGTGGGAGCAGGGTGCCGGCAGGGCCCCACCGTGACACCCCTTCTCCCCACCCAGGTACCTACCTGACCCACGAGGCCAAGGGCTCGGATGACGCCCCGGACGCTGACACAGCCATTATCAATGCAGAGGGCGGCCAACCTGGCGGCGACGACAAGAAGGAGTATTTCATCTAGGGCCGTCAGAGAGAGTGAGAAATGGAGCCAACAGACCCCGAATGAAACGGAAACCAGATCACAAACCCCACTCAACCCAACCGATTTTCTCTCACGCCCGGCATGGGCAGACAGACGGACAGAGGGATGGCGGGACAGAGAGCAGAGAGCGACCGGCCTGAGACAAGATGATGCTTCTTGAACTTGTACAAAACGTTATTACTACGAACAGCGAAAGCCCCGGCCCCGTTTGCTTGCTTGCACCTCCATCCCTGCGACCGGCGCTCGCGCAAAACACAGACCAACCAGTGAGTGAGCGACTTTCCTTCTTCCTTTGGACGTTTGCTTTGGTTTCGTGGCTGCTCTTTGCTTTGGGCCCTTGGTTGGGATGTTGGGCTGGGGTTGATGTAGCTCTTTCCTTTGTTTCTCTCCATTTTGGTTTCTTTGACATCCAAGGATAAAATCAGTTCCAGGCTCTGGTGCAAGCTCGGGGCAGCTGGGCAGCCCCTCTGTCACAAACACTCGCCTCATGCCTCCCACCGAGAGCCGGGACCCATGTTTCCATTGCTCCCCCCAGCCTCAGCTGCTACATGGTGGCCCCAGCCCCAGCTGGGACAGGGAGCGCGGCCGGCGGGACAGGAGCGGGATGCCGACGGGCAGCGCCTCTGCCTCCGAGGTCTTGGCACATGGCTGGGGTCGAGCAGGGAGGGACCCCAGGCCCCTGCCCTGATTTTATCCTTGGTGGTTCTTGTCGAACAGTGTCCATTCGGGAGGAGAGCTGTCCTCGTGTGGTAGATGTGTGAAGGGGGGGTGAGCTTCCAGGGTGGGAACCGCTGAGGCCCCCAGAGAGACTGGGAGCTGCCAAGGTTCACTGCAGCTCCCCGGTCCCACCCCAGCGGGAGGGGGGAGGGCAGAGGTTTGGGGGTGAATCCAGAGAAAAAGCCCCAACTTTACAAATTCTCAGATTGGAAATGTCAATTTAAACCATCTATTGAGATGTTCAGTGCAGGAGGCCGCCTGCGCTGGGAGCACCGGGAGAGCCGGTGGGCCTGCAGCCATCGCCACTTTCCTCTTCGCTGGGCTGGCTCTGGGGCCCCTGGAGCCTCTGGAAAGGTAGTTGAGACCCCGAGGGTGGCTCCAACCAGAGCTGGTACAGGTGGTGGCACCACGGGAGCTGAGCTGAGCTGGAGATGACCTGCTCCCGGGCACAAACAGCCCAGAGCAGCATGAGGCCTGGGATTGCTCTGACCGAGGAGATGTGCAGAGAGGGGCTCCACTGGGGTCTGCTTCTCGGAGCTGTCTGTCCCCCTTCCCTCCCCAGCCCCTTCCTAGGGCTGGTGTGAGCTTGGAAAAGGCCGTTTCCCTCTCAGCTCCAAGGGCTGCAGCCAAGAGTGGCCAAAATGCCCAGGTTTAGTGTCTTGGTGGTTTGGGGGTCTCCAAGGAGGCTGGGGGGGGGCTTGCCCTGCCTCCTACCCATTTTGCTATCTCTTCTGAGACAAAAACAAGCTTTTCCAACCTCTCCAGCACATCCCCAGGGTCCCTTGGCCCACCCCAGCCACACACCCCCAGGATGGGACTGCCGGGGGCTGTGCGCTCCAGCATCTGCAGGACACCCCTCAGCCCCGGGGAGCCAGGCCCCATCCCTCACCCTTGGGATGAGGGTTCCCAGCTCCCCAGGATCCCAACATCTCATGGTCTGAGCACAAGGGGTTTGCAGGAGCTGCCCTTTGGCTGGGCACCCCTTCAGTTTGGGGTTGTCTGGAGGAGGAGAGCCCTTGGGGCAGGAGCAAAAGCCCTCGGTGGTGGGGGTAGCCTCACCTCGGTGGTGGAGGAAGAGCTTGTGTCCTCTGCTGTGGGGTACCAGGTGCGCATGGGACAGACCCCGCGAGCACGTGGCACGAGGAGGACGCCCGTGGGGAAGCTGTTGCAGAGCGAGTGGGGCTGGAAGGGGACTGGGGCCAGGCGGACGAGGAAGAAGAGGCACGGCTCAGTGACAGGCACAGGGTGTGAACGAGCGATGCGCTTGTGGCATGTGCACAGATGTGTGTGGGTTTGTCGTGGCTAAATCGTGTGTCAGGAGCACACAGGCAGGAGGGCGTTAGCACCTCGAGGGAGAAGTGCACAAAGCCTTCGTCGTACACAGCAAAGAAAACCTGCAGTTTTCTCGATGTTGTTCCTCCTTTCCCATCTCTTTGGAGGAGGACGTTGGCCTGGAGTCCCAATGGTAGCTCCGAGCTCATTTCAAGGGATGCAACCGCTGCTGCCGGAGATAACACTGCAGATGTCGATGCTGTTAACTACTCCACTGCACACTGAGCATGTATGAATGTGCGATCTGATGCTTTGCTGAGGATCTTTAACATCCACTATCAAATAGACGTAATTCCTTCAAATAAAAATGCAAGGACGTGTTTTCAAGTACAATTTAATCTCATTGTAAGTCTACGTGCTGTAGATGGTTACAAAGAAAGCCCCAACCCAGGGGTCTGGGGGGGAAGGGGGTTAACTGGTCCCTAGGGAAAGGGATGTGGGAGCAGAGGTCGGACAGGGAGGTTTGTGCCCCTTTGAGGCAGCATGGGCACGGCCGTGGCCGGTGTTTCCCCAGTGCTGCTGCTCCAAAGCTGCTTCAGGGGCTGGTGCTGGTGGCTGCCACTTTGCCCCGATGAGACAGGTCAGGATTTGGCCTTTTGGAGACGCTGCATGGTCTGGGACATGGCAGGATGCAGCACAGGGAGGACCGGGCACAGGCAGGGCCTTGGGGCAGATGTCAGCAAAGGGTGGGCCAGGTCTCACCCCAGGCCGGCCCCTTGTCCTGCTGTGGCCACAGCAAGAGGCTGAGCCTCAGGCACGGCAGGTCCTGGGAGTGCTGGAAGCGTGAACACGAGACTGCGTCTGCAAGCAAGAGCCAAAGGACTTTGGTAGATGCAAGGGAGCAGCAGATCCACTGCCACGGGCGCGAGGGCGATGGAGACCCCATGTCACGGTGGAGACACACCGTGTTGTGAGTGTGATGGAGAAACCACTTTGCGAGTTTGAGGCCCTGATGAATAGATCGTGTCATGGGTGTGAGGTGTGACGGGAAACACTGTTTTGGGAGCCCAGGGGCATGGTGGGGTACACCGTGTGTTGAGTCTTTTGGGGTGATGAATACACCATGTCACAGGTGTGCAGAGGAACAGCTACACAGCACGATGGGTGTCAGTCGTGAGCCGCACCACACCGAGTGTGTCAGGGTGACAGGAGGGAGGGGTGATGGGGTACACCCTGCGTTGGGACTGGGGCACGTCCTGTTATACGTGTGCGTGGTGCCGTGGTACACCAGGTCTGGGCTGTTGAGGAGGGTTGGGTACACCGTGTCATAAGCACAAGGGGTGATGTGGGTCATGTGAAGGGATGAGAAGCTACACCTGGATGCTAGCGTGGAGCTGACACCCCACACCGGCAGCGGCACGGGCACGTACGTGGTGTCACTGACGCGGCTGATGGTGGATGCACTGCGCTGCAGAAGAGAGAAGGGATGGGGCAGGTGGTGCTGCTGGGGCGGTGACATAAGGGACACGCTGTCACAGGGGAGAGGGCACACCAGGCCCCCATTCCTCCCTGCCAGCACCGAGCAAAGCTGTGCGGTGCCACCGTGTGGCAGGCAAGCCCAGGGCACCAGACACCTCCCTGGGCCTCGGTGGCCCCTTCGGGAGCAGGGGGTCCTTGTTGACCGTGTGGGCAGGGGACTTCCAGCCCCGTGTCCAGCCTGTGCCACCGCAGTCACCCATGCTGGGCCCAGGGCGTCCAAACCGGGATGCGGCAGGGCCAGCACTGGGGGAGCGAGGAGGATTTGGGACCCCGTGGCCCTCGTTTGCAGCCAGGCCTGTTCACTCCCGCTCACCAGCCCCAGTGAGGCTCCGGCCGCTTCCCAGCCGGCACTGAACTCTCAATAGACACGAAAGCCATATTTGTAGGGAGCTCTGGAGACGCCGTGGGGTGGCAGCGGGGCAGGGCAGAGGACGGTCTGTGTTGTTGTGCTGTGTTCTTGTATGTACATAAAAGGGAGACAACGAACGTCGATGTGACTTTATAACCTTTCTAATATCCTGTGCTAATCTCGGAAAATAATCCTATAAATATATCTGGATTACACACATTACCTGCCTGCGCGTCTCTGCTTCTGCCTGCGTGCGCCGGACGCTGCCAGGGCCTGGGAGGTGTCGTGGCCGTGACCCCCCGGGAGTGAGGGGGAGCCAGGGGCTCCGAGGCCAGGGGGAGGGGCAGAGCTCAGGCTGCTAGGCGGACGCAGCTTACCCCGGTGCACGGCAGGGCAGGGACAGCCCGCAGAGAGGTAGCTCAGCCCATCCCAAGCCCTTGACCAGCCTCCATCAGCTGCCTGTCCCCTGAGCCCCAGCCCTTTCACCCCCAAATCCCCCCACCCAGTCCCCCAGACACCCACCGCAGACACCCAGACCCTGACCCTCAGCTTCTCCCAAATTACCAGCCCCCCCCCAAACGACAGCAGCCCTCAGTCCCAACCCCCTGAGCACCCCCCAGCCCCACCACCCTGTGGGGGTGATGGCCACCAAGTGCCACTGGCCCCTGCCAGTCCCCCAAGCTGGGCTTGCTGCCGCTGCAACCCAGGGAGCCTGTGACTCAGCCCCAGTGCTGCAGGGTGACCTCACAGGACCCGGCCTCCCAGCAGGGCCTCCCGAGGAAGAGCTGCGGATTTCCTTGCTGTACGGGAGCTGGAAAGCACCGTGTGCCCAGGCTGCTCTGCTGTAGGGTCACCTAAGCAGTCGCCTGCATCCTGCACCCGCAGCACCCACCCTACGCCCCGGAGCCAGGCTTGCGTGCAGCCAGAATCCCTGGGATGAAACTCCACATGTGCCTGAGTCCAGGCCAGCAATAGGAGCATCCACACAGCCAGGGCGCCTGTAAATACAATCCGCAATTAATTTAAGGTCTTCTGCCAAGAAGCAATTGTTTCCTGCTCGAGAAATTGCAGGCTTGAGCTGGCAGCTCACTGGCTTTACCGGCAGCGATGGCCCACCCGTTTCCGTCAGGTCCTGGCAAAGGGGATTGCCAGGCCAGGAGGGCTGCTATGAACAAGGCAGCTCTTATCTGGTTACCGCAGTCCCTCGCCTCCCTTTCGAGCGGGAGGAGCAGAGCCTGAGGGAGAGTGAGCGGAGTGGGCCCCTCCGTGCAAGGTGTCTCTTGGAGCGCGTGCAGCGCCGTGCGTGGTGCCCATCCGAGCGCAGCCCCGCGCGGCGCCGCTGGGCACGGAGCACGCGTGGCTGAGCAGCGGCTGTGGGTACAGCACCCCTTTGAGACCCCAAACGCAGAGGAGCGGGCACCGTCCTGGGACACGCGTCATGGGCAACTGCATCCCAGTGGTGAGTGCTTCTTCCCTCCCATCCTGCTGCACAACGAGGGCTGGGGCCGCATGGGTGCATGCTGGCGAGCAGGGCTACAGCTCGCAGTGGCCACTGCTGGCCAGCACTCACTTGCAGACAGCTCAGGGGGGTTGCACCCACCTGCTGCAGGGTTTGCACCCGCCCACTGAGGGTTTGCAACCCTTCTTTGGGGCTGTAAGAAAATGCATTCTTCCCGAGCAGCGGGGCCAGCCCAGGACAATCCCACACTCCCAAGGTATCAGCTGCAGGCGCCTCCCCTCGCCCTGCAGCGTGTCCCTCCCTGATAAACCACCCTGCTCAGCCTGCACCAACCCCCCAGCACCAGCGGGGCAGCAGGTCCATGGTGGGAGCCCATTGGAGGGGACGTCTCAAGTGTGGCCATGGGATGTGGCCACCTGCAGTCGGCCAGGTACCTCCCTGCCTGACGCCCACCGGTCTCATTCGCAGAGCCCCAGCGTCCTGCAGAGCAACAGCTCCCTGGACCTGTCAGAGATCATGGGCGACCTCTCCTACGACAGCAGCACAGCCTTCCTGAACCTGTCAGAGATCATGGGTGACGTCTCCTACAACGACAGCAGCACGACCTTCCCGGATTACGATGCCGCTCCCTGCCACAACCAGTACTGTCCCCTTTTCCAGCGCGTGGCCCCCACCTTCCTGGCCATCACCTGCACCGCAGCTGCCCTGAGCACTGGGTCTCTGCTGGTGGCACTGGCCAAGCGGCCCCACGCCTGGGGCTGGCCCCAGAGCCAGGCGCTGGTAGCCCAGCTGGCCATGGCAACGGGTCTCTTTGCAGCCCTGCTGCCATCGGTGGCGGTGGGCATCGGGCAGGGCTGGCGGCTGGGCATGGGGCTGTGCAGACTCACCCACCTGCTGTGGCACTGGAGCCTCTTTGCGCAGGGGCTGCTGGTGGGCAGTGGCTCCTGCAGCACCGTCTGGTGCCGCTGGGACCCCCGGAGCCGGCGGCTGGCCGTGGCTGTGTGGGCCGGGGCGTTGCTGCTGGCAATACCAGCAGCTCTCGCCAGCGGCACGGTGGCGGCCCCAGAGACGAGCTGCATCCACCGGAGCGTGGACATCCTCTCCCCAGTGTACCTGCTGCACCTTGCCCTCTGCCTCTGCCTCTTCTTGCTGCTGCCAGCGGTGCTGCTGGTGGCCATGCTGGCTGTGCCGCAGCTGAGGGCGGGCTGGGAGCCAGGCGTTGGCGTGAGCTGGCTCTTCTTTGGGCTCTGGGTGCCCTACGGCGTGGGGCTGGCCGTGGATTTCCTCCTGCACACCCGGCTGCTGCAGCCCACCTGTGGCACCTTCGAGCACTTTGACCACGTGCTGGGGCTGAGTGAGGGGCTGGGGGTGCTGCACTGCTGCCTGGGGCCCGCAGCGCTGCTCACTGCCCGGCTCTGCCAGCGCGGGGCGGGGACCAGTGGCAGCTGCTGAGCTCCTGGCACTACAGCTGAGGGCCTCTTGCCAGCTCCGGGCCCCCCAGCACCATCCCCTCTCCCCACAGCATCCCCACCAGCCCTGCGGCTTCTTCCCCACAGGCAAATGCTCCCCCAGGACCCAGGGGGAGGGCAATGTGGGCCCATTATGTGCCAGGCTTGGTGCCTCTCCTTCCCCCACCCCCTTCCTTGGGGTCTCAGCCCCACTGTTTGGGGCCAGACACCCTGATTTGCTCAATGGAGATAGCCCTGGGGTGCCTCAAGCATCTCCCCAAGCCCCAGCGGGGTGCCAGCCCCAGGCTCCTGGACGTCTGGGGAGACTCCCAAGGCTCGGCCCCAGCCCCTCCAGCTCCAGGGGGAATTTCAGCAGGCAGGAAGGGCAGTGGCGATGTGAAGCAACAGTGGATTTTTCACTCCCTCCTGACAAGCCAAGATAAGTGTCATGTCTGAGATCAGCCCGTGGGAATTACATACAATATATACGTCTGTCAGCTGCTCGCCAAGCTCGGTTAATGGCAGGGGCTGGGGGGCACGGGGGGGCACGGGGGGGAACATCCATCACCTCTGGCCAGGCTCCTGTGGGCTGAGGGATGGGAAGTGGGAGGTGTGTGCTCTTTGTGCCTCCAAATTAGCAGGAAAAGTTCATAATGAAGCTCTGCAGTCTATTAGCGGGAAGCGGGGTGATTTATATCCAGCGCTGGAGGCATCAGCCGTCGTCCATGAGGGACGGCCACGTGCGGTCACAAGGCACAGGGGAGGCGAAACGGGTGTGGATGGAGAGCTGGAGGGCGGTGATGGAGGGGCACGAGCCTGCGGCCAGGACCTGCCCACCCGCAGGGGCACGATCTTCCCCGGCTGAGCCCAGCCCTGCGGGACCTGGGGGCCCATCCGTGGTAAACTGAAGCACTAACTCAGCCTACACCATCCCCCAAAAGGGGGCGGCTGCCCGCTGCTGCCCTGCCACCCACCCCCCCGCAGCTGCCTGTGCAGCGGCCCCGCATCCCCAGCCTGGACCCTCCAGCACCAGCCCGGCACCATCATCACGGAGCCCGGAGCAGAAAATCCTCCCCCTTCCCGACCGGGTCATACCCGGGCAGAGGACGCAGCGTCCTGGTGCCGGCCCCATCTGCTCCCAGGGCACAGCCGGACTCTCGGCCTCTTGCTGCAGTTTCTTCTGCCACCTGGCGCCCACGGCTCCGGCTTCGGGCTCCGTCCCCTTGGCCAGGATGGGATGAGCAGAGTCCTGGGACGTGCCGAGAGCTGTGGGTTGGGGTGCGGGCCTGGGGGCAGCTTCCCCTGTGCTTCTCGGACGCGCCAGGATCTAACCAGGTCAATCCTGCGGGGTTTGCCCTGGGGTGTGGGGTGAGAGGAGCGAGGCGCAGCGCAGCCGGTTGCCCCCGCTGCCGGGGTGAGCACGCGCCAGGGGCGCAGCTCCAAGGGGAGCCCCGTGCAAGCGGGTGACAGGGTCTTGCGGCGCATCCGCGTGACAGCGTGAAATCGCTCCTCCCGGGCACGCCAAGCTGCTGGGGACAGGATTGGGGGGACGTGGCTCCCCTCCCACCCTCCAGCACATAAACCCAGTGGGCAGCAGCCTGGCGCCAAGCCGTCCGCTGGCACTGACTGCAGCGCCCGGGACCATGGGCCAGCTGCAGCTCTGGCTTGCCGTCCTGGCCGGGCTCTCGGAGATGGTGGCCCAGGAAGGTAGGGGCAACGCTGGGGGACAGGAGCTGGGGGGGGACATGGCAGCAGCTCTCGGAGCCCTCTGCTTCACGTCAGACCCCAGACAGTGGGGCTGGAGGATGCTGGAGCAAGGCTGGGGTCAGCAGAGGGGACAAAGGGTCACCCGGGGGGGTGGAGGAAGTTTCAGAGGCAGTCAGAGGGGGCTGCAGGACACCCCAACCTCCCACCACATCCCCTCTCATCCCCCAGACCTGTACCGAAAGGTGTTCGTCTTCCGGAAGGACCCCAGCGATGCCTATGTGGTGCTGAGGGCCAAGCTTGAGCAGCCGCTGCAGAACTTCACCGTATGCCTGCGGTCCTACACTGACCTGACCCGGCCCTACAGCCTCTTCTCCTACGCCACCAAGGCGCAGGACAACGAGATCCTCCTCTTCAAGCCCAAGCCCAGCGAGTACCGGTTCTATGTGGGGGGCAGGTTCGTCACCTTCCGCGTCCCCGAGGGCCGCGGAGACTGGGAGCACGTCTGCACCAGCTGGGAGTCGGCCACCGGCATCGCCGAGTTTTGGCTTAACGGGAAGCCCTGGCCCCGCAAGGGGCTGCAGAGGGGCTACACGGTGGGGGTGGAGGCGGCCATCCTGCTGGGGCAGGAGCAGGATGCCTTCGGGGGCGGCTTCGACGTCTACAATTCTTTCTCGGGCGAGCTGGCCGACGTCTACCTGTGGGACGCGGGGCTGTCCCCAGACAAGATGCGAGCCGCCTACCAGTCCCTGCGCCTGCCGCCTGCTGTCGTGGCCTGGAAGACCCTGAGCTACGAAGTGAAGGGCGACGTGGTGGTGAAACCCCGGCTCCGGGAGGCGCTGGGGCCATGAGAGCTGGCCGGATCCGGGGCTGGGGCAGCCTCAGCCCCCGCTCTCCCCTCCCCGTCCCCATCACCGCTTCACTTCTATAACCCTCCAAGAAGAAGGTGCTGTCTGTGTGCCCCAGCCAGGGAGCCGCGTTCAGGACAGGGCTGGGGGCACCCCTCAGCCTGGCAGGGTGCTCCTGAGCACCGTCCCCGGGCTCCCTGCCAGCCCGCTGGGTCTGCAGGCTCCCAGGCAGGCAAACCGGCCCCGGGCCTCTCACCAGATTGTCAAACAGCCCCGTGGGTCAGTGCCCCCGGCACCTGGCCATGAAGGTCACAGGGAACGTCACTGCTGTGTAGCCACACAGACCCCGAGCAGCCCCGGGGCGGCGGTGCGGTGACTGCAGTTCCCCCTCACCACGGAGGTGCCGGTGGCCGGGCCTGGCAGCGCCATGGGGCAGCTGCGGCTCTGCCTCCTCACCTTCGTGGCACTTTTTGACCTTGCTGCCCCACAAGGTAGGGTCGGAGGGGCTGCACCGGCACCCCCTCTGGGTCCCTGGGGAGCGCGGAAGGTGCAGCGGGTGCAGGGGTCATGCAGCAGTGGTGGCGGTGGGGAGCAGTGGGGCACCCTGACTACCGCAGTGGGGTGCAGGGGGTGCAGGGGGAGGCACGGGGGTCACACAGTAGCCGTGCGGTGAGGAGGCACCCGGAGCTCTGCAGAGGGGTGCGGTGGGCACAGCGCAGCACGCTGGGGGTGAGGGGGGGGTGCAGCAGGGGTGGGAGGAGGAGATGAGATGGCAGCATAGCAAGAGCCTGAGGGGGCACCCTGAGCGCCACAGCGCGGACAGCGGCAGGGGGCAGCAGGGACACAACACCAGACACAACGCCAGGTGCCACAAGAGTGCCACAGGGCTGCGGTGGGGGCGGCGCAGGGACACGGGGCTGCCACGGGTGGGGACAAGGACACCCCCCCACCCAGTCTGGCCCTTCCCTCTGGCTCCTGCAGAAAAACTGACCGCCCAGATCCAGGCTCACCCACCGGCACCCACCCCATACCACCAGCTGATGCTCTCCTGCGAGGTCACGGGGGACCCTGGGTAAGGCACTCCCCACCCTCCCGCGGCCTCTGGCATGGCACCGGCGTGGGGCAGGCAGCTCCGGCATCCCTGGACCCGTGGGCAGTGGGAGAAGAAGGGTCTGGAGAGGGAGCACAGTGGTCCATGGCATGGCCACCCTGGGGTGTCCGCCTGCCTGAGTGACACCCGGCCCGGCTCAGCCCCCAGGAGTTCCTGTGGGAGAAGAAAGGCAAGCATGACCCTCTGCAGAAAGGCCCCGACAACATCCTCTTCTTCCCCTTCTTCAACACGACCCACTTGGGCACCTACGTCTGCACGGCCATGGGCTCGCTGGGCACTGCCGTGGCCACCTACAACCTGTGGATACAGGGTAGGGAGGGGACCAAGGGGATGGCGGGGGACAAGGGGTCTTCCCCTCCTTCCCCCTCGTCCTCACCACCCTGTGCACTTGCCACCCTGTATCACAGCCCCCACACGGCTGGTCTCGGTGGTGGAAGCCACCCCTAGGTCTGACGTGGAGGCCATCTCCAGGTTGTTGGTGGCTTCCTCACTGGCACACTGCAGCCATTTCTCCCTGGGGGACTTGCGGGACGTCTTGGCCGTGGCAGGAGCAGCCACCTCTTTCTCGCCTCCCCCAGACCTGGAGCGCCACGTGTTTGTGTATCCCCAAGAGACCACAAACTCCCACGTGCTGGTGAGGGCGAAGCCAGAGCAGCCGCTGCGGAACTTCACCGTATGCCTGCAGTCCTACACTGACCTGACCCAGCCCTACAGCCTCTTCTCCTACACCACCAAGGCGCAGGACAACGAGATCCTCCTCTTCAAGCCCAAGCCCAGCGAGTACCGGTTCTATGTGGGGGGCAAGTTCGTCACCTTCCACGTCCCCCAGAGCATCGCGGAGAGCAAGCATGTCTGCGCCAGCTGGGAGTCGGCCACCGGCATCGTGGGCTTCTGGTTCAACGGGAAGGCCTGGCCCCGCAAGGGGCTGCAGAGGGGCTACACGGTGGGGGCAGAGGCGGCCATCGTGCTGGGGCAGGAGCAGGACGCCTTCGGGGGCGGCTTCGACGCGCGGCAGTCCTTCACAGGGGAGCTCTCAGCCCTGTACATGTGGGACACGGGGCTCTCCACCTCAGAGGTGATGGGGGCCATGTACAACAAGCTCAGCAAAGCCCCCATCTTCGGCTGGAGGAACTTCCCCTACAAGATCGTGGGTGAGGTGTACCTGAAGCCCTGAGGCCCGCTGCTGGGCCAGTGCATTCCCGTGGTGGCCGGCAAGTGGTGCGTGAGCCCCGACTGCCACAGGGGCTGTGTTGTCCCCCCCTTCCCTGCTCTGTAACCCCCCCCCCCAAAGCCACCCAGCATCGCATAAATGAAGAAATGGGTTTGAAAAGCAGCAATGGTCTTTGCTGTCCAAATTGAAGCCCACCAAAGCTGAGCGTGGCTCAGGTAATTAATCCCGGCTCAGAAAACTTGTCAGGGAGAGGGTCAGCGGTAGAGGAGGGAGGGGAAGGGGCTGCCGCCAGCCCAGGGGCCCTGCTCCCATCCTGGGGACACCGGGGCCGGGGCGCGGGGGGACAGCACCGGGCACTCCCTTGCCCAGTGCTCGGGGGGCGCAGCCCCGCGTCCCGGTGCCCCGGGCACTTGCAGTCCCGGAGCCCGGGGGGCGCTGCCCCGTATCCCGGCGGCCGCCGCGGCCCCGCCGCTGGCAGAAGGTCTCGGCCCGCCCGCGCCGCCGCCCTTCGCAGACGCTCGCCGGGCCCCGCTCCGCTCCGCCGCCGCGCGGCCTCCCCGGTACGGCGGGGCGGGCGGGGCCCGGGGCTGCGCGGGGCGGCCTACGGGGATCGGCCGGGCCGGTGCGGGGCCCCGCTCGGGGCAAGCCGCGGGGGCCGGGCCCGCCCGGGGAGGCCTATGGGGGGGCTCCGGCCGGTGCGGGACTGCCGGGGGGACGGGCCCGGGGATCTCGGGGGCCCGAACTGGGGGGTCCTGGCCAGGGAGGGTCGGGGGGGCCCGGCCGTGGTCTCCCCGGGGGCCCTGAACTGGGGGGCCGGGGGGGCCCGGCCGTGGTCTCCCGGGGCTCCGTCCCGCCGAGGTCCCCAGAGCGGCCCCGTCCCCGGGGAACGCGGCGGCGCAGGCCCACGGTGCTGGTCCCTGCAGGCGATGGCGGCGTCCGAGCCCCCCAACTTCTCGTGGGTGGCGGAGGGGCGGCTGGCGGGCCTGGCCATGCCGCGGGAGCCGGGGCACTACCGGTTCCTGCAGGGCCAGGGCGTGCGGCACCTGGTATCGCTGTCGGAGCGGGCGCCCCCGCACCACGGCTGCTGCCCCGCCGTCCGGCTGCACCGGCTCCGCGTGCCCGACTTCAGCCCCCCGACGCCCGCGCAGATCCAGAGCTTCCTGCGGCTGGTGGAGGAGGCCAACGCCCGCGGCGAGGTACGGGGGCCCATCACGGCGGGGAGGTGGCACCGCAGGGGGGTGACAGTGCTGGGGAGCGTGGGGGGGCCGCCACAGGGACGTGACGGTGACGGTGCGGTGCTGCCGGCCAGGCCGTGGCCGTGCACTGCCTGCTGGGGCACGGCCGCACCGGCACCATGCTGGCCTGCTACCTGGCGAAGGCGCGGAAGATGAACGGTGGCGACGCCATCCGGGAGATCCGGCGGCTGCGGCCTGGCTCTATCGAGACGCGGGAGCAGGAGCAAGCCGTGATCCAGTTCTGCCAGAGCGCTGGGTAGGTGCAGCCCCGCGGCAGGGGGGGGCTCTCTCCGGAGGGGCTCCCCGTGCTGCGCCGGGGCCGCGGCTGCGGTGTGCCGGCGCGATGAGCGCAAGGGGAACTGCGCTCCCAAAGCCGGTCTCGCCAGTGGGATCTGCCCCACCTTAGCGCTGGAGCAGACAGCGAGGAGGCCTGAGCACGACCATCTCCCCGGGCAGCGTGTGCCAGAGACCGTCACCCAAAACGGCGGGGGCCTTTCCCAGCCCCGAGGTGCTGCCGTCTGCTCCCTCCCACATTAAAGGACTCTCCTGTGGCTTCTCTCCAGGTCTCTGTGGGGGGAACCGCCGGGCAGCACATGCATGTGTGGCTCTGCCGGGCTCGCTGCCACCTCGCCACGCTACCTGCGGGGGTCCTGGCTCCTGGGTCTCTGCCCGGCCGCGGCCCTTGGGGATTGCCAGCGGCTGCGCTTCAGACACCGGTGGGCGGGCCCCAGAGCTGGTTGTCCCCAAAGCAGTGATGCCATGTGGAGGGTGGCAGCCGTGTCAGCGCATGGGGGCCGGCCTGGGACGTTGACGCGTAAAGTTTAGCTTAGGTGGAATTTAGGCATCTCTGTCCAAAAGTGCAATCCTGAAAATCTCCTCTCAGCTGCTCCTAACCTTGGTGGCATTTAAATCCTAAGTGCAAGAAGTGTCACCATCCCCATTCCTGGGAGTGTGGCACACGGCCAGGAGCGCCTGGTGCTCACTGGGCATGAGCATCATGTCCATGCCCCGGGCTGGCGGGGCCGTCACCTCTGACAGGCAGCTCCGTGGCCCCCAGATGTTGCTCCAAAATACCAAAATGTCATCATCTTTCCTCATGAACAAAGCACCAGGGTGGTGGCACTGGGCACAGCTGTTTTGCCAGCTCAGAGCCATGGCTGGTGGCAACTGACTGTCTCAGGGTGGCTGCAGCACCCCAGTGTCTCCTCTCCTGGACCCGGCTTCTCCTGCAGGGCCTGGGCTGGGACCATGGGGACAGAGGAGGTGACCAGGGGGTCTTCGCTGCAGAGTGCGGGACACCCCAGAAGGCAGGGGGGAGATGACAGTCCATGGTTCTGCCCAGTGCCCCATGGCCCTTCCCAGTGGGGATTCGGGAAGCGCCTGTGTGCCATGAGTGATGCTGTGGCCCTGATGGGCCATGACGCCACATCGGGGCGTGGGGCCGTCCGGGGGTGCTGGGCTCTGCCCACACCCTTTGCCTGGGGCACGAGTGGCTGCGGGGGCGGGGGGGAGGGGGGTGGGGACGATGGGGACTCCCGGGCAGTGCTGTCCAGCCACAGCGCCTAAGCCCGTGGGAGCTGCAGGACTCACATGGGCCCGTGAGATGCAGGAAAGCAGCTTAACTGCGGAATTACTTTAACTCCTCTTACTTTAGCTCTGTCCTTAATAGTCTCTCAGGCTCAGGGGGCCAGGCCAGGCCGGGCTGACGGGGGGGACCGCGGACCCTCTGCCCCAGGGAAGGGGGGCCGAGACAGGGGGCTCTGCCCCGGCATCCCCGTCCCCGTGCCCGGCCGAGACTCGGTGGCGCCGCAGAGCAGGGCCTGGCCCGGCAGCGCAGTCTGGCACAGCCGTGCTCGACCCTCGGTGCCGGGCTCCGTCGTGGCGACAGGACGCGGGGGATGTCCCCTCCCCGGTCAGCCCCTGTCCCCAGAGGCCTTCCAGAGCCCCCAGCCTGGTGGGCAGTCAGCTCCGGCTCAGCCTGGCGGGGACACTGCCGCGGTGGCCGTCCCCGGGCCAGGGACACGTTTAGGATGGGATTAGCGAGGAGGCAGCGGGGCAGGTCAGGGGCCCTGGCGCGATGGCGGTCACGGGGGTGCCCCTGCCCACGCCTGCGCCGCCTCCCTGCCACGGGGCTGTGCGCGGCTCGGCTCGGCACGATGCGGGGTGCTGGGCAGGGCTGGGCCCGGCCGGGCTCGGCCCGCAGCAGCCCGGGGGGTGCCGGGCGTTGCCGACGCTCCCGGACCGGCAGCGCGCAGGTGTCGCACACACGGTTCCGCGTCACGCGCACGGCGCTTCCCGAGCCCCAGGGGCGCGTCACACTCCCGCGCCGTCCGCCCGCGTCTCCCTCCGCTCCCGCCAGAACTACAATTCCCAGCAGCCCTCGCGGCTCCCCCCGCCCTGCTTCACCATTGGCCACCTCGGGAGCGCCGTGGCGCCGATTGGCTGTCGCCGTGGCAACGGGCGGCGCGGGGCGCCGGGGGCGTGGCCGGAGGCGCGGCCCGGGGCGGCCCCTCGGGTTTGTTTGCGGCCGCCCGGCGGCGGCGGCGGCCGGAGCGGAGCCGAGCTCAGCCCAGCCCAGCTCAGCCCCCGCGGGACGGGCATGAGGAGCGGCGGGACGCGGAGTCGCCAGCGCCCCCCGCCCGGGGCCGGTGCGCCGTGGGCAGCCCGGCGGAGCCCGCCGGTCCGCGGTCCCTGAGGCGCTGGCCCCCGGTGACCGGCCGCTGGCCCTCGGCGGCCGCCGCCGCTCGGTCCTCAGCCCCGCTCCGGCGGGGCCGCCGCGGGAGCCGCCTGAGGGGGCACCTGGGCTATGCGGTGGTGGCTGCGCGCCGCCCTCCTCAGCCTGCTCGCCGGCGCCGGCGCTGAGGGTAAGGGGACGCCGTCCCGCCCCGCGGCGGAGGGGCCGGGAGCCCGGGGCCGGGGCGGGAGCGGCCGCGCTGCCGGCGGGGCCGGTCTGGCCGGTGCCGGGGCGCGGGCGGCGGCGGGGGCAGCGCACGTGGTGCCGGGGGGGCGGCTCGGTCAGGGTCTCGCCCGCTGTGGGGTCACCCCTCCCGCCTTGGTCCCGGCAGGCAGCGGCCAGAGCGAGTCCCAGGCCGTGGTGGGGCGAGTCGGGGGGAGCACGGTGCTGGGCTGCGGCCTCCTGGGCGCCCACGAGGCCCGACCCCCTCTCTACGTGATCGAGTGGGTCCGATTCGGCTTCATCCTCCCCATCTTCATCAAGTTCGGGCTCTACTCGCCGCGGGTGGACCCGGAGTACGTCGGTAGGTCCTGCGGCGGTGGGGGGCGATGGGGTCCTGGGGGGCCCTCCTGGCCCCGGTCTCTGGGCCAGGACCGGCCTGGGGCAGTGCTGGAGGCCCGGCCGGGCTGGCTCTGGCGTCCCCGCTGGCCCTGGCTGGGCCCGCGTTAATCACGCTCCCGGGCGCGGGGCTCTCCCTCTGGTCCCGGGCAGCGGGAGGGGCCTTGTGGGTCCCCGGGGGGAGTCCCCTCCTCGTGCAGCAGCCGCAGGGACGGCTGGAGCGGGAGGCGCAGGGCATGTGGGTGCCCAGCACGCAGGGGAGAGGTGGCTCCTGGCCCAGCTTGGCAGCGGGAGGGTTCCCCGCAGGGGCGGAGAGTGGGAGAAGCTGCCCGGGGAAGGTGGGTCCCATCGGTGGCCTCCAGCTGCTGGGGCTCCCCTAGCACCACCCGCTTGGGAGTGGGGCGGCCCCGCACCTGCCTGCCTGTGCCCGGGCTCTGGGTCCCTGGCGCTGCCTGGCCGCGCTGCCCGGGCTCTCCCGGCTGCTCTGCTGAGGCCGCGGGTGCCCCGGCGCTGCCAGGCCGCTGCCTCGGCCCCTGCGGGTCACTTGAAGGTTGAGCCTAGGAAGGGGATTTTGGTGAAGCTGCTAATTGGTAGCGCTGGGCTGACTGGGATTTGGAGCAAAGCTGCGCTGGGGAAGGGCTGCGGCGTGGGAGGGGGATATTCTCCTCTTTACGGGATATTTAAAGTGAAGCGATGTCAGACCTTGAGGGATCCCTGCGAGCAGGGAGATGAAGACAACAGGAGCGTCCCTCGAGGATGGGGAAGCTGGGGAGGAGGGAAAGGGCTGGCAGCTGACTGGCGTTTTGGGCCGAGCGTGGCCCCAACAGCCTGTGGCAGCGACGCACCAAAATCCTCCCTCCAGTCCTCCCATGGGATCACACGGGGAGGGCCGGAGCACCAGACTGTGCCTAGGTCAGGAGCCTGTCGCTGCTGCCAAAATCAGCCCTTGCCTAAAAAGCGCACGGCAGGCTGAGGTTTGAGCCACCCCCCCTCCTGCCTGGCTGCTTCTTCCGGGGCTGTGCAGGAGGAGACTGATTTGGGGGCACACCTGGGTCTCTCCCCGCTGTCAGCCTGTGCCCAGGGACACCCTCGCTCTGCAGCCAGCCCCGAGCTGGCACTGTGGGACCGGCGGTGACCGCAAACCCTCCGGTGACAACAAGGCACCTGCTTTCCTGGGAGGCCTGGGCTGGGCTCCTGTTACCTGAGCCCAGCATCGTGGGGCCCCTCGGCTGCAGGAGCTCGGGTTACCCAGAAGGGGCCTGGCAGCATCCTGCCTGCTCCTGCCTGCGCTGCCCTCAGTCCTCTCCCTGTCCCTGCTGCCAGCACGGCCCTGGGGGGCTGGGGGGGCAGGGGATCAGTGCTGGGGGAAGGGGGCTGGCAGCTGTAATGAGAGCGAGGTAGGGGGGCTGGTGGCTGTCACCATGGCAGCGGGATGGCTGGTTTACAGTCCTCTGGGGGGCTGGGAAGGGATGGAGGGAAGGGCAGGGGCTCTGGGTACAGGGGAAGGGCGAGGACAGCCCCTCCTCCAACCCTTCCCAGGCAGAGCAGATCAGGCCTCACCCAGAGGGGCTGGGGAGCTGCTGCTGTCACCCACATCCCTCGTGGGGCAGTTGGGGGCATCCTGGGGACAGGGTGGGCCACAGCTACCTCTGGGAGCCCTTGAGTCGCTTGGGGGGATGGGGGCAGCTCTCCCCCATGTGCTACTGTCCCCAACGGTGTCACAGGCCACTGTGCCCTGCTGTCTGCTGGCCTGGAGCAGGGCCAGTGATGCTGGTCAGGCCGCCTGCGCAAGCACCCCATTCCTGACAGCAAGCACGGTGGCTGGGGCTACAGCCCCCTTTGTGTCCCTCTGAATGACGGTTGCCAGGCACTGGGGGATGCTGGTCCGGAGGGCAGCGGCGGTTTTGTTATCGGCGGGGTGGTGGAAGAGGAGGAGGGGGCTGGGGCCGGCACGGGGGATTAGGGGGAGGCTGGGGGGCGTCCCCAGGGCACTCTGATCCCTTCCAAAGGGACCTTTGTTCAGGAGCCTGCTGCTCCCACCGGCTCCTGGGGGCTGTGAGCTGGCAGCTGCAGGCAGGGATGGGGTTTCCGGAGCTCTCTGGAGCTGCCCTGCTTCCCAGGGCTCAGCATGGGAGCTGGCTCTGGGGCGAGGGGCGGAGGGACCCCTCTCCCATGGCTGCTTGGCTGTTGCTCCCACCCCGCCACCCCCCTCATGTTCCAGGTTTGCCTGGGGTGTTGCTGTGTGCTCCGAGTGAGGGGCGCCACCGGAGGCACCCAGATACGTCCGTCTGTGTCCCCGCACCTCCTGCCACGGGAGATGCCGTGGGTCTGGGTTGGAGCTGGCCTGGGGAGCAGCAGGAGGGGTGGGGGATGCGGCGGGTGGCTGCAGCGGCTGGAGGAAGCTCTGGGTGCTGTTGGGGAAAGGTTCACACATGTTTGTGCACTGGGTGTGCGCAGGGCTGTGTGGCCCCAGCACTCCACATGTGATCCTGTCCCTCGGCCGCCCAGCCTCTGTGCCCCAACCAGCCTGCCCGGGCCCTGCCGCTCCTCCTCCTCCTCACCAGGCTGGTCTGGCGGGGTGCAGCCTCCCGCTGCCGGTGGCACCCACGCAGTGCCTGGCCTGGGCTCCGGTGGCTCGGGCAGTGTGCAGGGACTGCCTGTGGCACCAAGCTTCTGCACAGAGCTGACAGCAGGGTTTGGCAAAACCTGCTTTGTTGGAAACACGTCCAGAAGCTGCTGGTCCCAGGGAGCTCTGGGGAGTTACCAGGAGTGTCACAGACCGCCCTGGTGCCAGGAACTGTGTGTGGCACTGCCAGCAGCACAGTGGCTGTAGCCTTGCCCTGGTGTACTGGCAGCAAGGCCACCCCAGGCAATGCCACACCTGGGGCTAGACCCACATCCCAGCCTGGAGCAGCTCTCTGGGCCGTGGAGGCCGGCAGCGGGGACAGGGGCACAGAGCCGGGGGGTGCCAGGGCGGTGGGTGATGCTGGCTGTGCGCCCCACGCAGGGCTGAGCCAACTGCCTGCTGCACGCCTGAGCCGATTATGGCTCTGATAATAGCCCAGGGGATTAAAGGGCTGCGCTCGCTGTCGCTGTTGCTTTGCGCCCTTATCCTCCTCCTCATCAAAGAGGCTGTGGGGCACGGGGCTGCTGCCTGCTCGGGGTGAGGGTCCCACGGCCCGGGAGCGCCCCTGCTGCCGTGTGCCCCTCGAGGGGTCTGTGTCCCTGCAAGGCGGATGGGGGTTCAGCCAGACCCCCCCTGTGCCGTGGGGAGAGGGGACAGCACAGGGGTGCCTGGAGCTTAGGAGGGATCCTAAGGGTGAGACTGCTGGGGGGGGCTCCTGGGGGAAAGGGTGGCCGAGGCTGCAGGGGAAGGGTCCCCAAAAGGCAAGGGGGAAGGGTGCGGGGAGGGATTTTGCAGACAGGCTGGCAGCTTGAGGAGAGGCAGTGGGACCAGCTGCAGGGAGCGATGCTCGAGGTGGACAGACCCTCCTGGGGTCCCTGCCAAGGCCACCCTTGGCGAGGGTGGGCAGCAGAGCCCGTCACCACGTCCTCTCCTGTCTCCCCGAGAGCAGGAGGGGGTGTAGTGCTAAATGTCAGTGTGACCAACCTCCACCGCGGCACGGCCGCCCTGGCTTTTGTCCCACGGCCTTTCCTAGCCCCCCATCGTGCCAGCCGAGGCAGGAGAAGCCTGAGCGTGGCCTGGCTGCACGGGCAGACCCTGCTGCTGGCAGGCCCCGGGGGGGGGCAGGTGGCCAGGGGACGCGGCTGTGACGGCCGCTCCTGCGTGTGCAGGTCGCGTGCGGATCGAGGAAGGCGCCTCGCTGCGCATCGACCTCCTGCGTGCTGAGGACCAAGGCTGGTACGAGTGCCGTGTGCTCTTCCTTGACCAGCACAGCACTGACGCCGACTTCCAGAACGGCACCTGGATCCACCTCACTGTCAACGGTACCAGTGATCCCACCCCCGGGCACTGCTCTGCCCGCCACTGGCCTGGGACTGAATCTGCTGCTCTTCCAAGGCCAGTTGATCTGGAGCTGGGGCTGAGCGTCTGGGCTTGTCTTTACAGCACCCCCCACCTTCCTGGAGACCCCCCCTGCGTTCGTGGAGGTGCGGGACCAGGACGCGCTGAGCCTTACCTGCACAGCTGCCGGCAACCCCCAGCCCGTTGTCATCTGGAAGAGGAGCGACCTGGCTGTCCAGAGCGGGGACACGGTGCAGGTGAGGGTGGAAGTCAGCAGTTAACCCTCACCAGGGTCTCGTGGGGCAGCCAGACGTGCAGAGCAATGCAACTCTGCTTGGCTGGAGTGCGGGCACCTGTCCCCACCGTGGTGGCACCCCCCTCCTGCCCCTGGCCCTGCCCGCAGCGCCACAGTCCTGAGTTCCCATCCCTTGGCCATGCCACGCACCCGCTGCCCTTGCAGGTGAGGAACGGGACACTGAGCATCGCCGTCGTGGAGCGCACCAGTGCCGGCACCTACACCTGCCACGCGTCCAGCAAGGAGGGCACCATCACCCACACCACCCGCGTGCTCGTGCAGGGTAGGAGCCGTTGCTCTCCCAGCGCTGGCCACGTGGGCCACCCCGCTGGGTGCTGCCGCAGAGCACGGAGGGAGACACGTCACGGGGGCTGGTTGTGGGGCAGGCGCGGGTATGATGGGCTTTGGGAGCAACTGGGGCCATCCCTTGTCCCCAGCCCTCACCATCACTTCTGCTCCACGCTGCAGGGCCACCCGTCATTGTGGTGCCACCCCAGAACATCACCGTCAACGTCTCCCAGGATGTCTTTCTGGCATGCCAGGCTGAGGCATACCCGGGAAACCTCACCTACACCTGGTTCCAGGGCAACAGCAACGTCTTCCACCTCAGGTACAGCGGGGATGGGGATGGCAGTGAGGCAGCCGTGGGCTCCTGCCGGCAGTGCTGGGGCAGGCAGGGGCTGCTGTGCCCTGTGAAGCCTGGATTCGAGCGCGATGGGCAGGCTGGATGCGCGGCAGGGGGGTTTGCTCACCGCGGGGCTCTGGGGACGGTCCCAGACGCGCCGCTCGCCACTGCCCTCCCCTTCCCTTGCAGCCACCTCCAGGCTCGGGTCCGCGTCCTGGTGGACGGGAGTCTGCTGCTCCAGCGAACGACCCCGGACGACGCTGGCAAATACACCTGCATCCCCAGCAACGGGCTGTGGAAGCCGCCCTCCGCCTCGGCCTTTGTCACAGTGCTGTGTAAGAGCCCCACAGCCCCTCGCAAGCCCAGACCATGCTGTCACCAACTCCGCCTGCAGAAAGGCCCTGCTGGGCCAGGCCGTGGGGGTCCCTGCGGGCCATGGTGGGAAGGGGGGGCCCCTTCAGCAGCCACGGGGACCTGGCCCCCCGCCACCCTTGCTCAGGCCCTGGCACCCTGCTTGTCCTTGCAGATCCGGCACAGGTGACCACCATGCTCCCAGAGACCCCCCTGCCCAAGGGGATGCAGGGGGTGATCCGCTGCCCCGCCAGGGCCAACCCCCCCCTGCTCTCTGTCAGCTGGACAAGGGATGGGCGCCCTCTGGAGCTGGACAAGGTGCCACCACTCGCGCCCTCCCCTGCCTCCCCACGCCCTCGAGCCCCTCGTCCTGACCCCACGCCCCCCTCTCCCAGCTCCCTGGCTGGTCCACGAGACCGGACGGCTCCATCGTCATTGCGACGGGGAACGACGATGCGCTGGGAGTGTACACATGTACCCCGTACAACAGCTACGGCACCGCCGGCACCTCCCAGCCCACGCGTGTCCTGCTGAAGGTGAGGCTGGGTGGGGGGCACACTGCCCGCGCCCAGGCTGTTCCCACCCTGCCATGCCCATTGCCTCCCCTGCCACGAGTCTGCGCCCTGTCCCACCTGCCGCCAAGCCCTGCCTGTCTTCCAGGACCCCCCTGCCTTCACAGTTCGCCCCAAGGAGGAATACTTCCAGGAGGTGGGCCGGGAGCTGGTGATCCCCTGCGCGGCCCACGGGGATCCCCCGCCCACCGTCGCCTGGCTGAAGGTAGGAGCTGCTGCTCTGGGGAACCAGCGGAGCCCTGCCGGGAGGCAGACACTCCCCTTGACCTCTGGGGCATCGCTCCTGGGGCCGTCCCCACAGACGCGGCAGGGTCATCTCTCTCCTGGCTCCTGCGGGAGAAGAGGCCCAGGGCACTTTGCTTGTGTTGCCCTCTAAGAAACCAGGGCAAGATCCTGCGCCTATTCCTAACCCAGCCCCAGGGTGGTGGATCACGTCAGGTCCTGTTCTCCCCGAGGCCCTGGTGCTGCAGCGTCGCCGCAGAGCGGCTGCCCGGCCCTGCGGTGCAGTGGGCTGGGTGGTCACCTGCCGTCAGCCTGCCCATGCCTTGCCACGCAGGTGGGCAGCACAGGGAAGAGCGGTGCCCAGGTGGATGGCAACAGCAGCCTCGTCTTCCGCCCGCTTGTCAAGGAGCAGCACGGGGTCTGGGAGTGCGTGGCCACCAACCAGGTAGCCAGCGTCAGCACCGCCACCTCCGTCCATGTCCTGGGTGAGTCGTCAGTCCCTGGTGGGGCCGGCATCGCCCGTGTCTGCCCTGGGGTGGACAGTGCGGCCCCCCCGTGCTGGGAGGGGTGGAAGTGCCCCTGCACAGCTGTTGCCCAAGCTGCCCGGTCTGATACGTCTTCTCTCTGCATCCCCCGCCAGGTACCAGCCCTCATGCTGTCACCAACGTCTCCGTGCTCCCACTGCTGCTGGCAGCCAACATCTCCTGGGAGCCAGGGTTCGATGGAGGCTATTTCCAGAGGTTCAGCGTCTGGTACACGCCACTGTGAGTTCCCGCAGGCAGAGCCTGGCGTCCCCCACTGCCTCCGTCCCACCGGAGCTGTCAGCTCTGGACTCACGGGTCCCACATCTCCTCAGGGTGAAGCATCCGCTCCGAGCCCACCATGACTGGGTGTCGCTCTCGGTGCCGGTGGGGGCTCAGCACCTCATGGTGGAGAATCTGCAGCCAGACATGAGCTACCAGTTCAGCGTTCTGGCCCAGAACAAGCTAGGCAGTGGCCCCTTCAGCCAGATTGTCACCTCTGTGCCCAGGGGTAAGAGGGGGCCTGTGCGCTCCCCAGAGCAGCCCCCGTCCCCCCTCCCAGGCCCTCAAGCACCTGAGAGGTTCCTGTTTCTGCCCTGCTGTCCCCTGGGATCAGCTCCCACACCAGCATCTCCTTTCTCCTCAGGCTTCCCAGTGACCACAGTGCCTCCAGAGCCGCCGGCCATGACCATGCGCATCTTCCTGTCCCCGCCGCAGGCTCTGACGGCCAACGAGACTGTGCGTGGGGTCCTGCTGCAATGGGAGCCCCCAGCTCAGTTCTCGGTGGCGCTGAGTGGCTACGCGCTGGAGCTGCGGCAGGACAAGGGTGGCTGGGAGGTGCTGGACCGCTCCATCCCCAGCACAGAGACCCAGATCCTGGTGCCGGGACTGATCAAGGTGGGAATCTCACCAGGTGCTCCCTGGCTGCGGGGCAGCTCTGAGGGGACGCAGCAAGTGAGGGGGTCAGATCTCCTGCACTGCTGCTACCCGGAGATGGGGCATCTGGCGATGCCGCAGAGCTGCTTGGCTCTGCCTCTGTGTGGGCTGAAGCTTGGCTAGCCACCGTTCCAACAAGGCTAATGGCCCTCTGCTCCACCAGGACGCCTTCTACGAGTTCCGACTGGTGGCCTTTGCTGGCAGCTACATCAGCGATCCCAGCAACACGGTGAATGTCTCCACAGCAGGTGAGGCCTGGGCTACCACCCACTTGCTCTTCCTGCCCTGAGGATAGAAACCAGAGGTGTAAAGCGCCCAGTGTGGTCTAGGATCTTCCCAAACAGAAACACCTTCACCCTGTCCCACCCCAAGTGTCCCTGCTGCTAGACCAGGGCACGCAGAGCCTAGAGCAGGACCCCCAAAGCTAATGCCGTGGGAACATCCATCTCCACATGCGGATCTGGCGTGACATCGTTCTCACGGACCAGGCAGCGGGAGAGCTCTGTGCAGAGCATCCCTGCTCCTGGTGGAGGGCACAGGTCTGCCCGAAGACAGACCAGCCCTGAGGGCTGAGAGCGCCGAGGCTTCGCTGTTCAGCAGCGTGATCCTGGCGACCTGAGGGAGGCTGTGCCCGCTGTGCTGGCGAGCTCCGCAGGGAACTGAGCCTCTGATGGTGTCTCCTGTCTAACCCAGGCATGGAGGTGTATCCGTCTCGCACCCAGCTGCCAGAGCTCCTGCCGCAGCCAGTGCTGGCCGGGGTCATCGGGGGGATCTGCTTCCTCAGCGTGGCTGTCATCTTCAGCACCGTGGCCGCCTGCATCATGAACCGCCGGCGTGCTGCCCGCATCCAGAAGCGAAGGCAAGGTAGGAGCCGGCTGGCCGGGTGCCAGCACCTGGATCCCGGTGCTGCGGGAAAGCTCGGAGCGCCGCGTGCACGGTGGCAGGACCCGGTGCCCAGGGAAGGGACAGGCCAGCCTGGGGTTGTGGTAGGGCTGAGCGGGTGCTGCCGTCTCCTCCTCATCATCACTTTGAGTTGCTCGCTGTGTGATCCCCTTGTGTTCTCATGACCTTCCAGATCCACCACTCGTCTTCTCCCCCAGCAAGAAGCTTTCACTTCCACAGTAAGTCATGCCATGCCACGCTCCTTCCTCCTCCCGCTCCCTCCCTGTCTTGCTGCGCTCCCCATCATTCATTTGCCTCTGGTTGGGGGCAGAGGGACAGGCTGGGGGGCAGCTGCCCCCTCGCCACTGGCCAAGGGCTGGCCGCAGGGGTGACGTTAGGACGGGGTGCTGGGGTCAGGGGGTGCCGTGGCGTAGGGCTCCCCGGGGGAGTTTTGGCTGAAGAAAGGATCAGAAAGTGCAGCAGCAGCGGTGCAGGGTCACGGTACCTGCTGCCAGATGCCTGGCACAAGGTCGCCCCACGCAGGGGGCAGCTGGACAAGCCTGGAGTCAGGACAGGGGTGCTGCAGCAGTTCCCTTCTTCCTTACAGCAATTCTCGTGGCTCTGGTAGCCCAGACAGCACGGTGAAGCTGAAGCTGCAGCCGTCTCCCTACCGGAGCCTGCGCCGGACGCTGCTGTGGGGCGAGAAGGCCGGTACCAGCCTGGGTCTCAGCATCACCGGGGCCAGCTCCCGGTACGCCGTGTACGAGAGCCACGTCGGGGAGCACGTGCCCCTGGAGCGGATCTGCCGTGGCCCTGACGGGCGCTTCGTGGTAGAGACCAACACGCGGCCACAGGAGAGCGGCTGTGGGGTGCTGCCCTACACCAAGCCAGAGCCATACCTGCAGCAGGACCCCTTGGGGCCGCAGCCTGAGCCCTACCTCCAGCTGCCCACGGAGGAGGAGGAGGAGGAGGAGGAGCCCATCTGGCGCAAGGGAGTCTCGCTGCGCCCCCGGCCGACGGGGCAGGCCTACCGGGGAGCCTGTGCCGCTGGCTACCGCCAGGGCCGCTACTTTGGCTACAGCAGCAGCAGCAGCCCCGTGGACGAGGCTGCGGCATTGTGCATCGTCAACATCAGCCCCGTGGCCTCCGCCGCAACTTTGCCTTACAGCACCGTGGAGGAGCCGCGTGACAGCCCCGGCAGCGCCCTGTGGGACTCACTGCCCCTTGAGGGCTCCCGCCGGCCGCCCCTCGGCCCCCTGGCTCCCCCCAGCCCCAGTTCTGGGGGCAGCCGGCAGCCGGCCAGCCCCCCAGCCCAGAGCGGGATCCTCCAGTACCTGAGCCTGCCCTTCTTCAAGGAGATGTGTGTTGATGGCGACTGGCCACCCCCGGAGGAGCCGGCAGAGCCCGGCCACGCCAGCGGCCAGCCCCAGCCAGAGCCCGCTGCCAGCCCCCCCCCAGCCCTGCCGGGGACTGGGGGCTCCCCACAGCGCGCGGGGCAGATGCTGTGCCCAGACTGCGTTGATACATGTGCCAATGTCACCTCCCCCCCAGCCACCGCTTTCCTCAAGCCCCCCCCGCTGCCACCGGGTCCCGGCAAGGCCTCGCTGCCCGGCACCGCCGCCTGGCCCGGCTCCGCCAGCCCCGGGGCCGGCCTGCGGCTCCGCGCCCAGCTGGCCCACGGCACGGCTGCTGGCAGCGCCAGGACTGAGGCCGTGCCCTCGGCCAGCACCGCAGAGCCCAGCGCGGCCCCGGGCAGGCCGCCGGACCCATCCCCCCTGGAGAAGCTGCCCCGGGGCAGTCTGACCAGCCAGAGCAGCGGCCGGGGCAGCGCGTCCTTCCTGCGGCCCCCCTCCCTGGCGCCGTCCCTGGGGGTCAACTGCCTGGGCCCCACCCTCGGGGACGGAGGCAGCTGGCACGGCGGAGGCGGCTCGGTGGCGGAGGAGGGCAGAGCGAGGACGGATCCGGCCCTCGGCGGCGTCGGGAAGAGGTGAGCAGGGGCAGGACCCTGGACACGAGCCCCGCTGCGGGTCCCCTCCCTGCCTCCCCCTGTGTCCCCCCACCCCTCGGGGCCCGCCCTGACGCCCGTCCCCGCAGGAGGAACACCTCGGTGGACGAGAACTACGAGTGGGACGCGGAGTTCGCCCTCGAGTCGGACATCCTGGAGGCGCTGCAGCTCTACCGCAGCGGGGACCCGGCGCGGCCCGTCTCCACCATCGCCCTGCGCGACCTGGAGCGGCAGAGTGAGTGCGGCCCCCCCCCGCCCCCCCTGCCCTTCCCCGGGCCGTGGGGAAGGGGGGGCCGGGGCTCCTTGGCACCCGCACGCCTGGGGCGGCCCCGCGGGCGGGTGACGCAGCGGGGCCCGACGCTGCCTGTCTCCTCGCAGAGCCCGGCGGCGGCTCCTCCCCGGTGAGCTCGGTGTCGGCGGAGGCGTTGGCGGCGGCGGGCAGCCCCCGGGACCGCGGCACAGCCCAGCGCCAGGACCCGGCCCCCCCGCGGCGCCCCGGGGAGGGGGCCCGGCCGCGGCTGCGCCCCCGCGGGGGCTGCGCCGAGCGCTTCGAGCTGGCCACGCTGCTGTAGGAGCCCGGCCGGGGAATAAAGCGGCGAGCGAGCAGCGGCGGCTCGTCTGTGGGAGGGGACAGGGCCCCCCGCGCCCCCCCAGGGCCCCCCGAACCCCCTTCCCGGCCCTTCCCCGCTCTGCGGCCCCTCCCGGCCCTTCCCCGCCCGCGGCCCCTCCCGGCCCCCCGGTGCCCCCCTCGCGCAGGGCGGGGCCCGCGCGCCGCGTGCCCTTATATGGGCATCCCGCGGGAGCGCGTCACGGGGCGGGGCCTGGGGCGAGTTACGTCACCGCCAGCCCGGGGCGTTCCGGGGGTCACAGCGGGTCCCCCCCGCCCCGCCCCGGGTCACCCCCGGCTGCCCCGTCACGTCCACCCGTGTCGCCCCGTTCTGCCCCTTGGGGGCCCCAGACCTGCCCCCGCTGTGCCCCCGGGGTCCCCCCGTGTCCCCTCGGGGTCCTGTCACCCCCACATCATCCCCCCGCACCCAGTCCTGTCCTGGCCCCTTGTCGCCCCTGCCCTGACCCCGGGGGTCCTGTCCCCAAATCCCAGAGGTCCTGTCCCCAAACCACCCTCCCTTACCCCCAGCCTCCCCGGCCGAGTCCATCCAGGGTCCTGCCCTCGTGTCACCCTTTTCCTGATCTGTCACCCCCGTGGGAGCTGCCCCCCTGCAGGGGGATGCCCTCCTGCTCCCTGGGTCACCCTGGGCCCACCCCCCTGGGTCACCATAAAGCTCTTTCCCCAGGTCCTGCCCCTGTGCCACCGTCATCCTGTCACCCCTAACCCTCCCCCCAATTCTGCACCTCCGTGTCACTACCTGACCTTGTCTCCCCTCGCCCACGGGTCACACTGGTTGGCCAGATCACGTGCTAGCCCCTGCCCTGGTCGCCCTTGCGCCTGTGTCACCGAAGCCATGGGAAACACCCCTGGAAAGCCCCAGGGGACACCCGCAACCTGGGGGTATGGGGGACAACACGCAACCCATAGGTGCAGGAGGGGCGTGGGAGGGGACAGTTGCACTCCAAGGCCGGCCCCCACCATGACAGTGTCCCTGCAACCAAGCTGCAGCACCCGGTGGCACCTCAGGCTGGCTCTGGAGGGTGGGTGCTGAGCCCCGGACGGATGTTGGGTGCTGAGGGGCGGGTGGGGTTGTGGGGAGGCCGTGGCAGCGGCCCTGCCACCCCTTCCGGAGGCAGGCGGTGGCTTCGGGCCGAGGTTTTGTTTGTTGTTTTGGTTGCGCTGCCCGTGGAGACGGGACTTGTGCAAGCGCCATCGTCCCTCCCTGTGCTGCCGGAGCCACCGCGGGTGCTGGGGACACCCTGTCCCTGCGGGGCCTGCAGCCCCCCAGCCCGTCCCCCTGCCACCGTGTCAGGCCCTGCTGGTCCCCACCACCCCAGCAGGGCTCTGGCCCTGCCGCAGCCCCTTCCACGGGGGTGACTCTGTCTCCTAGTGCCACGGCTGGGCCCTGTCCCCATCACAGCCTTGTCCCCTGCTGCCCCCATGCCACGATCTGTCCCCCCTGTGGTCACCACAGCCCCCGCATCCCCCTGTCGCTACAGCCACCCTGTCCCCACGAAAACCCTCATGTCCTTCAAACACTAAGGCCAGCCTGTCCCTGTCACAGCCACTCTGTTGCTGCCACCTCAGCCACCCTGTCCTCACCTTGGCCACCTTGTCCCCACCCCAACCGCTCTGTCCTCGGCTCCCACAGCCATCCTGTCCCCACCACAACCCCTGTGTCCCCCTGCCACCACAACCACACTTTACCCACTAAACCCCCGACGTCCCCCACGGCCGCCTTGCGCCCCCCCCCCCCCCCCCCAGCCCTTCTGTCATCCTGCCACCACGGCCACCCTGTCCCCCACTGCCACCGACACTTCCCATGCCCCCCCCCCGGCCCGGAGCCCCCTCCCCGCCGGGCGGGGCGGGGCGGGGCTGCCCGGGGCGCGGTGGCGGCCCCGGCCTCGGCCCGGCGGACCCGCCCCGGGAGCGGGCGGTACCGGGCCGCCCCCGGCCGCGCTGACATCAGCCGTGAAAAGGGCGCGGGCGGCGGCATCCGCCACTGCCGCACCGGGACCGCGGGATCGGCGCCGCAGGTAGGGAGGGGCGCGGGCGGCGGGCACCGGGCAGCGCCCGCGGGCACCGGGCGGCAGGTGGAGACGGGCCCCGGGACCGGGCTGGAGATGGGCACCGGGAGGGCACCGGCTGCTCTGCCCTAAAATGGCCGGGGCCGCGCTGCCCCGGGGGACCGGTCCCCCAGGCTGCCCCCCCCGCCCCGCCCCGCCCCGCGGGGGTAACGGCTCCGGACTGGGCCGGGCTCCGCGCCCGCGGAGCCGCCGGGACACGCGGCCGCGCCCGGGAAGCGGGACCCGGGTGCGGCTTCCGGCCCCGCCGCTCCGGGTGCCCCGGGGGCGCGTCCGTCCCGGGGCCGCGGTCCCTCGGCGGCCGCGGTGCCGGGGCTGCGCCTCGCCCGAGCCCCGGTCCCCTCCTCGCTGGCCCCGGGGTGGGCCAGGCTGGGTCCGGTCCCCTCCCCGGTGCCCCACCCCCCGTGGTGCCTGCGGCGTCCCCAGGGTGGCCCTGTCCTTTCTAGGGTCATCCTCCCGCCGACCCTGGGCTGGCTGTGGGGTCCCTAGGGCGGCGGGGTCGCAGCCGGGGTCCCCTCCCCGCTGTCCCCGGGGGTCTGTGGGGACCCCAGGGTGGCCGTGCCCTGGATACAGTCCCGTCCCTGCTGCCCCCGGGGTGTCTCAGGGGTCCCCAGGGTGGTCCTGTGCTGGCTGGGATCCCCTCACTGGGGGGTGGTCTACGGGGTCTCCAGGGTGGCTTGGTCCTAGCTGGGCCGGGTATAGTCCCCTCCCTGCCGGCCCTTGGGGATCTGTGGGGTCCCCAGGCTCCGGGGACACTTGGGTGGCTGCATCCTAGCTGGAATCCCCTCCCCGCAGCCCCCGGGGTTGCCTGGAGGGTCCCAGGCTGGCCGTGCTGCCGCTGGCCTGGGCACGGTCCCCTCCCCGCTGCCCTCGGGGCCGCTGTGGGCGCCCCAGGGTGGCCGTGCCCTGGCCGGGCTGGGTGCAGCCCCTCCCGCGGGGTCCCCAGCACGGCGGTGGCGCAGCTGGGCTGGGTCCGGCCCTCCCCTCCCGTCTGGGCAAGCCCCAGCTGTGTCGGGAAATCAGCCCTGTCTGCACCAATTTCAGCTCCTCTTTGTTTCCCAACCGGCTTGGCCCCCGGCCGGGCGCTCTCCGCACTCGGCTCCCTCCCTGCGGGGGCTGCCCGCACCCCAGCCCTCGCCCCGGGGAGCCCCACGGCAGCCGACGGCTTCGGGGGGGACGCGCGGCTGGCCCGGGGCAGCCTGCGGCCACCGGTGGCTGCGGTGACGAGGGCCCCATCGCTGCCGCCGGCTTCCCCGGGGCCTTGGGTTTGGTTTTCCTCCTGTCCCAGCGGGCCGGGGTGGGTTGTCCCCTGGCTGCTCCTGTGACAGGAGCCTGAAACCGGGCATGTGATGGGGTCGAGTTCTGTCCCGAGCTGAGCCTGGTCCCCCCAGCCGTGGGCTGGGCTGCCCTCGGCCGGCAGCCACCACGTATCCCCAGCTGGGGCGTGGGCACCGGGGCTGGCACCCCTCGAGGAGCAGCACGTGCCCCCAAACCCCGGGGGTGCGGGAGGTGATGCGCGGCCCGGGCAGCCCTGCGTGCCCCCGCCGTGGTGGACAGAGGGGCCTGGAGCGCCCCAGGGCTCGGAGCACCCGGGCTGCAGGGGCTGGTCTGCGTGCGGCCTCCCTGGGCACAACCCCCATCCTCCAGGACAGGTGCCACCGCTCCCGTGGCACCTCGGCAAGGGCAGTGCCTGGCTACGGGGCCTGCCGTGACCAGCTTCCCTGTCAGGGTGGGGGCCCCGTGGTCCCGGATCTGGCACCGGGCCCAAGCACACGGGTGAAACTTCGCAAACAAGCTTCGACTGGCAGCGCGTGCCTGCCAAGGCTGTGCCTGCCTGTGGGGCTGAGCCCGGAGAGAGGGATGCTCGGGGCAGGGGTCTGGCCCCAGCATGGAGGGGCTGCAGTGCTGCCCACCCCTGCCCAGGGCCCTCGGGTGGGCACGGGCCCAGTGCCCACTCCTGGCCGTCTGGGCAGGAAGCAGGCAGGGCAGGGCAAGAGCCCGGGCAGCGCCTGGCACAGGCGATAAGGTTTCACGCCGGACGTCCAGGCAGGACGGGGCTCTGCCACGCTGCTGAGAAGCGGCTCCTGCGCTGCTGTCACCCGCTGTCCCTGAGGGGCTCCACCACACCGTGGGCACGGGGCCACGTCCGTCCTGTGCCGTGTGCCTCCAGAGCCACTGATGGGGGTCCGATCTCTGCAGACTCCCCTGCCGTCAGCATGGCAAACCGGGGACCGTCGTACGGCCTCAGCCGGGAGGTGCAGCAGAAGATCGACCGGCAGTACGACCCCGAGCTGGAGCAGATCCTGGTGCGGTGGATCCTGGCGCAGTGCGGCGGGGACGTTGCCCAGCCGGCACCCGGCAGGGACGGCTTCCAGCAGTGGCTGAAGGACGGCACCGTGAGTACCCCCAGGGCCGGCCGGGGCGGTGGGCCATGGTGCCGGGCCTGACCCCTGGCTCCCCCCCGGGCAGGTGCTGTGCCGGCTCATCAACAGCCTGCACCCGCGGGGCCAGGGGCCGGTGGCCAAGATCCAGGCGTCCGCCATGGCCTTCAAGCAGATGGAGCAGATCTCGCAGTTCCTGCAGGCGGCCGAGCGCTACGGCATCGCCGCCACTGACATCTTCCAGACTGTCGACCTCTGGGAAGGTGCGTGGCGGGATGGGGCCGGGGCCAGGGTGGGGCCGGAGCCGGGGATGGGGCCGGAGCCGAGCCTGCCTGGGGCCTTGCAGGGAAGAACATGGCGTGTGTGCAGAGGACCCTGATGAACCTGGGCAGCCTGGCCGTGGCCAAGGGCGACGGGCTCTTCGTGGGAGACCCCAACTGGTTCCCCAAGTAGGTGGTGGGTGCTGGGGGGGGGCATTGCTGGGCCGTGGGGTCCCGTGGGGATGCTGATATCTGCCCCGCCCGCAGGAAGTCGCAGGAGAACCGGCGCGTCTTCTCCGAGGACAAGCTGAAGGAGGGCCAGAGCGTCATCGGGCTGCAGATGGGCACCAACCGGGGCGCCTCGCAGGCCGGCATGACGGGCTACGGCATGCCCCGCCAGATCCTCTGAGCGCCCGCGCCGCCCCCCCCGGCACGGCCCCCCCGGCCCTGCCTGCAAGGGGCCCCCTGGGGCCGGCCCCCAAACTGCCTTAACCCCCCCTCCGCGGACCAGCCGGGTGCCCCGGCCCGGGCGCCCCCCCGCCAGCATCTGCAGGACCAAAGCCCTTTTTTATAATTATTATTTTGTTGGGTGCGGGTGGGGGGGGGGCCCTGCCACGCTGCCCCCACCGCTGCGCCTGCATCCCCCCAGTGCCTTGGGGGCCGCAGTGCCCCCCCAGCCCCGCCGCTGCGCTGGGGGGGCTCCCCCCACCCCAATAAACGGCTCCTCTTCTTCCAGCTCGGGCAGTTGTTGGGGGGGGAGGGCTGCGCTGGAGGGGGGCACCGGGCCCTTGGGAGAGGGGATGCCCCGGGGGTGGTTGGGGGACGCCAGCCCGGGGGTGCACGCCCCCCCCCCGCCTCGCACCACAGCATGGCGGCAGCGGCCACGTGGAGGGGCGGGGCCGGGGCAAGGGGGCGGGGCCGTCGCTGCTGACTCCGCGCCGGTCCGGGGGGGTCGGGGCTGGGGGGGGACACGCGGGACGGGGTGGGCTCGTGCACCGGCCCACGCGTGAGCGCCCCCCGTGCCTCACCGGACCGTGCCCGCCCCCCCCCTCCGCGGCCTGAGCCCCGCCCCCGTCCGCGCGCTCGGGAACGCCCCCGGTTGCCAGGGGTGCGGGGGGTGGCGTTGCCATGGCGACAGTCGGCGGCCGCCGAGCGCAGCGGGATGGTGAGCGCGGCCCGTCCCGGTGCGCCGGGCCCGGTCCCTCCTCCTCGGTTCCCCTGGTTCCTCCACCTCGGTTCCCCCGGTATCCCCCGTCCCTCCTCCCCAGTATCTCCAGTCTCTCCTCCCCGGTCTCTCCGGTCCCTCCTCCCCAGTTCCCCCGGTCCCTCCTCCCCGGTATCCCCGGTCCCTCCTCCCCGGTTCCCCCTGCCGCAGCCCGTTCACGGCCGCTCTCCCCCCGCAGCCCTCCAGCGTCCCCGCACCCCGCAGCCGGTGCGGGGGGTCCCGCAGCCCCGCGGTGGACGAGGTGCTGTTCGGGGGGAGCCGGGTAAGGGCGACGGGATCCCGGGAGGCACCGGGCAGGGCCACGGGGCGGGGGTCGGGGTATCAGGGAGGCCACCAGAGCAGGGGCTGCCTCTGTCCTCCCTGTCTGCTGTATGCTCCCACTTTTCACAGGGTAATTAGTTAATTAGCGAGACGAAGGAGACTCAGGAGGTGAGAGCCCCGGTAAAGGAGAGGAGGCGGTGTCAGGGGGTCTCTGGGTTAGCGGTTATTTCGTGCGGGATATACGCGAGTCCTCACGCCAGGGGCTGGAAGCTTCCAGAGCAGCTCATTACCAACATATTTAGACTTTCATCAGGGAGCTACGAAATCAGTCCCCTTGGAGACGAGGCAAAATTGCAGCAGGTCTCCGACCTCCTGGCCGGATGCCCTGGCCACTGAGAGGAGATAAACAGAGCAACAGCTCCTTCCTCTCCAGTCGCATAAGGAACGGGCTCGCTTCCTCCGTGCTTGTCCCTCGGCCGTCCCCGGCTCCCACAGGAGGGCCCGGGCAGAGCTGCAGCTGCTGAGGTGGGCGACGGCATTTTCCAGGGTGATGTTCTGGATGTCCTTCCCGTGCTGCTGCTTCCCCTCCTTTGACGCTCCCAGGGGCTCTCCCTGTGGCAGGTCGGGTTCGTGGCAGCAGCTGTCGGCTCTCCCCACTCTCTGTGTCGCCTCCGACAGAGATCAGGGTACAAGGGCCAGGCCAGACACCGCTGCGGTTCGGCCCGTCTCGCGCTCGCCGTCTCCGCCGGGGTCGCGGCGGGCGGGCGGCTGCCGTGAGGGGACCGCACTGTGCTCGGGGTACTCGTCCCTCCGGGGGGGTGGGGTTGCGGCCACCGTTTCCTCTCCCGGGTTTTATCACTTGAAACAAATCTGTCCAAAGAGACTTGCCAAAACCCTTTGGCTTTTCAGAGGCAAGGAAGGAAGCGTGTAATGAAGATTACCTCCGCTCCCAACTGGAGGCTCTGCGGATGGTTTGCCTCGTGGGGCAGGAGGTTGGGAGCGCTGCCGGGTCCGTGTGCCTGTGAGCCGAGGAGCCCCGGGCAGGTGTATGGTCTGTTATCTCGGAGGCCTTCAAGGCAGTTAGATAAAAATGTCGTAACGCTCATACGGGTGTTAATTGAATTCCCTGTGATTAATCCAGGTCTAGTCCAAGGAGTTCTCCTGACGTTTGGGGCAACACGCGGGCTGGCTGCAATGAATAGCACTGTTATCTCTGTTTGCACGGGTGTTTCAGTGCCAAACCCTTTAATTCAACAGCTCGTGCTTGGGGCCTGCAGTGACTGGGAAGCTGCTCCCCTATCTGCCGTGCTGGGCTGCGGGAAAGCCCGTGGTTCGGGGCCATCAGACCCGTAAAATGGGAATATTGCCGGCAGCAGTTTCCCAGGGAACCGCTCAGCGCGCAGCTGGCTGCAGGATTTGTTCCAGCAGTCACTTAGAACTTTAAAGCTGAACTAGTAAACGGAAGTCCAAGGGAAACCGCACATCTGTGTGTACCTTAGTGTCTCCGTGCCACGGGGTGACGCTTCACTAGGTGGCAGTCTCGGCTCGAGCACAGGGACTGGCACCAGTCCAGGCTGTACTGGGAGGACTGGTTTCTGCCCAGTGCTGTATGCCGGTCGATTGCCCACACGGCCAGACCTTGAGCTGCCCCCGCTTCCCCCTCCCCGGGCCCCCCTGCCAGTTCCCAGGGAGTATGGGTCGGTCTGGGTTGGTTTCACCCAGTTTTTCCCAAGGCCGTGGGGCTCAGGACAGAGGCGCTGGTGGCCACAGTGAGGAGCGGGGCAGGGGGCAGCTGCCATCAGCTCCAGGTAGCCAAGGGGATGCTCGAGCTTGAGTGAGGTCTTGCCCTGAGCAAGCAGCTGTCAGCTCATCCTTCAGATCTGGGCGAGAGACTGATGCCCAGATTTTTATAGTAAAACCAGTGCTGTGGGGGTGTTTTTGGTTCTCCCCATGTCCTCATCAGGCCTTTGGAACTGGGGCTGCTGAGACAAGAAACCCTTCCTGTGCCCAGACGTCAGTAGCCTTGGTGGTGCGAGAGGGTGTTTGTCAGAGCTCAGGAGAACTGTGGCCTCGTGCCCAGAGCACCTCCGTGCCCAGGAGCCGGGGGCAGAGCTGGGCACAGGCCAGTGACAGTAAAACCCAAGTAAACGCTGTCCTTTCTTGCAGAGCCTGCAGCAGTCGAGCCCCGACAGCCCCATCGTGATCCTTCGGGATGTGCAGACTGTCCCGAAAGCGTCGCCCACTGGCAGGCGCAAGCCCGAGACCACCCGTCTCATCACCAAGGACTCCATCCGTGACCTCATGTGAGTCTGTGCCCGAGTGGCAGCTCTGAGGAGCTCCCGGGGCCCTGCGTGTCTGTCACAGCACTGTCGTGGTGCGCAGAGCTCGTCCCGCGTTGGCCAGGAGATCTCGGGGAGGAGGGACGGGCAGCAGCGCTCCGGTGGCTTGGGTGGCAGCACAGCCGGCAGCCGCTGAGCACCGAGCGTTTACAGAGGCACTGAATCATTGTCAAAACCAGTAAAAAGCAACATAAAACCTTCTCAATAGCCAGAAAAGCTCCTTCTGGGCTGAACAGCCCTGCAGGGTGGCACCTGCCCCCTGTCACGTATCAAACGCTGCCTCCCGTGCCCCAGTACCCGAACGCCCCGTCTGAGGAGCGTCACCTGCAGCCCCTGCGCACCAGCAGCTCCGCATTTCTCTACAGGGACGTTTTATAAGCAAGGCTGAACTGTAAGAACCCCGGCCCTAATTACTACACCTCGTTAAAAGCCTGCAGCACATAGACAAGAATAGTGCCATTATCCTGGCCAGCTCCAATTTAACCTAATTTTGACCTGCCTAAATTTTCCTTGTAGTTGTTCTGTGCAAGGTTCATCTTTGCTTCCTGTTTTGAACCTCCGTGTAATGCTCTTACACCCCATAAAACGTGACACCCGCCCTGCAGGTGGTTTGGGTTTGGGTTTTGTGGAGAGTGAAATGGTGCAGAGGCACCGGCTCAGGCTTTCGAGGCTGGTTCAGGCTTTGAGCTCGGTACCTGGCTTCCTGCGCTGACATCCGTGTTTGACCCTTCTGCTGAAGCTGAGGGCCAATTTCCAGATGTGTCGCACGGCCACAGCTCCAGCTGAAGCTAATAGAAACTGTTTGTGCTGGTTTTAGTTCCTGAAAATCAGGCCCTAGACATCCCAGGCTGGTCACCCAAACACTGGGACGACTGAAGCAGCGGCCACTGTATCATTAAATTTATTAGTGCCGTTGTGACCATTAGCCATTCTTTAAAGCGTCCTGGAATCCGATGCTGTGATGCAGCTCTCCAACGATCATTATGCAGGTATCTGTTCATATTCACAAGGGTGGATGAAAGGTGACACACAATAATAATGAGTAAATTCTTAGTCCTGAACATCTTCAAAGTGCTCTATGCATTTGGTTAATACACGCTCCTACACCACACGCGTCACCATGGTATCTGAGTAATACAAAGAGTAATTAACTCCTTACAACTCCCCTGGAAAACAGCCCCGTATTATTATCCACATTTTTACAAGTGGGGAAATGGGGGCACCAAGAGCTTCAGTGATTTCCTCTAAACCACAGCGTGAGTCACGGGCAGAGTTCGTGGCACAGCAGTGTCCTGCAGCGCCGGGGTGACGGCTGGAGGGACCTGGCGAGTGCCCGTGTTTGGGCAGCGTGGCGCTTCCTCCTCTTGCACTGGGCAGATTCTGGGGGCAGCAGAGCCGGAGCTGAGCCGTGCTGGGCAGATCCGGGGCCTGAGCAGTCTGAGTGTCATTAAACAGAGCGAAAAGGCAGCTTCTGCTCCCCAAAATCTGTCTGCAGGGTTTTGATCTGGCATGCAGGAGCAGCGACAGCCAGTCTGGGGGCAGGGATGAGCAGTGTGTCCGGCTGGAGGAGGGGTGAGGGCAGTGGTCAGAATTTTCCCAAATGAGAGCTGGGAACGTCAAGTTGGACTGAAATACTTTCAGCATTTTTTTCATTGGGGCTGACTAGGCCCATGCTGAATGTTTTGGGGTTTTCCTGGGAGCCCCTGGCCACCCCGACACGTATCCTGTCCCGGTGCATCACAGCGTGGTGCCACTTTCCCTCCACTTTCTCTTTCTCCCTCCACCTGACCAGGAGAGTCGGGTCCCCACAGCTCAGGCGCTTCCTGCATTGCTCGGGGGTGACGCCTGGTCCTGGAGCCGCGCGGCCGCCCCCAGCACGGGCAGCCCAGGCAGGGAGGTCAGCGGGGCAGGGGACGGAGGGAGCTGTCGGAGACTCCGTGCCGCTGACTCTCTCTCCCTGTGCCCCGCACCACCAGCATCCCTGCGGAGAGCCCAGCAGCATCCCTCGTTATCGGCCGGAAGGATTTCCAGCGCATTAAAGAAGCAGCTCGAGTCCTGACCAAGGAGGAGCGAGAGGCCAAGCTGGCAGCCCTCAGAGCGGAGAAGGAAGCCGTTCTCGTAGGCATTTCCCCCCTGCCCCCCTTTTCCCTGCTTGCTGACAGGTCTTGGGCTGCAGCTGGAGGTGGATGCACCCAGTTAGACACCAGCTGAGCTCTGCTCAGGGGCCACCACCTTCACCCCTCCTTCACCCACGTTTTGGTGCGCCCATCGCTGCCGGGACAGTGTGCAGGGGCACAGTACGGCTCTGAGTCTCGGGTCAGCTCTGAGCCCCAGCCGGGGGGGCTGTGCAGGGTCCCTGGGCTTGCCCAGTCCATGGGTGGGGAAGGGATCCCACACTGGCTGCTCCCCCAGCCCACGGTGACCCTGTTACCCTGCAAAGGGAGAGGGGTGTCTTATCAGGGGTGTAGGAAGGGGCTGCCCAGCCCCTGTACCCGGGCAGGAGGAGCCTGCGGTGCCCCTCGGCTCTGTGCCGGGGACGCGGAGTGCAGCACGTGCCCCGCGTGAGCCCGGCTGCCCAGTCGCCCCCTTGGGCGGGCTCAGCTTTGCAGGGCTGCCCCGGGAGGGCATCAGGCTTTCGGCAGCCCTGCCCGTCCCCTCAGGAGGCGGTGAGCGAGCGCAAGAGCGCGAAGCAGAAGGCCATGCTGCAGCAGCAGACGGGGAAGCTGAGCGAGCTGGAGGAGGAGGCGCAGGAGCGGGCCCGGCACCTGCTGCAACGGGCGAGCAGGATGCGCATGGAGCAGGAGGACGAGATCAGGGAGTTCAGCGAGGTAGGGCCAGGGGCTCCCCGGCACCACCTGGCACCCCAGGGCCTCCTGCCAGCGCCCAGCCCTGCCTGGGCTGCCTGCTCGGACGGGCTGCTGAGAGCCCCCGTGAGCTTCACCGAGCTGCTCTAGACTAAACCCTGCTCTACTGGCTGCTGCCAGGGTCTTCCTCCCCTTCTCCTCTTCCTCGTCTGTGTGTCTGTCCCTGCTGCCACTGCCAAGTCTGGCTTGGAGACCAGGAGCCCTGTTGTCCCCACAGCTGATCCTCGGTGCCAAGTGCCACATGATCCGCGACGCACAGATCCTCGAGAAGCAGCTCATCGCGAGGGAGCTGGAGGAAGAAGAGAAGCGCCTGGCCAGGATGATGGAGATGGAGAGGAAAAGGGCCGACAAGGTGCAGGAGGAGCTGGAGCACAGGAGGAAGCAGGAGCTGATCAGGTTTGCTGAAGGGTCCCTCGTCGTGCAGAGGCATCCGCCCTCATCCCAGGCCTTGTGCCGGAGCTGGGGTGGCCACTCCCACCACCACACAGCCCCCGTCTGCAGCGGCACGAGGCAGCGGACACCACTGATGTCCGTGCCGGCGTTTCTGCTTCTGGGAGCAGGACGGAGCCGGAGCGAACCCTTCCGCTCTCTTCTTTCCAGAGGGAGGCAGGAGCTGGTGAAGCAGATAGAGCAGAATGCGGAGGAGCGGGCTCTGAGAGCCGAGCAACGGGACCAGGAGGCGCAGGAGGTGCGGGAGTACCTGGAGCAGCTGAAGATGGAGGACATGAAGGTGCGACCAGTGACCCGCTGGGGAGTGGGGGGGGCTGGAGTCAGATTTTCACCTTCTTGGAAGGGTGACCCAGTGCTGGATAAGTCAGACTTGATGTGTGGAGACAACAGCTGGATAATTAAAGCTCTGGTCTCTTGGGGAAGTTGAGGCATCCTCAGAAAATGACCCAAGCTGCTGAGCCCTCCCTCGTGCCGGGTGTGCTGCTGGGCCCCCGGGAAGGCGTGCGGGGAGAGCGGAGGGAGCGCTTTGTGCTGCGGCACTTGTCCTGTCACCCTGGGACCCTCTGCACTGCTTTCAGGACTTGGAGCGGAGACAGGAGCAACAGAAGAGAATCCAGGCTGAGATTAAACGCATCAACGATGAGAACCAGAGGCGCAAGGAGGAGCAGCGGGAGCAGGAGAGGATGGCAGATGAGCGGGTGCTCGAGTACCAGAGGCAGAAAATGGTAACGGCTGAGTGAGTGCGGCACTGGCAGGGGTTTAGCAGGCAGCAGAGGTTTAGCAGGCAGCAGAGGTGCTGCCGGGAGCTGTCACGAGGCTCCATCCCATGCAGGAGCGTGAGGCTGAGTTCGAAGCTGAGCAGGAGAGAATCCGCTGGGAGAAGGAGAAGGAGACGGCGCGCTTGAGGGCCATGCAAGAGAGAGCCCAGGACCTCCAGGCAGAGCAGGTGAGCGGCTTGCTGACACGCCATCTTCTCCTGCGCTGGCTCGCTCGCCACCTTCCTCATCACCACCCCAGCGAGGCGGGATGTGGTGGGTCCATGGGGCTTTGCAGGCCTGGACCAGCCCCTGGAGCCGTGATGTCCTGGAGCAGTGCTGGCCACGGCGCTGGAAGAGGCAAAACCACGGTCAAGTGCTTCCATACCCCCACAGGGGGGGTGCTGCCATGACCCCCCAGCGTCACCGCTCTGCCCCTTCGGCAGGACGCGCTGAGGGCCAAGCGCAGCCAGGAGGCTGCTGAGCGAGAGTGGCGGCGCAAGGAGAAGGAGGCGGCGCTGAAGAAGGCCGAGATGGAGCAGGTGCTGAAGCGGAGCCACCTGGAGCAGGTTGCTCAGCGGGAGCACAGCATGGCCGTGCAGGTGCAGCAGGACCGCCACGAGTTCGAGAGGATGCTCAGGTGAGAGGGACGGCGCTAGGAGCTCGCTGGCGAGACGGCCAGGCCCTGCTGTGCAGAGCGGGGCCGAGGGGCGGGTGACGCGGTGGTGGGGGTCCACTGGAGCGCGTCTTTCACCTGCCCCGAGCTGTCCCGCAGGGCTCAGCAGGAGCAGATGGAGAAGGAGGTGGCGGAGGAAGCGCGGAGGGCAGGTTTGCAGCTCGCCCACGCTCATGACATCCGGCGCCAGATGCGGGAGCGTCAGCAGCAGCTGGCGCAGGAGCGGGCGGCCGCCTTTGAGGAATGCCAGCGGCTGGAGGAGGAGGCCCGCCAGCGCAGCCAGCGCATCGCCCAGCTCAAGCAGCAGAAGATGCAGGAGCTCAGGTGTTATGTGCTGCCAGCGGCCGCTTACTTCCCTGGTTCCCTGCATGTCCCTGAGTCCCTCCTGGCTTCCCTCCATCTCCTGACCCCTGGGACATCTCACAGCTTCTGCTCCGGGGCCACAGTCCTAAAGCTCGGCTCCGGTGTAGCACAGGGGGCCTGATGATTTCTTTCCTCTGCAGAGCCTCCGGCATCCCCGAGAAGTACTGCGCCCAGGTGGAGCAGAGGGCCCGGAGCCGCACACGTGCAGCCCCAGGCCAGGCTCAGCCCCGTGAGGAGCAGGGCTCCGGTTCCCCTCTGACTTAGGGGGTTCTGTTTTCTTAGGCTGAGTTTCCTATGAACAGAGTGTTTATGGAGCAGACAGTGTCCTTCATCCTTCTCTTGCTTCAGGTTTGTGGGCCAGAATCTGCCCTTGGGGCTGGAGTAGCCCAGAGGCTCCCAGGACAGAGGTTGCCCCTTGCCTGTTTCCCCACATGCACTCGCTGTCCTCGGGGGTCGAGGAGCATCCCCAGGCCCTCAGCACAGCTCAGAGTGTGGGCGTTCCCAGCTCACGCAGGGTCCCCATGAGCCAGGCAGGCTCTTCTCCACACACAGCCCTGGCAGTGCCACCTTCTCACTGAGGTGTCACCTCCAGGCCCTGCGGCAGCCGCCTTCGTCAGGGGCAAAGCAAAGAGACCGGAGCATGATGCAAACATTTAAAATCCTTTTGGATAGGGACTGGCAGCTTCAGAGGGCTGGGATCCTGTAGGAGTGGCTCTGATTAATTGTCAGAGCAGCTGGAAAATAAGGAGAGCTGGCAAAGACGAGACTGCCCAGGGCAGGGGGACAGCTCAGAGGACTCTGCTGTGAGCCCTGGGCCTCCTCCAGGCTGGGTAGAGAGGGAGGACGAAGCGCCGTCTCTCCTCCAGCTGCTGCCTGTCCCCGGGGCGTGACAGAGCCGGGCTCTTGCCATCCCTGTTGGGGCAGGGGCTGGAACACCTCGCTGGCTCTGCAGGGCATCTGCCACCTCAGACCCGACCCCAAGCAAGCCCCCGCGGCTACCGAGCTCTCGGGGACCCCCGGGGCCTTGGCACTGGTGCCCGACCCACAAAGATCTGCGGGGCTCGGTGCCGGGCTCGCTGGCCCATCCCCAGTCCCCAGCGCCCACAGGCCGGCCGTGTCACTCTTGGTCACCACCTCGGCCAGGCGGTCACAGCCTTGTTCTAGGCCAGGCTCAGCCCAGAGGGTTTCAAAGCCACCGCACCGAGGGGCTGTGACCACCGGCGGGCAACCAGCCGGGGTGGGGCGGCTTCTCCACCCTTCCTGGGCGAGGGAGCGGGGCTCCCGGTGCTGAGGAATGCAGGAGTCACCGGGCCGGGGAGCCAGCGCCGGGCCAGCGAGGAGCCCTGAGCTGCGGTGAGCCACGGCCCGTCATGGCGGGAACGGCCCCACCACGAGGGAACGGCCCCCACCACGAGGGAACGGCCCCGGCAGGTGCCACCCGCCCCTCGCTGCATGGGGCTGCCCCGGGGCCAGGCCGCGCACGGGGGCCCCCAAATCACAGACGCGGCAACGCACGTGCTGGGCTCGGCCCCAATTCCCAGCACGGCGCCGGTAAGGGTTAACCGGCAGCGGTGAGCTCAGCTTGGGGCCAGTAAATGGAGCAGCTCTTGGCCCCGGGGAGTGTTTGGGGCCGGCTGGGCGGTGCTGCTGAGCCGGCTGGGGCACTCGCTGTGGAAAGTACCAGCACGGCCGGGCTGTGCCGCGGGCGCTGGGAGCCGGACGCGGGGCCTGAGCCTGGCCCAGAGCACCAGGACAGCCCAGCGCAGGGGCTCAGACCCTCCAGGGACAGGGACAGTGACAGCGCCCGTGGCCGGGGCTCCCCACAGGGCTGAGCGTCCCCACTGCGGCCCCTGGCACCCGCTGCGGAGCATCCCTGTCCCCAGTTCCTCCAGTGTGGAGCATCCCTGTCCCAGTTCCCCCAGTGTGGAGCATCCCTGTCCCCAGTTCCCCCAGTACGGAGCATCCCTGTCCCAGCTCCTCCAGTGTGGAGCATCCCTGTCCCCAGTTCCCCCAGTGCGGAGCATCCCTGTCCCAGCTCCTCCAATGCAGAGCATCCCTGTCCCCAGTTCCTTCATCCAGTGCGGAGCATCCCTGTCCCAGTTCCCCCAGTATGGAGCATCCCTGTCTCCAGTTCCCCCAGTATGGAGCATCCCTGTCCCAGCTCCTCCAGTGTGGAGCATCCCTGTCCCCAGTTCCCCCAGTGTGGAGCATCCCTGTTCCCAGTTCCCCCAGTATGGAGCATCCCTGTCCCCAGTTCCACCAGTACAGCGCATCCCTGTCCCCAGTTCCCCCAGTACGGAGCATCCCTGTCCCCAGTTCCTCCATCCAGTGTGGAGCATCCCTGTCCCCAGCTCCCCCAGTGCAGAGCATCCCTGTCCCCAGTTCCCCCAGTACGGAGCATCCCTGTCCCCAGTTCCTCCATCAGTGTGGAGCATCCCTGTCCCCAGTTCCCCCAGTGCAGAACATCCCTGTCCCCAGCTCCTGCCCTCAGATCCCAGCAGGTCTCAGCCCCTCTCCCTCCCCTCCAGCTGCCCCAGCCTCCTCCAGCTCATGCCCTCCCCTGTGCGGAGCGTGGCCTGTCCCAGCTGCTGCCCTGCCTCAGCGTCCCGCCACGGCCTGGCGCTCCAGCCGGGTCTCTGTGCTGGAGCCACCAGTGCCACCAGCACCAGCATGGGCTTGGTGGGTGCCATGGGCCCCACACGGCTGCAGCATCCCTGTGCCCGCTCGCCGAGGGGGCAGGACCGGAGGAGGGATCTGCAGGAGCTTAAGCCCATGGTCAAACCACACCTTTAAGCTCTTTCAATTGCCCTGAGTCCTGCCCCAAGACCAAAATCCTTTCGGGACCTGCATGCGGCCAAGCTGGCACTTCGGTGTGGCCGCAGTGCTCGGCCACACTTGGGTCCTGCAGGGTCCCGGGCAGCCTCTTCCCACCAGCCACACTCATCCCGCCAGTGCCCACAGTGGGGTTCCAGCCACTGGCCACCACAGGGCCCGTGGTCGCCCCAATCCCTGCTCCGCCGCTCCGGCTGCCCCAGGCTGGGCCTGTGCCCCCTGCCCGTGCTGCCTGCGGTGGCCCCCTGCCGGGTCCGCCTGGATGGGAGCCCACGCCATGGCGATGCTTAATTACCGGGTAGGGAGTGGAGCAGGGCGGCATCGCTCACGCACAGCTTGGAGCCACTCAGTCATCCCAAAGGCATCCGCCCCACAGGGAGGAGCGCCCCGGCCCAGCATGTAAAAGCAGCCCCGCACGGCCGGCTGCCCTGTCGCCTCGGAGCCTCCTCCGCTCCCGCTCCTCCTCAGCACCCGGCACGGCTGCAGCGTCATGGCAGGGCACGGCGCCAGCCTGCTCCTGCTCCTGGGTCTCATGCCAGGTAGGCGCTGACGGATCCCTGCACTTGGACCCTCTCCTGCAGCGATGCCGCCGAGGATGGAGGGGTCCCTGCCCAGCCACGGGGCACCCCAGGGTGCGGACACACCCCATGGTCAGCAGAGCACCTGCAGCCAGGGCCGCTCCTGCCCCGACACCCGTCTGTGTTGGCCAGAGTTGGGTGACACTGAGCCCACCATGTCCCTTTGTCCCCAGCGCAGCTTCACAGGACCCGGCGGGTGCCAGCCCTGAGGGGTGCTTAACCCCACCAGGGCACCCAGCCCCTGCAGTGCCTGACCCCCACTGATGGGTCCCCGTGGGTTGGGTGCTGCAGACGTGGGGACGTTGGGGCGCAGGTCTGGGGTGTTCCCCCGCTGGTGCGACGGGTGCTGTTCTCTCCCCAGCTCTCCTCCTGGCCGTCAGGATCAACGGCAAGGGCCGGGAGGTGCTGTACCTGGCCAAGGGTGACTCGGTGAAGCTGGGCTGCCCCTACGTCCTCGAGCCTGAAGACAACGGTCCCCAGGGCGTGGGCATCGAGTGGATCCAGATCACGCCTGAGCGGCCCGGCCCAGAGAACGTGGTGAGTGTCACCCAGAAGCCGCTGTCCCACCATGCAGGCAGGGCAGGCAGGGCAGGCAGGGCTGGGATGGACCAGACGGAGCCCAGCCGAGCAGGCAGGGCCAGACAGGACAGACAAGGTCTGGCAGGGCAGGGAAGGACCAGGCAGGGCTTGGAAGGTCCAGACAAAGCCCAGCAGAGCAGGCAGGACAGGCAAGGTCTGGCATGGCAGGGGAAGGTGCAGGTACGGCAGGCAGAGACAGGCAGGGTCTGAGAGTGCTGGGCTGGAAAGGACCAGGCAGGGCAGGCAGGGGCAGGCAGAGCCGGGCGGGCACTGGGCAGCGCACTTCCCTCCCCAGCGGGCAGCCCCGGGTCCCCCAGCCCGGACCAGCCCTGCCCACTCTCTCCACTGTCTCCCCCAGTTCCTGTCCTACCAAGACCACCACGTCAACTACGGCAGCGGCTCGGGGCTGCAGGACCGGGTCGCCTTCGTGCAGAACGACCCCAGCCAGTACGACGCCTCCATCCGCCTGGCTGACCTGCAGGTCTCCGACACTGGCACCTACCAGTGCCGGGTGAAGAAAAACACTGTGGCCGTGCACGAGGTCATCGTCACTGTGCAAGGTGAGCCCCCCCCCGTCCCGTGCCCCCCTCCCGGGTGGCCCCCAGTGGCTCTGGTGGTGACACTGTCCCTCTCCCTGCAGAGAAGCCAGCTATCCCACAGTGCTGGACCGAGGGGGAGCTGATAGTGGGGAGCAGCATCCTGCTGCGGTGCTACAGCCGGGGAGGTGCCTCCCCCCTCTCCTACCAGTGGGCTAAGCTGGCCGACGGCTACGGCGGGGGACATCTGCCCTCCGGCACCATCCAAGGTGGGTGCTGGCACCCCAGGGGCTCTGCGGGGCGCGGGGGATGCTGATGGGCAGGGCGTCCCCGTCTGTGAGGGCCCCCGCGGGGTGTCTGGGTGCAGCTGCGTTCACGTGTGCTCTTGCCCGCGTGCGCCCACGTCCCTGCGCACCCCAGGCGGGTGCTGGCAGCGCTGCGGCCCTGGGGCTGACGGGGTGTCTCTCCCCGCTGCAGGACGTGGCCCGGGCGACCTGATAATCCGTAGCCTGTCGGAGGTGCACACCGGCATCTACCAGTGCCGCGTCACCAACCGCGTGGGCTACTCCGTGTGCCAGCTCAACCTCAACCTTGCGACAAGTAAGTGCCACCGCAGGGGGGGGGGCGCGGCGCGGGCAGGGTGCTGCCGGGGGCTGGCTCTGCGTGCCAGGGTGCCACCGGGGGCACAGTGACCAGTGGGCAGCCGGCGGGGAGGCCGGCGGTGACAGGATGTGCTCCCGCGGCAGGAGGAAGGCAGGCGGGCATCATCGTGGGCTCCATCCTGGGCTCCCTCCTGCTCCTCAGCCTGCTCGGGCTCCTCATCTGGGCGCTGATCTGCCGCTACCGCCGGAAGGAGTGCCAGCGGACCTGCAGCGACTGCAGGTGAGGGGCACGGGGCGGGCACGGGGCCAGCAGCACCGCCAAGAGCCACTGGGCACTGACAGGCATCACTGGGCATTACTGGGGACTGATGGGCACCACTGGGTGCCACTGGGGACTGGTGGGCACCTCTGGGTGCCACCGGGCACTGATGGCACCGTGGGTCCCCTGTGGGTACCCCCAGACTATGACAGGGACTAACAGGCACCGATGGGTGGCACTGGGTGCTGCCAGGTACCTCTGGGAACTGCCCGGTGCCAGTGGACCCCAGTGAGCACTGGTGGGTGCTGGTGAGCGCCACCAGGCAGCAATAGTGGCAGTGACAGGACCACTGGGGTGCCACCGGGCGCCACCGGGCACCGCCAAGCACTGACGGGTGCCGCGGGGGCTCCCCTCTGCCCGCAGGAGCAGCACAGGCGGCACCATGACCCGCGCCTGCAACGTCTGTGCCCACAGCTACTCGCCCCACGGCATCAGCTACATGCAGTGCCAGCACGGCGACGGCGACGAGCGGGCAGCCGCCCTCATCTGCAACGAGGGCATCAGGCACCAGGTCGCCTGCCCGGCGCTGTAACCCCCCGCCGGCCCCGCGCCCACCCCCGATCCGGCTCCGCGGGGGGAGCGGCTGCGAGCCCCGAGCCGGCAGCACCGCCGGGACCCGGCGCCACGCGGCGCAGGGCTGCGCTGCCGGGGCTCGCCGCGCAAATTGAAGTCAGGAATCCAGCTCCCTCCTCGCCCCGAAACAGCCCCGGCCTCCAGCAAACTTCGTTTGGGTTCATCAGTCTGTTTGGTTGGTTTTCTTTTTTTTGGCCACTTTTTTGTATGTGCCCCCAGCCCCAGCCCCGCCCCCGGGGGCATCCCTCGCTCGTGCAGCGATATTTATTTCTCTCCGGCCCGTCCCCGCGGCGCCGAGCAGGGACGCAGCAGCCCCGACTCGCCCAAACTGGCTGCCCGGTAGCCTCCCGCCTCCGGCCCGGCGCCACCAGCGCCCCCGCATTGGCTTTAGCAATTGGGTGTTATTCGAGACGAGACGCCATTGGCACCAGGATTTGCAGTTTGGAACAAGAAAAAAAGAAAAGAAATAAACTAAAGTGAATTCAGCACTGTCCTGTGGTGTCTCGCCCCTCTCCGGCCGGGCAGCGCGGTGAGGTGGCGGCTGCAGGAGCAGTGGCGGGAGGCCTGTCCTGGGACGGTCCCGTAACGCCGCGGCAGTGTCGGGGCTCCTGGCAGCGCCCAGCGGTTGACACCCCCTGGCACCCATGGGTGCTTCCTGGGTGCACTGCCACGCGGCTGCGGGTCCCCGCGCGGGCCGGGCCGGCAGAGGACGGGGGGACACAGCCCCCGACCCCCCCACGACGGGAGGGAGATCCTCGAACGGGGCGCAAGGGCAGCGGGGAAGGGCGAAGGGACCCGGCCCGGGCTGCCTCGACCCTGTCCCTGCCCCTGACCCTGCCCCTGACCCTGCCCCTGCCCCCGACCCTGACCCCGACCCCGCGCTGCCCCCCCGGCTCACCCAAGGCTGACCCTGACCTAATGCTACCCCTCAGCCCAGCCTCAGCCCGACCCTGACCCGGACCCCAGCACCAGCCCTCGCGTTAACCCCCACCGGGCCCAACCCCGGTGCCGACCCGACCCCAAAGGCCCGGCCTAACCCCCCCCACCGGCCGCAGGGCCGCGGGCGGGCGCGGGGGTCCCGGGGGGTCGGGGCCGCTGCGGTCACGGCTCCTCCCGGCCCCTGGCACTAAACCCGCCCTCAGGCCTGACGCAGCCGGAGCCGAGCCCTGATCCCGGCCCGGCCTTAACGCGCTTTGACCCCAAACCGGGCACCGGCACCGGGCACGGCGAGGAGCGGCCGCCGATGACGTCACCGGCCCCGCCCCGGCCCCGCCCCGCCCCCAGCAGCGCCCGTCGCGGCCGCCAGGGGTCGCGCGCGGCGCGAGGTCACGCGGGGCGGTTGCCAGGAGACGGCGCGCGGCGATGGCGGCGCGTTACGGCGCGGGGCAGGTGGGGGCCGGGGGGTCCCGGGGGGTCCCGGGGGGTCCGGGGGTTCCGGGGGGTTCGGGGGGTCCCGGCGGGTTCCGGGGGGTCCCGGGGGGTCCCGGCGCCAGGCCCCGCTCTCCCCGGCCCCGCTCTCCCCACAGTACGAGGACGCCTTCAGCTCCCGCCGCCTGCAGAACTGGAGCGTGCCCCGACCCGGCCGGCAGGTACCCCCCGACCGGGACCCCCCCAGACCCGGCCCAGACCCCCAGAACCCCCTGGGACCCCCTTCAGCCCCAGCCTGGACCCCTGGGACCCCCCATAACCCCCTCCAGTCCAGCCTGGACCTCTGGAATCCCCTGGGATCCCCCCAGCCCCAGCGCAGACCCCCGGGACCCTCCATGCCCCAGCCTTGACCCCACCGAGACCCCTCAGCCTCAGCCCGGATCCCCAGAACCCCCTGGAAACCCCCTCAGTCCCGGCCCAGACCACCAGGACCCCCCCAGTCCAAGCCTTGACAACTCCTGAGGTCCCCCCAGCCCCAGCTTGGACTCCTGGGACCCCCCAGAACCTCTCAGCTCTGGGCCAGACCCCTCCCTGGACACCCAGAACTACCCTTCGTCCCGGACCGCAACCCCAGGAACCCCCCCAAGATCCCCCAGCACCAGTCTAGACCCCTTGGATCCCCCAGAACCCCCTCCAGTCCCGGCCTAGATCCCTGGGATCCCCCTTGGACCCCCTTCAGCCCTGGCCTGGACTGTCGGGATGCCCCCAGCCCTAGCCTGGGCCCCCGGGACCCCCCTGGGACCCCCATCCACACATCCCCCCCGCCGCTCCCCCAGCGCCCCTCACTGCGGGAGGGCTCCACGCAGATCATCGCTGATGACCGGGGGCACCTGCTCCCCACCGTGCCCCGCTCCCAGGTGAGCCAGATCCACGGGAACCCAAGCGGAGGTGGCAGCTCCTGTCCCTCAGCTGGCACCGGGACTCCCTCACCGGGCCCCCCTCTTCCTCCCAGGCCTCCCCGTGGGGCACATTTGTGGGGACCTGGGAGATGCCGCTGAGGATTCCCCCGGCTAGGCTGGACCTGACCTCCCGCTCGGCCGCTGCCGCCGCGCGGCTCCTGGGCTGGATCCACCAACCCACCACCCTGACCCGCGCCCGCAATGGCCTCTGGACGGAGATCACCGGGAAGGTAAGTGACCCCCACTGGGGTCCAGGGACGCTGCCACCTGGGGCTCTGCTATGGCCGGTCGACGGGGTCCATCTCCCGGGGGTCCATCTCCCGGGGGTCCATCTTCCAGGGCTCCATCTCCCGGGGTCCCTCTCCCAGGGTCCCTCTCCCAGGGTCCATCTCCCGGGTGTCCATCTCCCGGGGGTCCATCTTCCGGGGCTCCATCTCCCGGGGTCCCTCTCCCAGGGTCCCTCTCCCGGGGTCCATCTCCTGGGGGTCCATCTCCCGGGGCAGCTTCACAAGCCAGCACAAATCGCGGTCCCTGCGCTGCGGGAGGCAAATGCTGGGAGGTTTCTGGGGTTGGGAACTGCCCACGAGCAGATTTCAGGGGTGTTTTGTACAACGAGGCAGCGCCCAGTGCTTGGGCCACCATCTCCGCTTGTGCTCAGGACCGGGCTCCCTCCGCTTGCCCCCAAACCCAGGCTCCTCGCCGCGGGGCTGGCAGGGTGCCCGGTCCGCCGCGGCCGCTGCTGTGCCGGCAGGAGGAGCTCACAAGCTGCCGCTCTCCTCCCAGAGAAAAACATCCAAGAATAGGGGCTTCCTCGATGCAGACGGGTTCCCGCAGCCCCCAGCACCCCATTTCCACCCCCTGCTTTTCCCTGGCGACCGCAGCAACGGTGCCTCGTGAGCCCAGCACGGAGCCCGGCCCCGCAGCACCCCCTCGCAGCAGCCGGGGCTGACCCAGACCCACCTGCCCCAGGATTTCTGCCCCGCCCGTTTGCCCCCCCGCTCCTCCCGCTGCCCCCGTCCCCATCTCGGCACCACGAGCGTAGCGCACATCTCCCTCCTGCAGCCCCAGGAGCTTCGGTGGGACACGCAAACCACCACGGAGCCTTCCCGAAGGAGCAGTCGGGCATCCAGCGAGGGCGTCCCTCCCGCCGGGGCAGCGCTGGAGGAGCCGCCTGGTCCCGGAGCAGGAGCCGCGGCACGGCTCCCCCGGCAGCCCTCCGCGCCGAAGGCAGACGCGTCCCCGGAGCGGCTCCGTGCCAGCCCTGATCCCGGCAGGCCGGGCCCGAGGGACGGAGCCCGCGCTCCCACCAGCCTGCTGGGACAGACCGACGCGGGGACGCCGGCTCGGCCTTGGCCCCCCACACTCCGAGCGAGGCCACTGCTCCTTGCGCCACCCCGCCGGGGGAGCTCCGCGGAGGCCGAGCCCCGGGGGGGCAGAGCCCCAGGCTCGGGGCATCCCCCCGTGCGGGACGGGGAGAGGCCGCGCCCGGAGGAAGCACCGTGAGAGCCGCCGGCTTCGCTCTCCCCCCTTCCCCTCCCCGGCTGCTCCCGGCCTCTCCCGCAAACCATCGGCCCCTTGGGCCACGCACACAGAAAACCCCGTCCTGCCCCACGGGGAACGCGGCAAAGCCTGAGCGAGGCCGCACTGGGACGGCACCGCACGGCCCACGCTTGTGTTTTTGTGGCAGTTGAAAAAATACAGGTTTTTTTAAAAAAAATAAATCCCGCTGTTTGGTTTTGGTAGCTCAGGGCAGAGCCCTGGGCAGGTCCAGGCTGCCCCCGTCGGACACGGAGCCCTCTCGGGGCTGTGCCCCGGTTCGTCCCATGTAACAGCGTCTGGTGCTGGAGCCGCTCGGGGCTCAGCCAGCCCCTGCCCAGCGGCAGGACCCCCCGGCCGGAGGGGCTTCATCCACTGCTCGGCCCGTCTCTCGCAGGGGGGGAGAGAAGCGGGTCTGGCTCCGTGTCCCACCTGCCCCCGCCGCCGCCCGCCAAAGGGAAATCAAGTCTGCGCTGCGCAGCCGAGACGCAGCGAAGCCAAACTCTGTCAGCAGCTGGCGCGCAGCACAGAACAGCTCATTAGCGAGCAGAAGCGGCTTCCAAATAAAAGCCATTTCAGCAACTGCAGGAAGTAATTGGTTTAAAGCTAAAATACGTTCGTTTTTCACCCAGAAGCTCTCTCCTGCTGGGGCGTGCGGCTACACCAAACGGATTCGGCTCTAAGTCTTCTCCCTCCGCCACGCTGACAGCAGCGTTTTCCCTCCTCCGTGATTTCTCATCTCCGAGGCTCCACGTCCCCTCGGGGCTGCGATGCCTTCTGCTCATTAAAGGAGTGGCAGATTTGTTAGGGCCGGCGGGCAGGCGGCGGAGCTGAGCAGCAGGGACGGGGCTCGGATCGGCAGAAGGAAAAGCAGTCGCATGGAAATGAGCCTGGCCGGTGCGAGCGGCCTCGGAGCGTGTTACGGGACCAGCCCCCTCCTGCCGCTCCTTCGGGTCTCCATCAAAAGCCCCCTCGGAGCAGATGTTCCCCAAAAGCCGACACTTTGCCGGCTGGTGATGTGAGTGGGAAGGAGGATCCTTCCTGAAACAGAGCCGAGACCCTCGCTGGGACAGGAAAGCAGGACAAAGCTCCTGGCAGGCAGCGTGCTCTCTACAAAGCTTTGCTCCCAGTGGGAGATGTTCAAAGTTGACTAATTTGAGCGAAAAGCTCCTGCGCCTCACACAGGCGTTTGTGCCAGCACAAACCACCGCAGCCCAGGTCGGAAATTCCTTTCTCCCGGGCTGGCAGCGTTCCCCAGACAAGTCAACCCCGCACCCAGCACCTCCGACGGTCGGGCGCTGCGCCTGCCTCGCAGCGCTGCCAACAGTTTGTTTTTCCATCGCCCGGCTCCTTAGGGAAGTGGCAACTCCCAGGATCCCGGGGCAAAACGCCCCTTCCCGGCCGACTTCACCTGAGCGACGCGTCAGCACAAACTCAGGGTCTCGGTGCTGAGGATCAAGGCTGCTTTATTGCGAAGGTGGACAAGTGACAAGTGCTGGAACGAGAGCTGGTGGCAACAGGAAAACCACGTCCCTCCCGTTGCGCCAGGGACAGAGTTACCTCCTAACAGGGGAAAATCGGACATTTTTCACGGGCAGGGGCTCCAGGGCCCCAAAACTGGCTGAACTGTGACATGTTCAGGGATAAGGAGGAGCGGGGATTCACTCCAGGGGTCCGAGCACCCCGTCCCAGGCAGCTCACGCTGCCGCGCTTGGAGAGCACAGGGTCCCGCGGCTGCTGCGGCACCTGGATGGCACCGACCCCCCGTTCCCCTGGCGGGTGCCGGCGTTGGCAGCTCCACCCGCTCTCCCTGCCCTGGCATGGGCTGCCTCAATGCAGAGGCTTGTCCTGGCTGGGCCTACACACGCACAAGCAGCCGTCCCTGAGCCCACTCGGACCTGGGGGACACAGATTCAGCATTGTCTCAAGCCTGGGGACAGAGCAGAGAAAAGAAACGCCCCGGAGCTCGCCTGGAAGAAGCCAGGCAGCTCTCTGCGAGCAACTGAACGTGCCAGGATCAGCTGGTTTGTGCCCGGCTTTCTGTGGCTGCTTGGGCGTGTGGCACGGCCGGAGACTGCTGCGAGGGGGTTAGCACGTCACCCGGGCTAACGAAAAGCAACTCTGATCACACACAAGATTTGCGAGGAGAAGCATCACCTTCCCCAAAGATTTGTAGTTACTCAGGAGCCTGTCCTCCCGCCTCCCTCTCCACACACATCTTGAGGTGGGCCAGGACGGAGCAAATCTTCCAAAAAAAAGGGAGGCCATCAACCGGCAGGTTCCTTCACATCGCCGCGAGGCCCGCAGAGGAGAGCAGGGTCAAGATCAGGACCAGCACCCCGGACTGGTTGACCTGGGGGATCTTGAACCCCTTCCCCATGTCCCACGCCTGCAAGAAAAATGAGATACATCAGGGTTAATTCCAGAGAGCTGGGACGGGGATGTGCCAGACGCAGGCAGAAAGGCACCAGCTGTCTGGTAAAAGCTGGCCACATCACCCCAAAAACCAACCTTTGGGCCAGTGGGAGGGCTACAAGCGCCCACCACTGCAGGGCAACGGGCAGGGGTCTCTGGGGGTGCAGGCAGGCGCGTGCCGTGCCAGAGGAAGCTTATCCCCCACCAAACCCCTGCATCTGTCGGCAAAGCCGTCCGTGAGCTCTCCCTAATCCCCAGCAGCCGCAGCGCCAGGTTGGCTTCAGAAGCGGCAGCTGCTCTCCGCTCGCTTCTCTCCCGCTGACAGAAGTAGGTTACAAAGCGCGGCACAAGCCGCAGATCTGAGGCAGCACCGACATCCCCGCGGGCAGAGCGGAGCGGGCGGGATGAGCCTCAGCCCCCCGCACCTCTGCGTCCGCTCCCGGGCACGAGCCACAGCGGCCAGGCGTACCCCGAGGGCGGGGGGATGCTGAAGGGTGCCCCCGGGTGCTCCGTCCCCAGGTACCGTGGGGGCGGTTTGCGCCTCTCCTGGCTTCAGCCGAGCGGAGCCGGGGTGGCTGCGGGCAGCCTGGGCAGCACAAGCTGCCCCCAGCCCACAGCGAGCCCCGGGGCTCAAAGCACCTGGGGCAGAGGCACTAAACTGAACCTGCTCCCCGTGGACTCCCCTTCTGTCACTGACTGAGCGCAGCCGGGGGCCAGCACTGCTGGTTTCCTTCGCAGACAATTTAATTGGCATCCTGGTATATATGTGCCGGCAGGGACTTCAGCACGCATTCGGCTCACGACACTCCGAACAAGCAGCCGGCTGTGACGGCTCCATTGGCCCAACAGCATCTCCACGAGGGAGCGGGGCTCAGGTGGCTGCAGGCCCCGTGCTCCGAGACCTGGTCTGACGCCGGGCGCCGGAAAGGCGGGTAACGAGCACCCTCAGCGCTGCCGGCGTCCGCCCCGAGGGCTCCTCTCACAGCACGCGGCTGTCGCTCACCCCGAGAGCTTGGCCAGGTGCCGCCTGGCACTCAGGCACGAGCCCCTCGTATGGCTGCTCTCTGGGGCAGGATACGACATCCAGCAGTGCTCAAATCCCGCGTTTCCATGCTGGAAACACTGGGAGCCCTCGGCACCCGCAGCGCAAGTCCACATCTGCAGCGCGGCTCTGCACGTGACGCTCCCCCCACCCCGAGCAGAAGGATCGTGTCACGCTCCAGGCCAGCTGCCTTTGCGATTTGCTCCTGTAAAAACCGAACCTATCTGGAGCTACAGAAAACACAAAATCAGCTACAAAAAGCAGCACATCTTGTACTCTTCCCAGCAAGAAACACTCAGTGCTCCGGCTCCCCCTCCTTTGTCAAATACAGGAAGCTCCGCTGAACGGAGCTGCTTGTTCCTCGCTTCAGCCAGGGCGAACATCACAGGTTATTCCTGTGCAGGCAGCGCCGTCCCCAATCCTCTGCCACGCGTCCTCTGCGCTCATTAAATAATACAAAGCTCTTGAAGATCAGAGCGCAACGGCTGCAAAACGAGGTGAGATAACAGGTGGCAGCTCGGCAGGGCTCAGCCCGCGGCTCTGCAGACACGTCCCGGGGCTGTGAGGAGGCTCCTGCCGCCCCTTGTCCCTCCCCGCAGCCGAGGAGGCGCGGGGGGATGCTCCCGCCAGCTGCGCCGCCCGCTCAAGTTCCAGCACGGCAACTTAAACATACCCAAAAATAGCGCTGAAGTTCTGAAGCACTTGAGGTGACTAATTCCCATTTCCAAGGGCACCTTCCCAGATGCCGCAGCCGGCGCTCCCGCAGCCGGCCCATGTTTCCCTTCCCTCGACCCCCGGCCCCTCGCGGAGGCTACTCACAAGGTGTCGGACTCCGTTCCAGGTGTGGTAGGAGAAGGGGAAAGCCAGAGCGAACTTAGCGGAGTAGATGAGCGCGGGCCCCAGGCTGAGCGACTTCACCATGGCCAGGTAGTGGGGAAACTGCTCCGGGAGCAGCAGCGCGGCCAGGCCGAAGAGGGAGACTCCTGGGGAAGACAAAGCCCGCAGGTCAGGCTGGCAGAAGCGTTTCCAACCCCTCGCTGCCCGCAGAGAGCCCCAGGCCACCTCTCTGTCCCTGGTTTGGTGACAGGCCTGAACCATCAGCTCATGGGAGGAAGGAGCAGGGGGAAGCGCTCTGCCCACCGGGCGGGCGGCAGCACCAGCTGCACCGTGACGAGGCACCTCAGGGCATCGAGGGCTCGAACTGCGGCTGCAACGCCCCAAATCCGGGTCCTGCACTACTTGTACAACACCCAGAGACCAGCTGGTGCGAGCTCATGCAATTGCAGCCAAACCAGCCCAAATTCGAGGCTAAAGGAACAATGAAGCTCTGAAAGGTTAAGGCGGCAGCTCTTCAGCAAAGTCCCCGGATCCACACCTCGGGGCAGAGCAGCCGCCGGCACAGGCAGCGACCAGCAAAGGAACGGGCAGACAAAGCGGCTGCGCTGGCTGCAGGCGCCGTGGCAGCTTCTCCTCCTCGTTTTTAGGCCAAGAGGGTTCGTGCAGATGGCGCTGCCAAAAGAACGGGAACGACCGAGTTGCGATTCACCCTCCGCTCAATAGCGCTGATTGCGCTGCGCCCCGCTGACGCGCGCCTCGGCTGACAAGCAGCTGCTTCCTCGCTCCGCCACTCGTCTCCTCAAGGGCCGCGGCGTTCGCCCTGCAAGACGCGCAGGAAGCCAGAGGCTGCTGTAATGACAGGCCTTGACGGAGAGGAGCCGAGCACTTCCCCCTCCTTCTCCTGGCTGCTGAGCTGTGGTCGGCAGAAGCCACGTTCCTTCAGCCTAGGAAGGGGGCGATTTCCCCCCCGGCGGGGGCTAACGGGCTGGAGCAGGAAGGCGACTGGGAGGCCCTTGCTGCCCCTGCTCGCTGCCGGGTGAAGAACACAAGTTCCTGCACCTTTTCTGAGTCCCTTCACTCTCTGCCCTTCTGCAAACACCAACCCAGCTCCCCCCCGACAGCGAGCTACCGGAGAAGCACCTTCCTGCTGCCCTGAGAGAGCGTTAGTGGGGACGGCACAGCCCTTCCCAGCTGGATGTCCTGTCACTTGGGCAAACCATGCAGGTCCAACTGCTGGAGAGAGTTTATTGGGTTTAATGCTGGTGCTGCCTTCTCCCCCACTGGGACCTCTGGGAAAGCAGCAGCTGCTCCCAGAAAACTGAAACTCTTCACCTGCGCTAAGGGAAATCCCCCGAGCTCTGCCTGGCTGTCAGCCCTTCCCTCACACGGCGTCTCCTTTAGGATAAACCAGCAAAAAACAGCCGTGGAAGAGAAGGGCTGAGAACTAGAGCGGCTGATCGGCCTTTCCCAGGCTGGGGGAAGCAAACGGCCGGGCCAAGCCCGGTGCTGCAGAGGCTTCGAAGGCTCGTACGTGTCGGGGAGCGTCCCCTTTGCAGCACCGGAGCCACTCGTGGCACAAGAGGACCCAGGGACAGAGAGATGGGGATGGGGAGATGTTCAGGGGACGGAGAAAGGAGGAGAAAGCGCAGGTTTCCCAGGAGAAAACCTGCTGCTGACGCTGGGGACAGAGGGGAGAAAACATCCGCTGGAGCCACGTCTCTGAATCAGGGGGGTCTTCCCTCCCGCAGCCCCCACCCTCCGGCACCACGAGCGGGGGCAGACGCACGCACCTAAGCTCAGCACCACGCCGGTGCCCCGGTGCGTGATGGACATGGCCATGGGCAGCGACCACCTGCAAGACAGGGCACACCGTCAGCAAAACCGGCCCCGCGCCGCGGGACGCTGCACGGCCCCGCTGTTCCTAGAGAGCTCCGCACTGCGGGCGGGTGCTTCTGCTCTCGGAGTTATTCAAGGAATCCAGCCAGAGCAAAAGGGGGAGACGGGGGAATTTGCAGAGGCAGCTTGGGAATGGCAAATGCCACTGGCACGGGCCTGGGAAGGGGAAGGGCGTCTGCTGAGAAAGCTTAAAGGGAGATGAAAACAGGAGACAGTTTAGGAACAAAGGGGCAGGGTTGGGACATCCAGGCTCAACGAAAGAACTTGGAAAAGCGTCGGAGGTGGCCCCAAAGACGCTGTCACCTCTGAGGAGGGAACCCGAGAGTCCCGCGGTGGCCCCCGCCCCCGAGGACCGCCGGCTCCGCAGCGGGAGGACGCGCCGTTCCGCGCAGCCGCCGCCTTCCAGCAGAACGCTGCCCCAGCGCCGGGGGGCTGCACCCCTCCGCAACACCCCGTGTGCAACAGCGGGTGTCATCAGCTCCTGGGGGCGGCTGTGACCCCCCGCACAGCTCAGACGGGTCACAGCGCCGTGCAGGGGGTCTCCCCGTGCTCCGCCCGAGGGGGGAGCGGGAACGTGCTCAGCCCTCCCACCCCAGGGTGCCTCCGGGGCTGCCGCGTGCCAGAGCCCAGAGGAGCCCCAGCGCAATGCTGAGGAGGCCGAGAGGCTCTTACTTGTAAATGGTGACGTGAGGGGACAAGGGGCGATTGGACTTGGTGTTCTTCTCCCAGAAGCGGGCCATCTCCTCCTTGGCCGTCGTTCCCATCGGGACAACGCTGCGGAAGAAGAGGAGACGGGAGGTGCGGGCAGATGGGCAGGGGTGGAAGGCCGGGCTCCGCTGACCGCGAGCTCCTGGCTGGCCGCGGCCGCACAGAGCCCAGCTCCGGCTGCGCAGGGCCCGGCCGAGGGGAGGGTCGCTGCCAGCGCTCCCCAGTGAACCACAGCAACACCACGGGGATGGGAAGCTGCTGCGCTGGAATCCTCCCCCCCAGCACCATCCTAATCAGGGTATAGGATATCAGATCACACATTATATAATCCTGATAACATGCAACCTGCTCTTTACTGCCACGGTAATTGCACACTGTACCAAATAAAGAGCTTGTAATTTAATGTTCCCGAGATTACACAGCAATTACACTTACAGCCCAATTTAGCAGAAAATAACGATTTCTCCCTAAGCCTGGCAGCACGAAGCACAGGAACACAGGGACTTCCGCGGCTCGCAGCCCCCCTCAGGTACGGAGGGGTGCAGGGGTTCTGCTGCCCCTGCGAGAGACCCCGGCCCGCCCCGGCAGCCGGCCAGGCTCTGCCCTCACCCCGTCCACAGCCCCCCCGGGCCGTGCCTTCGTGTGGCGTGAGCTGGCCGGCGCCCACCCAACACACGGCGCTGATTGACCAGAATTACTGAGCAGATGGAGCGCACGTACACCCCAAAGCCTTAGGGGGATCCCGTGGGAAGAACTTAATCCCGTTACTCTCAGTAAAACCTCGGACTCACTGTTGCACAGAAAGGCTGGGGCCAAGCCGAGCCAGCAGGCATCGCCGACCGACACATCTGTAAGAGAGGAGAGAGAGAGGCTTTGTGAGCGCCAGACAAACGCCTGAAAACGCCAGCAAGAGGGGGCTGGGAGGGGATTCGCCACTTTGGCCGTTTGTATCTTAAAATCACTCTTAACACGAGAGGATCTGGGCTGTTCCTCGACAAATCTCTCTCCTACGCCAAGCTCTTAACGAGAGTCTCTAGACTCTGCCCTGGGGTTCATTGTTTGTGACACCCTGTAATTAGTCTGCTCAGCTGTAACACCTTGTTTGTCAGACAGACACAAACAGCCCTCAGCTCACAGCCACGCTCACAGTCCAGTTCTCACTCTCACTACAGCAATTATCGGGGCGGGCATGACACATCCCCAGAAAGGCACATCCGCCAAGTGCCGTGGAAAGGGCTGGTTCAGGCCACCGCTCTCCACACGTCCGAGATGAAGACATCACCTCCCCTTCCTCCAAACACTTGTTTTAATTACAGCGTTTCTGTTGCCCTTCGTTAAGCTCCGAGCACCGGCGAGGTGGGACGTCCCTGCCACAGCCCAGCACACGCGGCGTTTCAGCCGCGCCGAGGCTGGCAGCGGGAGGTAAAAAGGGATTTTGTGGTGCCCGAAGGAGTGGGAGCCACTCTCTGCGGAGCGATTGTGGCAACCACAACTCTGACATTCAAGGGCATCTCTCCAGGAACGGGGAGGAACGGGCCCCCGGCCCAGCACAGCTCGAGCGTTTGCAGATGTGGGCTGGAATCTGCGGCGCCCGCTCGCTGCTCGCCAGGACAAAGTGTAACAGGCAGCGCTGCCTTTCCTGACAACTCGACGAGAACAAGGTGCATAAAAATGTTTGGCGTGCTCCTCTGCAGCACAGCGACAAACACTAATTAATCTTCTCAAATGCACAAGCATCTGTACCAGCATCTCGTGCTGCTTTGCTCACAGCGGTAGATAAACGCAGCTCAGTGTCCTACAGCCGCTCTCAAGGACGTGGTAGGAAAAACATCTGGAGGCAGCTCTTCACCAGGTGTAAATCCAAAACAAAAGTCATTATTATTAACCACTCTGAGTTCCTGTGTAAATGATCGTCAGGATGTTTCCTTTCAAAATCCTCCCTCGCGTTCAAAGGCTGGACTTGAAGCACAGCAGGTTTTTAGGAGGTGCCCTGGCTGGATTCACGAATTTTCGGCCATGCAGGATCCACCCCACGCTGCAGGGCAACGTTTCCCCCGGTTCTTAGGCAGGGGAGAGGAGGTGAACAAGAAATCTCCGCCCGCAGCCCATTAATGATTTACACCCCTCGCTCATGCCCCCCTCAGTCCTCTTCTCCAGATTAAAAGGCCCAACCTACTTCATCTCTCCCTGTTCAGAAGCCACTCAAGACTCTTCTGCAGCAGAAGAGGGAGGGCTGGCTCCGAATCGCACACAATATTCAAAACCAAGAATAAAACCCACAACGCATTTGCGTTTTTTTCAAAGCTAAACTCCCCAGCGAGAACTCCCCATCCTCTTGGCTCAATTTTAGTATTTTTTTTTAAGATGTAAAGCATTACATCTTGCTTCAGTGCAACGACTGTCGCTTGCAAAACACAGCCTCCAGCTAAGCAACCAAGGTCACTCTGTACCAAGGACCTGTCCTCTTCATTATTTATCATTCTCTAAGTTGTTGCATCTTCTCCAGCTCTCCCGCCATTAACTTGCATTTTCTTCCAGATCACTGATAAACATGTTTTTTTAAACAGAATTAGCCCTAAAAGAGGATCCTCCAGACCTCCACTGAGAGCTTTCCCCAGCACCCAACCCACCTGCCGCTCTGCCCTGCCCCCGAGGAGGGACCCCCCAGACAACGTCAATTATCGGGGACCCGACAGCGCGGCTGCTCGTGCGGGGCCGGAGCGGGACAAGCGTAAAGTGGCAGCGCCCAGTGGGGAACAGCCCGGGCTGCCCACACCCCGCACGCAGCCCCCTCGGCTCAGGGGGAGGATTCCGGGAGTTGCGGGGGACAGCTCTGGAGCAGCATCAGCTCCGTGTCACGGCGACAGACACCGTTAACTTTCATCCTGCAAGACAGGTCTATAAAAATCCCTTGGATTTCACCACGGAGGAGGCAAATGAGAAGCGATTATATATGCTTTTTCATCTGACAAGCAGAAGCAGACACGAGATGGGTTATCAGGCACAGGCTCCAAACCAGACCGAGCGACTTCCCTCGTTTTTCGAGCAGCAGCGCCGGGCGCCCGCCCCAGAGGGGATCGGAGCCCCCCGCCCCTGCCGCGCCGGCAGACCCTGCCGTCAAACCAACCCGTACACACAGCCAAGGGCCTTCCAAAGCACGACGGCTCTGACTGCCGCCAGAAAGAGAATAAATTAGGAGAATGAAACCCCAAACACCGTCTCCAGGCTGACACTGGAGAGAACATGGGAAGCGGGGGCCGGGAGGGGACAGTCACGGCCCGGGGGCGGCTCAAAGCGCTCCGGGGCGGCGGGTGGGAAGAGGCACCTCGGGCCCGTCCCCGCTGCCCCCAGCACCGCCCGGGCACGGCGGGACACAGGGCTCCTGCGAAGCCCCCAGCACCCGGGGGGGCGGCCCTGCGAGGCGGGGGACACCCCCCGGCCCGGCTGGCTGGTACCGGGGACGTTGGTCCGCCCGGCCGAGGCCACCGGGAGCCACAGGCCGAGGGACGGGCGAGGCGGGGCTGAGCCGCTGACCGCAGCCCCGCGGGGCCCCGGCCGCCCCGCAGCCCGGGGGGTCCAGGCTCCTGCCCCGGCCGGCAGACACGGGCCCCGTCCCCACGGAACAAGCCGCGAAGCGTCGGCGCTTCCAGAGCCCCGGAGAGTCCCTCGGAAACGGCCGTGCCCGACGGCGCCGGGACCGGGGCGGGACCGGCACCGGCCCGGGCCCAGGGGCTGTGGCGGGGCGGACGGGGGGGGTGGGCGGCGGGGCCCGTTCCCGCACCGGGGGCCGTTCTCCACAGCTCGGCCGGGGCAGGAACCCCTCCGGGGCCGGGGCACCGCGCGGCCCGGCCGGGCCGGGGCTCCGTCAGCGGCTCCGGGGAGCCGCCCCCCCCCCCGCGGCCGGGCTGTCGCCGCCCGGCGGCCCCAGGCCCCGCCGCGACGGGACAACCGGGCCCGTCCGCCCGCGGCGCCGCGCAGCCTCTGCCGGGGCGGCGGGTCCCGACACGGCGCGGTCCGGCCCCCCCGGAGTCACCTCAACGCCAGCGCCGCCATCTTGGAGGCCCCGCACGCCGGACGCGGCCGTGACGCACTTCCGGTCCCGCTGCCGGCGGCCGCCCGGGACCCCCCGTCACCCCCGGGACCGCCCTGACACCCCTCAGGACCCCCAGCCCTGCCCGCTCCCCCCGCCGTTAGCCCCGGATTGCCCGGGACCCCCCGCCCCTGCCCCTGGGACCGCCCGTAACCCACCTGCTCTCCCCCAGCCAGGACCTCTGGCTCAAAACCCCTCTGAGGAAAACCCCACTTTGCAGTTTTTCACCCCAAAACCCTTCCTCCTCAGCTGGTGCCGGCGCAGCCGCGAGGCCGTTGGGCAAAGCCCTGCCCCGGGCTCTGCGCGGGGCGGTGGCACTTCGGTGGCTCCCAGCTTTGCACCCTGCGGGGGGTCCTGTCCATCCCTGCCCTCTCAAAGCTGTGTTTTCACCCCAAAATGGAGCCGAGCAGAGGCTGCTGGGAGCATGCTTGGCCGGGGCTGGCAGCGCCCGCCGGGGAGCCCCACACGATGGGGCAGGAGCTGCCAGCACCGCCCGGTGCCCGCGGGATAGGAGGGGACGCGGCGGTGGCCCGTGGCATGGCCGCTGCAAGACCCCAGTCCCTGGGACCAACCGGGCACCGCGGCCGAGTGCCACTGCCCCCTGGCTCCGGCCACATTCCTGCCGAGCCGCCTCCGCCGCGGGCGGGAATGCGGCCGGACAAAGGGCGCTGTGTGTGCGGCCCCCCCCGCTGCATGCTTCCCCCTCCTCGCCCATGGCCGCACTAAATGCCCCCTTTCACCCCCTGTGCCCCCCCCGGCTGCCCCGCGCCCATTGGCCCGAGGCCGGGGCGCCGCCGGCATCACCCGCCGCTGCTTGCTCTTAAACCTCGGCCCCCGTCCCGCCAGCACCCTTCGGCACGCCACCGGGCCCCGTGCACCGCCAGCCCTCCATGCGGCTCGGAGCCGGCCGGTGACAGGCAGCCACCATGTCGCAGGGTGCCGGGGGCAGCCGCAGCCGCCTCCTCCTCCTCGCCGGGCTCCTCTTGGTGCTGGGTAAGGTGGGGACGGGGACAGGGGACCAGGGCTGCTGCTCCTGAAGTGCTGATCCCTGGTGCTGGGGGGTACTGGGAGCCCTGGGAGGTGACCACGGGGCTGGCAGCCACCCACACGTCAGCTTTTGGGGCCATCACCAGCGGTGACAACGCGCCGGGACCATCACCGGGCCACAAGGAGAGTCCCAGCACCAGCCACCTCCCTGGGGCAGGCGAGGGGTGCTGGCTGCTGGCCCGGCCCTGCCGCCGTCCCCGGGCATCAGCCGGCGCCAGGACACGGTCCCCTCACAGGCGGCTGTGGGGACGCCAGGGCGGAGGCTCCCCACAAAGGCACCCACAGTGTCACAGAGCCGCTGTCCCCCACCAGCCCTTGGGTTTTCTCCAGGGCCAACAAAAGCCTTTTGGTAGCAGCACGGGGCCAGGCATGGGGCCAGCGCGGGGGCACAGACTGTCCAGCGGCCCGGCGAGGGGCACCATCCCCATGCCGGGGTCCCCCCTGGGGCTGACGGGTCTGTGCCCCCAGCAGGGCTGTCCCCGACGTCGTCCATCCACGTGTACACGCAGCGGGAGGTGTACGGCACCGTCGGCTCCCACGTCACCCTCTCCTGCAGCTTCTGGTCCAGCGAGTGGATCTCCGAGGACATCTCCATCACCTGGCACTTCCAAGCCGAGGGCTCCCGTGACAGCATCTCCGTAAGCTCCCGCTCCGCTTCGGGGCGGGGGGGGCCCTGCCGTGCCCAGAGCCCCCGTGACCCCGCTGTCCGTGTGTCTGTCCCCATCGCTAGATATTCCACTATGCCAAGGGCCAGCCCTACATCGATGACGTGGGCAGCTTCAAGGAGCGGATGGAGTGGGTGGGCAACCCCCGCCGCAAGGACGGCTCCATCGTCATCCACAACCTGGACTACACCGACAACGGCACCTTCACCTGCGACGTCAAGAACCCCCCCGACATCGTGGGCAAGTCCTCCCAGGTCACGCTCTACGTCTTGGAGAAAGGTACGGCGCTGCCGGTCCCCCCCCGCTGTGCCCCTGCCCTGACTGGGGGGGCTGACAGGGTGCTGCTGTCCCCGCAGTGCCCACCCGCTATGGCGTCGTGCTGGGCTCCGTCATCGCCGGGGCTCTGCTGCTGGTGGCCGTGGTGGTGGCCCTCGTCTATCTCATCCGCTACTGCTGGCTGCGGCGGCAGGTGGCCCTGCAGCGGCGGCTGAGGTGAGTCCCGCGGCCTGAGCAGGGCAAAACCACCCCGAAATGGGGCTGCCGGGCGGGACGGGGCGGGCTCTGGCCTTCCTGAGTCGCCTTTTTGCCTTCCCACCCCCATTCCAGCGCCATGGAGAAGGGGAAGCTGCAGCGATCGGCCAAGGACGCGTCCAAGCGCAGCCGGCAGGTGAGAGCCGAGGGGTTGGGGGGGCAAAACGGCTCGGCCGGGGTGGGGGCGATGCCCTCTCCTACCTTTTGGGGTGGAAGGAGAGGCGGGGGGTGAAGCCCCGCGGCACCGACGCTGCCCCATCCCTGCAGGCGCCCGTGCTCTACGCCATGCTGGACCACAGCCGCGGCACCAAGGCAGTGAGCGAGAAGAAAACCAAGGGAGCCCCCGGAGACTCCCGCAAGGATAAGAAATAGCGGTTAGCGGGCAGGGAAGGTATCGCGGGGGCGGACGCCGGGGCCCCCGGGCCCCCCAAAGTCGTCATGACCATCGAGATGGAGCTGCGGGGGGACGCCGCCGAGGCCACTCGCCCCCCGCCCGCCGCCCGCTCCCCCAGCCGGGGCAGCCTCAGGAGCGCCCTGATGCACATCATCAAGCCGAACGCCGGGACCTGACGCCCAGCCGCTGGCGGAGGGGGGGGGCCAGGACGCGGCCCCCCCAGCTCCGGGAAGCGGCTGCCCCGCAGCGCGGGACCCGGCGAGGAGCAGGGTGTGGTCCTCGCCCCGGGTCCCCCGGCCTCGGGGACACCCCGGCGTCCCCCCACCCCGTCCCGATGCCCCTTGGTCGGTACCTTCCTCTGCGCAACCGCTGCCCTGCCCAGCCCCGGGCACTGATGTAATTTTTCTATTTGAAGATGCAACCACTGAATTTTGGGTCTGTCCCCCACGGGCTGCCTTGGTCCCCCCCCTCCCCAGGGACCTGCGTGGTCCCCACGGGACCGAGCCGCCCCCTCCCTCCCTGTCACCCCCCCCAAACCAGTCTCCGGGAGGGTTTCTCTGCCCCCATCGTTGCTCCTTTTCTGGCCGTTTTCTCGTCTCTCTCCGCAACTGAACCCAAATGACGTTGCGGGGTGGCTCCCGCCCCGTCCCCTCCGTCCCGCTCCCGTCCCCCATTAACCCTCCCGCCCCGTAACCCCCAGCCCCCCCGCATCGGCTGGAGCCTCGCGGAGGAGGAGAGGCTGCGGCTGGGCTGGAGGAGCTGCCAGTGCCCATCACCCCAGAGCCAGGCGCCGCTCCCCAACATGTTTTTCTACGCCCTGTCCGTGTCCCCCCATCCCACGGCGCCATTAATAAAACTCACATCTCCAGGAGCCCCGTGTCCGCCCTGGCTCGTCGCTGTTCCCCGTTCAAGGTGGGGGTGTCAGGGAGGGGGTGCGGAGGGTGGCTGAGCACTTGTGAACTTGCTGCATGGACCCCCCACAGCCCCCCCAGGGAAAGGGGTGTCGCTGCCTCTGTCCCGGTTTCCCCGGGGGCGAGGTGACATCTCGAGGGCATCCTCGTGGCACCCCAGGGACCCCCCGCAGCCGGGGTGGGGCTGTCCCTGGGGCCACCCATCATGGCTGCACCCCACCCTAGGGCCACCTTCCCCCTCGTCCCCATTAGCTGTTAATTAAAGCTCACGCCAATTAACACAGAGGCCCCATCTCAGGTGCTGCCCTGGGTGCACGGCCCCGGGCACGGCCTAGGGGGGGTCCCCCCCCCCCCCCCCCCCCCCCCCCCCCCAGCCATCGCCCACCCAGCAGTGACCATCCCCATCCTGGCAGCAGGGGCTCAGGGAGGGACGACAGCTCTGGCTTCGGGGGGGTTTGGGGCGCTGGGCTGACTCTGCGCCCCCCCAGCCCCATCCTGCCGCGGCACCGTCCCAGCAAGGGGCCCCCGCGCTGCCCCCCCGGCCCTAGAACTGTCTTTTCCCTAATAAGTCTTCAGAGCGAGCAGGGGCCCAGCCCGACCCCGGGGTGTCCCCTGGGCCCTTTCCCTTGGCCACCGACGCTGTTTTTCTTTCCAGGGAGCTATTTCTGCCAACGCGCTGCGGCTCCACACCAGGGCCCGGTGTCCCCAGTCACCCCGCAGCATCGGGCACCGCAGGGACCGGCCCTGAGCGCACGGAAATCCCCCTGCACCCCGCCAGTGGTTTTATTTTACACCCCAACGCATTTTTTCCCCACCACCAGCAGGTACCTCCAGCCCTCGGTGATGCCGGGGCTGGGAACCGCTGCCAAAGTCAGCCCCGAGCGAAAAACTTTGATGCCTGGAGGGACAGGGCCCTGCGAGGCCTTCATCCCCCGAGGAAGAGGAGCAAGTGGCAGCATCTCTCATCACTGCTGCCCTGCGAGGCCTTCATCCCCCGAGGAAGAGGAGCAAGTGGCAGCATCTCTCATCACCGCTGCACAGAGTGGCGTGATGGGAAATGGGGCCACGGCGCCGGGGGCTGAGACCCAGCGGCTGATAAATTAAGCAGATTTTCATGGGGAAAAAAACTCCAATCAGAAGGCGACAGAAGAGCCTGGGGGGGGATGAAGCCGTTCCCAAAGCTCCACCCGAGGGGTCCCATCCTGGTGGGGGAACCCTCTGCCCACGTCTCGGGGCCCCCCTGCCCACCCCCCCCCAGGCGGGGACAGCCTGGCACCTCCGGGGCTGTTTTTAACGGGGGGCTCCACCCGCTCCCCCAAAGGGGGACCCGGGGGTCCTGCCCAGTGGGGGACAGTCCCCGCACCCCCTCCCACAGACCACACACCGGCCCGGCTCCTCTTCCGGATGGTTTATTCTTTACACATGCTGAATCCCCCCAGGGGAGGGGATGGGGACAGGAGCGTGGGGAGGGGCAGTGCGGGGTGGGGAGCACTCTGTGCCGGGGGGGGCCCGGTTTCCCGTGGTGGGCTGCAGCCAGACCCGTCCTCCCCACAGCATCCCACCTCCTGGGACGGGACAGGGGCTTCCCTCGCTCGGGGGACACTGGTGTCCCCCCCACATCCCCAGCAGCCAGCTTGCTGCCATGGCCGGGGAAATGGAGGCTGTCCCAGGGAAAAGAGCGTTTCCATGCCCTCCCCCTGCACAAGGGCCACCTCCACTCCGGGGGACACGGGATTCAGCCACGTCTCCCCCACATCGACCCCCCAGCTTCACCCAGGGTCCTGGCTCAGGGGTGGGCGAGGGGTAGGGAAGGGCCGAGCCCCCCCGGCTCCACTCGCAGAGGACGGGGCAGCCCCGGTATGGCAGAGGTCAGGATGGGACCGTGCCCACGTGAAGAGCGGGGTGCCCGCCGCGGGCAGGGGGTCCCGGGACCCCGGAGCTGCTCAGGGCCCCGACTCCTTCTTCCGCTTCTGGAAGCGGCGGAATTTCCCCTGGATGGCGAGCGCGGCTTTCTCCGTCTCCGGCGCGCTCAGGTCAATGTCGATCTCCTCCTCCTCCACCTTCTTGGGGTCACCAGCTTTAGCTGAGGAGGGGGGACACAGGACAGGGGCTGCTCTGGTTGCAGCCTGGCACCCCCAGACCCACCCCAGCACCCTGACGCCCCCCCCAGCAGCAGGGTACACCCAGGGGGGCACCCTGCCACCCCCCCCAGGGGAAGGACAGAGCAGGTCCCCAAATCCATTCAGGTGTGTTCCCCCCCCCCGCGGTGGGGACACAGATCCTGGGGGCTCTGTTTTGGGGACAGGAGCTTGCCGGCGGTCCCCAGGGCAGAGCGGGGGGGCTCGGGCAGAGGTGACACTGGTGTCGGGGGTCCTCACCTTCCTCCTGCCCGCTGGGGGCCTCCGCCGCGGAGGGGGACTCGTGGGGGCTGCGCTGCGAAGAGAAAGGGGTGTCCGGGGGTGACACGGGGCCCCCGGCAGCAAACCCGCACCGGGGTAGCGGACAACGGGCTCCGCTTTGCCGGGGACCCCCCGCGGTCCCCCCCCGCCTCCAGCCCCCCCCACCATTCCCAGGGCAATTCCCCTCCCGGCCCATCGCTAAAAACAAAGGGAAAAGGGAAACCCCCGCGCTCCGCCCGGCGCCGGGTCCTCACCCCGCTCATGGTCGCTCCGGTGCCGCCGCTCCCGGTGCGGCCCCTCGCGCTGCCGCCGCCTTTATAGGGGCGCGGCTGAGTGACGGCCGCGGGCAGCCAATGGGGCGCGGGGGCGGGGCCGCGTGGGGACCTGCCCCCCCGCGTGTCGCACCCCCCCTCCGAGCCTCGACGCCCCGCGGAGCCGGACCCGGGGGGAACCGTGGGGGGGGTCGTGGCTGTTGTCACCCCCTGAGCTGGTGCCATCCCGGGGCACCCCAAAGGTGGGAGGTGACACCCGGGGGGGGGACACAGGCGCTGCCCGGGGGTCCTGGGACAGGGACGCTGCTGGCACCTCCCAGCGTCAGGACGGCCACCACCGTGGTTCCTGTCCCCTCCGGGCTCTGCTGCCACGAACACCCCCACAGCACCCATGTGCCTGCCTGTCCCCTGCCTGTCCCCTCCATGCCTGCCTGTCCCCCATGTCTGCCATGCCTGTCCCTGCCTGTCCCCCCCCCCGGTGCTGCCTGTCCCGCCCCCCCGTGCTGCCTGTCCCCGCCTGCTCCAGCGTCACTCAAGTTCAAGGTTCAAACTCCACGGGGCTCCGGCTGGGAGACGACAGGGACAAGTAGGGGCCGCGTGTCCCCTCACTGCGTGGCACCGGGCACCAGCGGGCACCGGGTCCCAGGTACCGGCACCGACAGGCACCGGCCGCCTTCAGGGGCGTCAGGGGGGCGGTTTGGTGGTGGCCGGGCAGGGGGTCACGATGGCAGGCGGGGGCATGAGGGGTGTGCTGTGGGGCGGGGCGGGACACTGTGGCTTCGAGGGGACACGTAGGGAACAGGGCGCAGGAGCTGGTGGCGGGGCAGCGGCTGCGGGACGGGCGTGCTGCCGGCGGAGCGCGGTGCCGGGCGTTGCTCAAGTGGGAGCTGCGGTGTGTTACACCCCTCCCCACGCTCACCCCCTCCTGCAGGCTCTGTCCTCACTGCGGCCACCCCGGTCTGGGCGCTGTCACCCACGTCCCCAGCCATGTCCGTGTCGAGCCTCTCAGATGCGGAGAGCAGCCCCTGCCCGCTGCCGCGGGGCCCCGGGGGGGAGGACGTGGAGGAGAAGGTCTGCGCCGTGTGCGGGGACCGCGCCACCGGGTACCACTTCCACGTCCTGACCTGCGAGGGCTGCAAGGGCTTCTTCAGGTGGGGGCTGCCACCGCGGGGTGGGTGACATGGGATGGGACAGAGGAGGGGGACAGGATGGGATGGGGCAGGACAGGATGGGAAAGGACAATATGGGATGGGACAGGAAAGGATGCGACGGGACAAGAGGGACCAAAATGGGGTGGGATGGGATAAAATGGGATGGGACAAGGGGACAGGGCAGGATGGGACAAGACACAGTGGGGCGGGGTGGAAGAAGATGGCCCCATGGACAGGGGGTGGGTAGGACAAGACAGGACAGCCACCGCCATCCCATGCTCGGGCCACCTGCCTCCTCCGGGGCACAGTGGGGACGGGGTCCTGGGGACTGGAGGTGACCCCTGCTCTGGGACATCCTCTCCCTCAGCCCCCGCTGCCCCTCTGCCCCCCCGGGGACACACAGGGACAATCCCCGTGGCCTCACAGCCGGGCCCCGGGCCCATGTCCCCCCAGACGCTCCATCAACAAGGGCGTCCGCTTCACCTGCCCCTTCGCCCGGAGCTGCCCCGTCACCAAGGCCAAGCGGCGGCAGTGCCAGGCCTGTCGCCTCCAGAAGTGCCTCGACGTGGGCATGCGGAAGGACAGTGAGCACGGGGACACGGGGATGGCGGGGGGACAAGGGGGAGAGGGGATGGGGGGACACAGGGGACTCCTGGGGGGAGGAGAGGGACATGGAGCAGAAGGGAGGGGAAGGACATGTGGGAAAGGGGATGAGGGGGACCTAGAGGGGAAAAGGGGGGACACGGGACAGAGAGGACCAGCCTGGGTGGGACAACAGGGGAGGGGACGGGGCAGAGGGGACGGGGCAGCCCAGGGGGGCGTGAGGGGACAGCAAGGGACGGGGGCACAGAGGTGACAGCAGGGGGGTGCAGGAGAGGGGGGACAAGGGGGACCCCCTGGGGGAAAGGGATCATGGGGTACTGGTGCCTCCAAGCACCAGGGGGTCCAGCGCCACCGGTGACCCCGGTCCCCGCGCGGCGGTGGCGGCAGTGATCATGTCGGAGGAGGCACTGCAGCAGCGGCGGGCGCTGCGGGGGCAGCGGCGGCTGGCACGGGGGCCGCCGGCGGGGCTGACGGCGGAGCAGCAGGAGCTCATCGACATCCTCATCGCGGCCCACCAGCGCACCTTCGACTCCAGCTTCTCCCAGTTCACGCACTACTGGGTGAGCGGGGACCCCCCGGGGCCCGGCCGTCCCCGCGGGGCCCCAGCCCGGTGCTAACACCCTGGCCGCCGCAGCCCGCCGTGCGCCTCTACGTGCCCAGCCCGCGGGCGCAGAGCCCCCCGCCGCTGCCGGACGGCCCGGCCGAGGACGTGCTGCCCGACGTCTTCTCCATGCTGCCCCACTTCGCCGACCTCAGCACCTTCATGATCCAGCAGGTCATCAGCTTCGCCAAGGAGATCCCGGCGTTCAGGTCTGGGGCGGGGGGACAATGGGCGGGAGCCCCCCGGGGCCACTCCCGCCCTGACACCCCCCCCACCCCCCGGCAGGACTTTGCCCATCGACGACCAGATCTCGCTGCTGAAAGGGGCCACCCTGGAGATCTGCCAGATCCAGTTCAACACCGTCTTCAACGCGGAGACCAAGGCCTGGGAGTGCGGGCAGCACTGCTACACCATCCAGGACGGAGCGCTGGGTGAGGGGGTCGGTGGCCCTGGGTGGCGGGGGACACCGTGGCCCCGGCCCACCCGTCACCGCCGCGCTCCCCCCAGCCGGGTTCCAGCAGATCTACCTGGAGCCGCTGCTCAAGTTCCACATCAGCCTGAAGAAGCTGGAGCTGCACGAGGCCGAGTACGTGCTGCTCCAGGCCATGCGGCTCTTCTCGCCAGGTGGGGACCGGGGGGGCCGCGGCGGCCGGGCGTCCCCTTGGCCCCGCTGACAGCCCCACCCCGCACCCCCAGACCACGCCGGCGTCGCCCAGCGGGACGTCATCGACCAGTTCCAGGAGAAGGTGGCGCTAACGCTAAAGAGCTACATCGACCACCGGCACCCCCTGCCCGGGGGCAGGTACGCGCCCGCTGGCACGGCCGCGGCCCCTCTGCCGTGGGGACGGCCGCCGGGTCCGAGCCAGGTGTCCCCGTGTCCCCCCCAAGGTTTCTCTACGCAAAGCTGCTGCTGCTGCTGACGGAGCTGCAGACGCTGAAGGTGGAGAACACGCGGCAGATCCTGCACATCCAGGACCTCTCCTCCATGACGCCGCTGCTCTCTGAAATCATCAGCTAAAGCCCGCGCCGCGCCGCGCCCCGCGCTTCACCGGGCAGAGTAAAGCTCCTTTATTTTTCGAGGCCCCGCGGGCGCGTGAGCCCAGAACCACCCACTGCGCCGCTGGGGGGACCCGGGGCAGAGCGGGGGGAGCAGGGGGGAGCGCGGCGCCGGGGCGAGGAGGGTGGCGCGGGGCCGCCGCGGGCCCCCGGCCCCAAGCACCGGCCGCTCATCGGCCCGACCGGCCACCGCACGCTGTCACACAGTGTCCCCTGGCCTCGAGGGACCAGGTCCTCCCTCCGCGGGCTCCCCCGGCGCCGCAGCGTGGGAGCAGGGCCCGGCCGGCACCCCTGCGGCGCGGCAGCTCCCTGAGCAGGACGGTGGCACGTGCCGCCCACCCCCGCGGCCCCTCAGCCCACGATGACGCTGAAGCCGCAGTGGAAACGGTTCTTCCAGTGGTTGAGGAAGGCGCCCAGAGCCAGGGTGACGGGCAGGGGGGGCAGCTTCTTCTCCAGCACCCCCCCGACGCTCCAATTACTGTCCAGAAGCCCTGCGGGGGGGGGGGACATGCACGGGGTGAGCACCCGGCCGGTGCTGGGGCTGCCGGGTGCCAGCGCGGCTCCTCGCTCACCTCTGAAGACCATGTTGGCTTGCGGCAGGTTGAGCTGGTAGCCAAAGGCGAAGGTGGTGTCCTGCAGCCGCGTGTTGGCCTCCAGCTCCACCCCAACCTGCACCTGCGGGGCGGAAACCATGAGGCCCCGGGGCGGGGGCCGGGGAGAAGCGGGGGCCGGGGGGCCGCTCACCTGCTCGTTGGCTCGGTGGTAGTAGCTGGCGTGGGCTCCGCCGTACCCCACGTTCAGCGTCGCCACCCACTTCAGAGCTGGAAGAGAGAAGTGAAGAGGGGGGCGAGGGCAGCCGGGGCGTCCCCCGGGGCCGGCACGGCGGGGGGGACCCCCCAGGGCCGTGCCCGGGGCCCCCCCAGCGCGGGCGCCCACATACCCGTGTATTTGCCCGCCAGCGTCAGGATGGCGCCCTCCTCCCCCGGCCGCCGGTGATAAACCATCTCCCCGCCCAGCACCAGGCGGGGGGTGACGCTCTGGAGGAAATGGGCGACCAGGATCACTGCGGGGACACAGGGCCCTCAGCGCGCGGCCCCCCCGGCCCCGCGGCGGGGTGGGGGGAGCCCCCGCTCACCGGACTCGCCCAGCAGGTCGGGGTTGCCCAGCGTGAGGGTGGCGGTGCAGTCGTCCCCCCGGTACTCGCCGTCGAACTGCCACGTCACGAACTTGGCCTGGTGCGTCTGCAAGGGGACGGCCACCGCCGCGGGTCCCGCCCCCGTCCCCGGCGCCGCCTGTGGGGGACGGCGACGCCCCGACACCCCCGGACACCCCCCGACACCCCCCGGCCTCTCCCACCCGGCCCCACCTGGAAGACGGCTTTGGTGCGGACGCGCTCGGCCACCAGCTGCAGCACTTGGGCGTTGAGGCTGCCGCTGCTGTCCATGTCCCCGACCAGCATGGGGAAGGCCTGGGGACGGGGGGGTCACCGGGGCAGAGGGGCACCCCCGTCCCCTGTCCCCGGCTGGAGCCGCGGGCCGGGACCCCTCGTCCCACAGGTGACCCCCACCCATCCTGGCGCCATCTCAGAGCCTTGCGGCCACCCCCCGTCCCAGGGCCACCCCGGGAGTGTCCCAGGGCCACCTTGAGGCCACCCCAGGGCCACCCCCCATCCCAGGGCCACCCCGGGAGTGTCCCGGGGCCACCCTGAGGCCACCCCAGGGCCACCCCCCGTCCCAGGGCCACCCCGGGGCGCGGGTCCTCACCTCGGTGGGGCCAAGCTGCCGGTCCCCCACGAAGGTGGCGTTGAAGTGGTAACTGGAGGGGCCGAGGGTGCTCATGTGAACCGTGTGTGTCACCTGCGGGGACGGCGGGTCAGCGGGGGCGGGGGGCAGCGGGGGGGCCGCGGCCACAGTCCGTGTGTCCCCTCCCGCGGGTCCCCCTGACCTGGAAGTGGCTGCTCAGGGTCTTGTTGACGATCAGCTTCACTCCCTCCATCTGCTGCGGGAAGACCTCTGCGGGAGAGCGGGGGGTCGGCGGAGGCACCGCACCCCCGGGCAGTCCCCCGGTGCCTCCCCGCTGCCCCCCGGGACCGGCCCGTCCCCCCGCGCCTACGGACCCCCGCCGGTCCCGGTGTCCGCCCCCCGCCCGGCGCCCCCGGCCCCACCTTTGCACCGCCGGTGCAGCTCATCGAAGCTGCCGGGGCTGCCCAGCGGCTCCCCCCGGCGCGGGGCGCGGGGCGCGGCGGGGCGCAGCGCGTTGCCCATGGCCCGGCCCGGCCCTACGGCCGCCCGCCCCCCCCGTCCCCGCCGGGCGCCGCCATCGCGGGCGCGGGCGCCGGAAGCGGCTTCGCGGGGCCGCGCCCGCCCGAGGCCGCCGCCGCCATCTTGGGCCCGGGCAGCGCTCGCCGCCCATTGGCTGAGCCGCGGGGGCGGGGCCGCGCCGGACCGTGCTGCCGCGTCCCGCCCCCCCCGTGTCCCGGGTGGCCCCCCCCGTGTCCCGGGTGTCCTCCCCACCCTCCCCGTGTCCTGGGTGTCCCCGTCTCCTCCCCGCCCCCGCATCCCGTTTACCCCCTCGTGTCCCATGTCCCCCCCGTCCCTCCAGGCCGTGTCCCAATTCCCCCCGTGTCCCCCCCCCGCGCCCCCCGCACCTCCCCCGCCTGTGTCCCCTCCTTGCCCCACGTCCCCTGTCGCACATCCCCCTCCTTGCCCCGTGTCCCCGTCCCCTGTCCCTGCTGCCGCCACCAGCACCCCTCCTGGCAGGGTGCTGTGGCCGGGGGCTCGGGGGGGAAGGGCCCCGGTGGCCCCACTGGTGACCCAGGGGACAAAGAGTTTTTGTGCCCGGTGCCGCCCAGGTGCCCTTTGGCCACGTGTCCCCAGATAGCGCCGGAGCCGGACCCCGGCCTGGCCCCATGGTGGGGGTGTCCCCAGGGTCCCCCCCATGGGTGCCCCCCCGGGACGGCCCCCGCCTGCCCCGCGCTGAGTCACGCTGTCACGTTGGCGGCCGAGGGTCAGCGATAAGGCGGGCGATGACCTTCGCCCCCCGGCAGCCGGGGCGGGTGTGCAGCCCCTCGGGGTGCCCCCACCCAGCAGGGACCCCGGGGTGGGGCAGGGGGGCTGGTGGGTGCTGGAGTGGGAGTACAGGGGGGGCCGGGGGCTGGGGGGGGCCCTGGGGCTGCTTGGGGGGTCCCACTGTGCTGCAGGGTCACAACACATTGTGGGGCCGGAACACGCCGTGGGGCCACACGTGCCACGGGGCCACTAGCCAAGCCCCCACCGTGGCAGCCCCGGCCCCAAGGGCCCCCACAGCCCAAACCCCCGGGCCGTTGTCACCCACCACCCGCGCTGGGCCGCAGGTCCAGGACCCCGGGGTGGGGGGCCGCCCTCGACAGCCCAAGGAGTGGCCGTCCCCCGCGGCGACCCTTACCCCCGCCGTGTTTACCGAGGCCACGGTGGGGCCGGCACGGCCCCCCTGGCCCAGGGGCGGGAGCAGCCGGGGGGATATAAGGAACCCCCGAGGGGGGACCCGCAGCCCCGCACCCCTAGAGTCCTGCCCAGGTGAGTGGCAGCCGGCGCCGCGCAGGACAGGACGGGGCGGGGTGGGGCGGGAGTGGGGCAGGATGGGGCCGTGGGGCCGGGCTATGGGGCAGGGATGGGGCAGGAGGGGGACCGAGGTTCCATGGGGCGGAACGGGGCAGGGGGGTGCCGTGGGGCGGAGCGGCTGCCACTGACCCAGCCCCGCAGCCCCCAGCCCCGCCGAGATGAAGGTGCTGGCGGCCGCGCTGCTGCTGCTCTGCGCCTGCCGCCTGCGGGCCGCCGTGGTGAGGCGCGAGGCCGTGGAGGCCGCCCCCACCGCCCCCGAGGCCGCGCCGGCCGTCGAGGACTTTGTCAACCGCTACTTCCCGCTGCTCTCCGTCTTCACCAAGGAGCTGCCCCAGAAGCTGCAGGCGGAGGAGCTGCGCAGCCAGGCCGAGTACGGCGGGGGGACACGGGGGACGGGGCCCTCGGGCACCCCTCAGCCCCCCCTCACTGTCTGCCTCTCCCCAGGGCCTACTTCGACCGGGCCAACAAGCAGCTGGCACCGCTGGCCCAGGAGCTGCGGAGCAACATCGTCAACCTCTTCTCCTCCGTGCTGGAGCTGGGCAAGGGCGAGGGGCAGCCCTGAGCCCCGCCATGGCGGCCCCCGCACCCCCCCCGTGACAATAAAAGCCTCGGAGCCGCTGCCGTGTCGCTGGTGCCGGGGGGCCGGGAGGGGGGGAGGGGGGAGGGAGAGCGAGCGCGTCTGAGACCCGACAAACTCACTTCTGCCAGCACTAAAGATGGAGGCGCCGGGGCGGTGTCGCGCCCCGCCCGTGCCCCTGGTAAAGATGGCGGCGCGGGGCCCGGCGCCTCCGGCAACGTCACTTCCGCCCCGGGCCGAGCCGCGCTTCCGGCGGCGGGGACATGGCGGAGGAGGCGGCGCGGCGGGTGGCGGCGGAGCTGCCGCTGCTGCGGACGGCAGCGGGGCCGCGGGACCGGGAGGGGTGGGCGCCGCGGCTGAAGGAGGAGTACCGGGCCCTCATCCAGGTGCGCCCGGACCGCCGGTTCCCCCCCCCCTTCCCGGTCCCCCCGGGCTCCCGGCGGCCCCGCTCACCCCCGCTCCCCCCAGTACGTGGAGAACAACAAACGCGCCGACAATGACTGGTTCCGCCTGGAGTCCAACGCCGAGGGCACCCGGTGGGTGAGCGGGGCGGGGGCCGGGCCGGGCTCCCCCCGCCCCGGGGCCGCTCCGGTGTCCGGGGGCGGGGGCCGGGGCTGAGGGTCCCCCCCGGCGGTTGCAGGTGGTCCGGGAGGTGCTGGTACATCCACGAGCTGCTCAAGTACGAGTTCGCCCTCGAGTTTGATGTGAGTGGGGGCGGGGCGGGGGGGCACGCGGGGCGGGGGGGGCTCGGGGGGGGCGCTGACCCCCGCGTGCCCCCGCCCCAGATCCCGGTGACCTATCCCGCCACCGCGCCCGAGATCGCCATCCCCGAGCTGGACGGGAAGACGGCCAAGATGTACAGGTGTGGGGGGGGGGGGGGGAGTGGGGGGGTGTCCCGGGGTAGGGGGGGGCCCGGGGGGTCTGACGGCTCCCTCCTCCCCCCAGGGGGGGCAAGATCTGCCTCAGCGACCACTTCAAGCCGCTCTGGGCCAGGAACGTCCCCAAATTCGGCCTGGCCCATCTGATGGCTCTGGGGGTGAGTCGGGGGTGTCGCGGCAGGGGGGGTGACACTGCGGGGGAGGGGGGGGGTGTCCCCACGGGGCCGCTCACCCTCTGTCCCCGCAGCTGGGCCCCTGGCTGGCCGTGGAGATCCCCGACCTCGTCGCCAAAGGCCTCATCCAGCACAAGGAGAAGTGAGCGGCTGGGGGAGGGTGCACACACCCACCCCGCCCCGGCTGCTCCCGCCGCTTCGCTGCTGCCCCTCAATAAACGCTTCAGCCCCGGCCTTGCCCCCGCCTGCTGCTCCGGGGCTCCCGGTGAGGGGGCGGCCCCCCCGCCCAGCGCCCGGCGCCGTCCTACAGGAACGCTTTACCGGCGGACGCTGTCGCTTTAAGAAGAGCGGGTGCGGCGGCTCCTTTAAGAACGGGGGGGGCGGTGGGTGGGACGCCGCGCGGTCTCCATGGCGACGCGGGGGCGGGGCCGCGCAGGCGCAGCGCGGGGCGCGAGGCCGCGCGGGGCGGGGCGGCGAGCGGGAGGAACAAAGATGGCGGCGGGTGCTGCGGGAGTTGTTGCCATGGCGGCCCGCGGCAGGTACGGCGGGGGCGGGGGTCGGGGCGGCCGCAGCGCCGCGGGGCGCCCTGGTACCGGCCGCGGGGGGGGGGGCGGGGCGAGGGGAGCCCCGAGCTGGGGGCACGGGCGGGCCGGGGGGGGCGGCTGGAGGCCTCCGCCATGGCGCGGGGCCCCCGCCCGGGCTGGGGGCTCCGGGCTTTCGCCGGGCCGCGGCTCCCGGCGGCTGCACCGCGGCCACCGGCCCGCCCCGGCGCTGCATCCGCCGCGGGCCCCGCCTGCGCCCTGCCCGGAGCGGGGCGAGCCCGGCGGGACCGACCCCCCCCGCACCGGAGCCGCTCTCCGGGGACAACCGAGCACCGGCAGCCTCCGCGCGGGGCCCGCGCCGCCCCCCCCCCCCCCCCCCCCCCCCCCCGTGCCGGGTGTCCCCGCGGAGCCAGGCCCGGGAGGCGGCTGCCCCCTGCCCGGCCGCTCCGAGCGCCGGGAGCTGCCGGCGGGGCCAAGCGCCGCCGTGACTCGCCCGCCCCTGGCGAGCGGGGGGCTGCGGGGTCTCGCCGCCCCCGGCCCCGGCCGCTGACCCGGCGCATCCTCCTTGTGCCGCAGGGCCCCCGCCGACGGGACGCTCCGGCCGGCCGCTCGCCGCGGGGGGCTGTGAGCGGCGCTGGCGGGCGGCGGCGCGGGCAGAGAGGTGGGTGCGCGCCCCGGTGCCCCCCCGCGCCGGCCCGGCGCCGCCGGCGTCAGCCCGGTCCCTCTCCCCCCGCCCAGGGCTCCGCTCTCGGCCGTCGCCGCGATGCCCCAGGCCTCGGAGCACCGCGTCGGCCGGGCCAGGGACCACGGCGTCGTCACCTCCCAGCCCAAGGCGGCTGCCAAGCTGCCCAGCGGGCACCGGGCCCTGAGCCAGGAGCGCCACGCCGCAGCGCTGGCCTCCGCCGCCGCCAACGGGCTCTCCCCGGCCCCCAAGCTTCGCCTCCTGCCACCCCGGCCCAGCCCGCTGGACGACCGCGGCAAGAAGCTGGAGCTGGACCGGGGTCGGGCCTCGAAGCGGGGGGAGGCTCTGCGCGGCTCGGCGTGCCGGCGGGGGCCCGTGAAGGCGGACCACGCGGTGCGGGTGCCCGGCTCCCCGCAGGCGGGCGCCGTGCCGGGCAGCGCCTCCTTCTCGCTGCCCGCCGGGGCCTCGCTGGCGGGGCGCGAGGCCGAGCGCCGCCGGAGCAACCTGGCCCGCTCCAAGTCCATCAGCATCGGGGACCTGAGCCAGGGTGGCGGCGGCGGCCGCGCCGAGGACGTGGCGGCGGTGCTGAGCCGGCTGGTGCTGAGGGACTGTGGCCACCAGCTGAGCGCCGGCTCGCTGGCGCTGCGGAGGAGCTCCTCTCTGCGGAGGGTCAACGTCTCCCCTGGGCTGGACGGGAAGCCCGCGGCCCCGCTGCTCTCCGTCCGGCCCGAGGGCTGCCCGAGGACTCGTACCGCCCCCGACCCCCCGTACGCCCACAGCCCCGGCGTCCCGGCGCCCGGCAGCCCCGCCATGGGCAGAGCCCCGGCACCCGGCAGGACCGAGGAGAAGACGGCAGCCGTAAGAGCCTCCGGATTTGTCCCGCTGGCGGGACGTGCCCTGGGCCCCGTGTTGCCCCAGTCCCGCCAGGGTCGGTGACGCTGTGGGGCAGGGCTGTGGGGCTGGTCTCACCTCTCCCCCCTCCGCTCCTCCTGGGGGACCCCCAGGTGCGAAAGGGTCGAGTGCCCTCGGCCCTGGGGGTGCTGGGGGCCGGCCGGTGCCGTGCCCGTTTCCGCATCCGCCTTCTCGCTGCTGAGCAGCCCCTGTCCTCCGCTCGCCCTGGGCCACGTGTGGGGATTAGGTGCCCTGAAATCCTGGGGACGGGCCTGCGCTGGTGGGGGACGGGGATGGGGACGTGGCTCGGCCACCACGGCGCATCCCCCGCCGGCGGCACAGGGCTGCCCCAGCCCCACCGAGCTGCCCGGCTGCCCACGCCGCGCTCCCGCCCCTCGCTGGGCGGCACGAGGCCGGTTTGCCTCCGCCGCCCGTTCTCCGGGCGCCCGCTGTCCCTCTCCTTCAATCTAATCCCCCAAGATGAGCCTCCAGCAAGGCCCAGAATAGCCGGGGGAAATCGGATCAGCTAATGAGCTGTGGCTTAGGGGGGCGGAGGGGGCCTGGCAGGTGCCGCAGTCCCATCCCGGCGCCCCGGCGGTGCCAGGGCCATGCCGGGGCTGCAGGCGGCCACACTGGTGGAGCTGCCGCGCCAGCTGCACCGCACCCTGCTCACCCAGCGGGAGCTGCAGGGCCGCGGCGCCGGCATCTCCGACTCGGTGGTCCACACGGCCGTCATGGGGCTGCTGCTCGTCAGCGGCGAGGTGAAGCCGGGGGAGCGTCCGTCCGTCTGTCCGTCCGTAGGAAGCCAAGGGGCGGCTGGAGGGGGTTTACGACGCGGGGACGGGTCTCACCCCCGTCCCTTTGTGTCCCCGCAGACCCATCACACCCTGCTGCTGGGCTCGGGACACGTCGGCCTCAGGAACCTGGGCAACACGGTAAGTGCCCGTGTTGCCCATCCCTCTGTCCTGGGGACCCCCTGCGCTCGTGGTTCCCTCCCTCCGGCACGTCCCTGGAGCTCCCCCAGCCCCTCGGGGGTCCCTGTGGCGCAGCCGGGGGTGAGGGGACGTTGGGGATGTGCCAAGGCCCGGTGGCCTCCCCCCAGGGCATCACCGCGTCCCCGCCGCTCTCTCGCAGTGCTTCATGAACGCCGTGCTGCAGTGCCTGAGCAGCACCAAGCCGCTGCGGGACTACTGCCTGCGCCGGGACTTCCAGCAGGAGCAGCCCCCCGGCCCCCGCGCCCCCCCAGGAGCTCACCGAAGGTGGGACAGAGCCCCCCTGCAGCTAATCCCCCCCCCCCAGGGCCTTACATAAACCTCACCAGCGCTGACACCCACCACGTCCCCTGTCCCCGCAGCCTTCGCCGACGTCATCGCCGCCCTCTGGCACCCCGACTCCTCCGAGGCCATCAACCCCGGGCGCTTCAAGGCCGTTTTTCAGAAATACGTGCCCTCCTTCACCGGATACAGGTGAGACTTGGGACCCCCGGCAGCTCCCCAGCCTCCCCGGGGGGCGGCGGTGGGTGCGATGAGTCCTTCCCTCCCTCCGCAGCCAGCAGGACGCACAGGAGTTCCTCAAGTTTTTCATGGACCGGCTGCACGTGGAGATCAACCGCAAGGGCCGCAGGACCCCCAGCATCCTCTCGGACGCCCGGCGGAGCCCCGCGCTGGAGGACCCCGAGACGCTGAGGTGAGGGGGGGTGGGGCAGAGGGGGGCGGGGGGGGAGCCCCGGCCGTGGGGATGTGCAGCCTCACCCGCCGCCTCTTGCCACAGCGACGACGAACGCGCCAACCAGATGTGGAAGCGATACCTGGAGAGGGAGGACAGCAAGATTGTGGGTGAGCGCTGCCGGGCGGGGGTGACGCCCTCCGGACCCCTAAACCCCTCCGGCTGCCCCCCTCTGCCCGGCCTCACACCCCCCTCGCCCCCAGACCTCTTCGTGGGGCAGCTGAAGAGCTGCCTCAAGTGCCAGGCGTGCGGCTACCGCTCCACCACCTTCGAGGTCTTCTGCGATCTCTCCCTGCCCATCCCAAAGGTAGGGACGGGGCAGGGCCCCCCGCCCCCCTCCGGCCGCCCCCCGGGCTCCCACCTGACCCCCTCCCCCTGCAGAAGAGCTTTGCCGGCGGGAAGGTCTCGCTCCACGACTGCTTCAGCCTCTTCACCAAGGAGGAGGAGCTGGACTCGGAGAATGCCCCGGTAAGAGCCGGGGGCTGCCGGCTCGGGAGCGCCGGCTCGGCAGCCCCCGGCCCCTTCTCACCGGCGCCGTGCCACCAGCAGGTCTGCGACAAGTGCCGGCAGCGGACACGGAGCACAAAGAAGCTGACGATCCAGCGCTTCCCGCGCATCCTGGTGCTCCGTATCCTTCAGGGAGCGGCGGGGGGGGCCGGGGAGAGGCCTGGGGGGGGGTGGTGCCGTCCCTCCCTCCCTCCGGCCACTCGGGGCCGCATTTCCCTTGACGCTGCCCAGACCTGAACCGGTTCTCCACCACCCGCTACTCCATCAAGAAGTGCTCCGTCTTCGTGGACTTCCCGCTGCAGCAGCTCAACCTGCGGGAGTTCGCCAGCGAGAAGGCGGGTGAGGCGCGGCGGGGGGGGGAACACGGCGGGGGGGCCACGCCGAGCCTGGGGGCCGCGCTGACCCCGGCCTGCCGCCGCAGGCAGCCCCGTCTACAGCCTCTACGCCCTCTGCAACCACTCGGGCAGCGTCCACTACGGCCACTACACGGCCTTCTGCCGCGACCCGGCCGGCTGGCGCGTCTACAACGACTCCCGGTAGGTGCCCCCACCCCTCCCGACCGCCCCCCCGCCTCGCCGGGGCCCTGCGTCCCCCCCACCCGCCGGGGCGGGCGTGGGCTGAGGGTGCTGCCGCAGCGTCTCGCCCATCAGCGAGAACCAGGTGCCGTCCAGCGAGGGCTACGTTCTCTTCTACGAGCTGGAGGAGCCCCCAGGAAGGAGGCCCTGAGCCGCCCCACGCCCGGGGGCTGCCCCTGCCCCGTGGCCCATGGGGCGGGGAGGGGGGCCGGGCGGCCGCAGCCCCCGCTGCCCCGGGGGGGGCTTTTGTGAATAAATTTATTAAAAAAAAAAAAAAAAAAAAAAGCCAGAGTTTGGAGGTGTGAAGGGTTGGGAGGTGGGGGGGCGGGGCCTGGTGCGGGAGGGGCGGGGCTAGAGCTGACGGGCAGGTGAGCTGTGGGGGCGGGGCCTGGGGCGGGGCTAGAGTTGACAGGCAGGTGTGCAGTGGGGGCGGGGCCTGGGGTGGGAGGGGCAGTGCTAGAGCTGATGGGCAGGTGTGCAGCAGGGGCGGGGCCTGGGGTGGGCGGGGCTAGAGCTGATGGGCAGGTGTGCAGCAGGGGCGGGGCCTGGGAGGGGCGGTGCTAGAGCTGATGGGCAGGTGTGCGGTGGGGGCGGGGCCTGGGAGCGGTGGGGCAGTGCTAGAGCTGATGGGCAGGTGTGCAGTGGGGGCGGGGCTAGAGCTGACAGGCAGGTGCACTGCGGGGGGCGGGGCCTGGGGTGGGAGGGGCGGTGCTAGAGCTGATGGGCAGGTGTGCGGTGGGGCGGGGCCTGGGAGGGGCGGGGCTAGAGCTGACAGGCAGGTGCACTGCGGGGGGCGCAGCCTGGTGCGGAAGGGGCGGGGTATCGGGCGTGTGGGCGGGGCGTAGGCCGCCGGGGGCGGGGCGCGTTGCTGACCGCGCCGCAGCCTGGTCCTGCTCGGCCGCCGTAGCGCTGGGAACGGGGGGCGGTCCCTGCTCCTGTCCATCAGAGGAGAGCGTCATGCCATTGGCGCTCCGCGTCCTTAGCCCCGCCCTGTCCCCGGCTCACACGCGGGCACCGGGAGAGGTGCGGACGGGGCGGGGGGGGCGGGGGGGGGGCCGGGGGTGCCGGTCCCGGTCCCGGTCCCGGTCCCCGGCGCTCAGCCCGGCCCCGCTGCCCGGCCCAGGTCCCTCAATGCCGCCGACCGTGGCCGTCGTGGGGGGCGGCATCAGCGGCCTGGCCGCCTGCTACCACCTGGCCCGCGGCCCCCGCGCGCCCAAGGTGAGCGCGGGGCCCCGCCGGCCCCCGGGTCCCCCTGGGAGTCCCCCCCCGATCCCCGGGGACACTCCGGGGTGACCGCGCTGTCCCCAGGTGCTGCTGCTGGAGGCCAGCGGCCGCCTCGGGGGGTGGCTGCAGAGCACCCGCACCGCCGACGGGGCCGTGTTCGAGCACGGGCCGCGGGGCGTCCGCCCCGGGGGGGCGGTGGGCACCGACACCCTGCACATGGTAGGGCGGGCCCGGAGGGCGCAGGCGGGGGTCCCTGGGACTTGGTTCGGGGCACCAGGGGGACCCAGGGTGCTGGGATCCGGGGGGGGTGGGGTGGGGGGGGGGTGGTGTGTGTGTGTGTGTGTGTGTGTCCCTTGGGCAGGGTGCTGGGATCTGGAGGGGGGGGGGGGGTCCCTGGGTTGGTCCAGGGTGCTGGAGGCCGGGGGGGTCCCTGGGTGGGTGTCGGGGGTCCCTGGGGCCATGAGGGCACGGGGATCCTGGGGTGCAGTGGTCCGGGGGGGGCCTGGGGCTGGGTGCCGGGTGCCAGAGGGTCTCCGGGTGGGGGCTGGGGTGTTGCGGGGTCCCTGGGTTGGTCGAGGGTGCCGGGGTCCGGAGGGGGTCCCTGGGGGCGTGCAGGGGTCTGGGGGTCCCCGCACGGGTGCTGGAGTCCGGTCGAGGCTGCCCCGTGGCGGGTCCTGGGCCCGTCCCCCCCCCCGTCCTGCCCGTGTCCCCCCCAGGTCTCCGAGCTCGGCCTGGAGAGCGACGTCCTGCCCGTCCCCGGGGACCACCCGGCCTCCCGGAACCGCTTCCTCTACGCCGGCGGGGCCCTGCACAAGCTGCCCTCGGGCCTGGGGTAGGTGCCTGCCCCGGCGCCCCCCCGCCCGGTGCCACCCGCGGGCCGCCCTTCCCTGAGCCCTCGGTGTCCCCAGGGGCCTGCTGCGGCCGGTGCCCCCCTTCTCGCGGGCGCTGCTCTGGAGCGGGGTGCGGGACCTGCTGGCGCCGGCCGGGACGGAGCCCGACGAGAGCGTTCACGCCTTCGCCCATCGCCGCTTCGGCCGCGAGGTGGGCGCCTGCGCGGGGCGATAACGCCGGGGGTTTATCAGGGCCTGGCAGGGGCCGGGCGGGGACCAACCTCACCCCACCACGTCCCTGCAGGTGGCCGACATCGCCGTGGACAGCCTGTGCCGGGGGGTGTTCGCCGGGGACTGCCGCGCGCTGAGCATCCGCTCCTGCTTCCCCGCGCTCTTTGAGGCAGAGCGGCGCTGGCGCTCCGTCCTGCTGGGGCTGGCGCTGGGCTCCGGTAAGCGCCGGGACGCCGGGAGGGGACACCCCAAGTGCCACCGCTGCGGCATGAGGGGACACCGGCACTGTCACCCGCAGGGAAGGAGCGCGGGGCCGAGTCGGGGCTGAGCCGCCGGGCGCGGGCCGAGCGCTGGAGCCAGTGGTCGCTGCAGGGCGGGATGGAGAGCCTGGCCGAGGCGCTGGTGGCCTTCCTGCGCCCGCGCGGCGTCGAGCTGCGCTGCCACGCGCCCCTGCGCCGCCTACGCCGCTGCCCCGATGGCCGCTGGCAGGTAGGGCCCTGGCTGGGGGGGTGCCTGGGTCCCCTTCTCAGTGCCCCCCGTCCCTGTGACACCCCCGCCAATGCTCTTCTTCCCCCCAGCTCACCCTGGCAGACGGCACCGTGACGGCCGACCACGTGATCAGCGCCCTCCCGGCTGCAGGTAGGGCTGGGCGTTCCCCTGGGGCCTAGGAGGGGCAGGGGGACGGTGTTGTCCCCCCATGATGTCCCCTCTCCCCCCAGCCCTGGCTGAGGTGCTGCCGGACGAGGCTGAGCCGCTGGCACAGGAGCTGCGGCGCATCCCAGCTGTGTCAGTGGCCGTGGTGAACCTGCAGTACGAGGGTGTCACGTTGCCTGTCACGGTGAGACCGGCACCCACGGGTGTCCCCTGGCACCCACGGGGACCCCCAGCACCCACAGATGACCCCGTCCCGCTCCCACCCAGGGCTTTGGGCACTTGGTGCCCTCCTCCGAGGACACCTCCCTCCTGGGCATTGTCTACGACTCGGTGGCCTTCCCCCAGCATGACGGCACCGGGGCCGCCTCGGTGCGGCTGACGGTGAGCGGAGGGGATGGAGTTGGGGGGGGGGACACGGGGCTGTTGGGGGCTCACGGTGCCATACAGGTGATGCTGGGAGGTGCCTGGTTCGGGCAGAGCTTCGGGGAGGCGGCGGCCCCGGCGCTGCTGCTGCAGCGGGCGCAGGCAGCCGTGCGGGAGCAGCTGGGCCTGGAGCCGGCCCCGACCCGCTGCATCGTCCGGGTGCACCAGGTAGGTGATGGCACCGCAGGGCAGGGGGGGGGGGGGCACGGCCGTCCCATAGGGCTCACCGGCTGCTCCCCCCCCCAGGCCTGCATCCCCCAGTACACGCTGGGCCACTGGCAGCGCACAGGTAAGAGGGAGCCAGGGCATGGAGGGTCCCTCGGCCCCCGCCAGGCGCCCACCGCCCGTCCCCGTCCCCAGAGCGCATCGGCCGCTTCCTGGCGGAGCAGCGGCTGCCCCTCAGCCTCGTCGGGGCCTCCTACGCCGGCGTCTCCGTCAACGACTGCATCGCCAGCGCCAGAGCGGCCGTGGAGCGGCTGCTGGGGTGGCCCCGCTGAGCCCCGGCCTCCCCTGTCCCCTCCTGGCACCCAGCAGTGCCGTGGCTGTAGGACAAAGTGTTTTTTTTATTGAAAAACCCTTATAAAGGTCCAGGGAGCAGCTCATAAATAGAATAAATAACCTCGCGCCGGCAGCGCAGCCTGCGACCGTCTTCAGGTGCCCACAGCCTGGAGCAAGACGGAGCCAGGCGAGCCCCCAGGGCCCCGGCTCTCCCCGCCCCCCTTTCCGGGGTGCCCCCAATATCAGGCACCAGCCCCGCGGCCAACAGCTCCCTGGCTGGTTGCCCCCAGGGCTCGCTGCTCCCCCCAGTCTCTCCAGCAAGGCCACAACGCACCCGGCCCGGCCGCGGCTCCCCCGCCCCGCACACCGCGGGGGCCCCTCCCCAGCGCCGGGCGGCAGCGAGCAGAGTCCATGGGGGAGCTGCGGTGGCCGGTGGCTAGCGGGGTCCTTGCGGCAGGCTCTGGTTGCCCCCGCGGGCGGGCAGGGTACCCTCCTCCTGCACCACAGCCACGCCGGCGCTGCTCCCCGGGTGGGCATCGCCCTCCCCAGCAGCCTCGGGGCTGCGCTGGGTGATCCCCGGCGGGGAACCGGTGCCGTTACCCACCAGCGGCTGCCGCACGGCGGCTGTGGGCGACCGTGGGGACAGGGACAGCCCCTGGTCCCGCCAGCCCGTGGCGTCCCGCGGCAGCTTGCGCAGCATCTCCTCCCGGAAGAGGCTGGTGCTGCTGCGGTACCTCTGGCCCTCGTGGCCCGGCACCGGGCCCCTGCGGCCGCGGCCGGCGCGAGGGTCCGTCCCGATGTCGACCGTCAGGTTGGTGTAGAGGGGGTGGAGGTGCTTGGCGAGCAGCGCGTAGGTGAGGGAGTTCATCCCGTCCTGCGTCCACATCCGCTGCGTGCGGATCAGCAGGTCGAACCTGGAAAGGACATGGGAGAGGGAGCGTCGCCCCCAAGCCCATCCTGTCACCCCCAAACCCCCAGCCAGCCCCCCCCCGACCTGTGGGGGTTCTCCTCGTTGCCTTTGTCGCTCTTGTGCTTCACCATCTTGTAGTGGCCGATGGAGACGGGCGGGCGGGCAATCTTCATGCCGGCCAGGCGCACCCTGCGGACGAGCCGCCGTGTCACCCGAGGGTGCCAGGGCCTGGGGATGGCGCCCACATCCCCCCTCCGGTGCGGTGGCAACGGCCCCCACGCACTCGTCCTGCTTGGTGACGCCATCCCAGGGCCAGCGAGACACAAACACGGGGGACGGAGAGACCGGCGGTCCCCACGGCGTCCTACCTGGTGGCAATGTCATCGTCCTCACCGCCCCAGCCCCAGTACTCGTTGGGAAAACCGTTGATCTTCATGTACTGGTCAGGGGTGAGAGCTGAGACCCCCCCGAAGTACTGGGGGTACGGCAGGCTGCGAGGGGAGGGAGATGCTGAGCCGGGGCCGATCCCCTTGCTCCCAGCTCGCCCCCCCGCCGCGGTCCCTCACCTGTATCCGAATTTATTCATGGCGATGGAGACGTGTTTGGGGTTCCAGGGGTCGCAGGTGTAGAGGTTGTGGTCGTTCTCGGGGATGAGGTCGACGTCGTGCAGGAAGAGGCAGTCCCACTCCTCGTCCTTCAGCGCCTCCTTCACCCCCACGTTCAGCAGCTTGGCACGGTTGAAGGTGGAGTTGCCAGCCTATGGGGAGAGGGGGCTGGCAGCAGCGGCCCGGCACGAGCCCGGCGCAGGCCCCTGCGCCCCCCCAGACTCACCTGGTGCACCACGTAGATGCCGTAGTGCAGCTGCTGGCGCTGCAGGAAGGGGTGCAGGTAGTAGAGGAGGTGGCCCAGGTGGGTCTCGCGGTTGCGGTGGGGGATGATGACGGCGGTGCGGGACCGGGCCTCGCAGGTGGGGGGTTGGTAGCGGCCGCCCTCCCGCACCGCCGGGTTCTTCGCCTGGATCTGCTCCAGCGTGGGCACCCGGCTGAAGCTGACCGTCAGCGGGCCGACTGCGCGGGGACGGCACAGGCTGGCGTGGGGACGGGGCGCGGGTCCCCGGGGCCGCTCCCCCCCCGCCCCAAACCCGCGGGAGCCTCCCCAGACCGGCCCCGCCGGTTTCTTCCCCCGGGGAGGGGCGGCCGGTGCCTGCCCCGACCCTCCCCGCCCGGGATCCCCCCACCGGCCGTGACGCTCCCCCGAAGCGGGGGGGGGCTGCGGGTGGCGGCCCCACTCACCGAGGAAGGGCGACCGCTCGGGGCAGAAGGGCAGCGGCCGCGCGGGGTCGGGGCGCGCGGGCCGGCGGGGCAGCAGCCGGCTGAGGTTGGCGTAGACGTCGTGGGTGCGGGAGTAGTCGAAGACGGGCCCGGCGGCGCGGCCGAAGAGGGACGTGAGGTTGCGGAACCCCCCCAGGGAGAAGTAGGCGACGAAGGCGAACTGGCAGCCCACGAGCAGCGCCAGCGTGCAGGGCCGCTCCAGCAGCCGCCGCAGCATGGCGGGGCCCGGCCGGGCCGCCGCGGGCCCGGATCACCGGGGGCGGCTGCGGGCGCCGGGGGGGCCGGGCCGCATCGCGGGGCGCCGCGGGGAAGGGGGAGGGTGGGACCCGCGGCGCGGGGGGGACACACGGACACACCCGGGGCGCTCCGGGGCCCCCCCGGTACCTGCGGGCGGCGGAAACGCCTCAGCCCCGACCGGCCGCCGCCGCCATCTTGGAACGGACGGAGCGCGAGAGCGCGGGGCGTGGTGACGTGGGGGCGGGGCCTCCTGACGTGGCGGGTGTTAAAGGGGCCGGTCGCGCCCCGGCGGGCGGGGTCAGGGTGGGGCCAAGGCCGTGCTGCGGCAGGAGGGGCCGGAGCGGTGGCACCGAGGCCGCGGGGCTGGGGGTGGCGACGGGGGACGCGGTTCGGGTGCCTGAGGGTGGAGGGCGGGGCCCAGGCGGGGTGTGAGTGTCCCGCAGCGCCGGCGGGCGGCAGGACCCGGGGGAGCCCGAGCTGGCGTCAGGGGGCGGGGCGCCGCGTGGACGGCCCAAAGGGGCGTGTCCAGCGTCACCTCCGTCGCCGCGGCAACCGCGCACGCTGCCGCCTCGCCGCCCTTCCGCGTTTTGCCCCGCCCCCCTCCGTGACGTCACGGCGCGGGCGCGCTCCGATTGGTGGCAGGGCGGTGCCCTTCTGCCCGCCGCTCGCCCGCCCCGGCCTGGGCTACGCCCCCCGCGCCGTGCTGGCCCACGGCCCTGCGCGGCAGGTGCCGCCGGGACCGGGGGGGAACGCCCGGGACCGGGAGGGGGGTGTCCCCGTGCCCCTCCTCCGCGGATCCCCGCGCTCCCCTCCGGCCCTGGGTCCCCCCCGTGTCCCGTCCCCGCGGGGCTGCCCCGAACCCCCCCCCGCTCCCCGCCGCCGCCGTCCGCCTCATCGCGCTGCTCCCGCTGCCCTGCCGGCCCCGGTGAGCGCCCACCCCCGGCGGGGCCCCCCCCAAATCCCCCCCGGAGCCCCCGCGGAGCTTCGCTGCCTCTGGGCCCGGCAGCGCGGGGCCTCTCCCCCCCCTGGAGCCCGGGCACCCGCCCGGCAGCACCGAGCCGCTGCGGCCGTGAGGTCCCGGGGCTCCCCGGCAGAGCGGGCGCCCGGCCCCGCCGTCCCGGGGATGCAGGGGGGTGGGATTTCCCCCCCGCGGGATGAGGGGAACAGACCGCGGCCACCCCGGGGGGCTGCGCGCGGCCGGAGGAGGCTCCCAATAAAGTTGTGGGCAAAAGCCCGGTGGCGCCCGGTTCTTGGGGAGCGGGGGGGTGCTGGCGGTACCCGGGGGGGAGCGGCCGGGAAGGTGCTGGGAGCAGCGAGGGCGGGTGGGCGCAGCCGCGGCTGCCGAGGGACGTCCCGCGCCTGGCACCGCCGCGCCGCTCAGCACACGCCGCGCCAGCCGGTCCGTGAACAGCTTTAAATAACGGCGCTCGGTAAATGACAGCGGGGGGGCTGCGCCGGGGCGGGGGGGGCCTGGGGCCTGCCCAGGGGGTCGCCCCGCGCCGCCCGCCGAGGGGCTGAGGTAGCCGCGGTTGCCTGCACCGGGGCTCGACGAGTCTGCCGGGGGCCGCCCGACACCATCCCGCGGACGGTGCCCCCGGCCCCGGTGGGTCATAAATAACCGCATAAATAGGTGCTGCGGGGCCGCTCCCGGGCAGAGCCGCTCCCGGCCGGGCTCCCGCCGCTACTTGTCACGCCGGCGGCTCCGGAGGATCTCCAGGATCTCGGCCTTCTGCTGCTCCCAGGCTGCCGACGGGCGTCCCCGCGCCCGGGGCACGAAGAAGCTGAACCGGAGGCGCGGCGGGCGCCGCTCGTCCACCACCAGCGCCTGCAGCACCAGCGCCTCCCGCAGCGGCCCCCGCCCGGCCAACGTCTCTGCGGCCGCCGTGGCCCCGCTGTAGCGCAGGGTCGCGCCGCCCGGCAGCGGCACGTCGGTGGCGGAGGACAGGAGGACGCGGCCGCCGTGGAGCAGGGAGCCGCCGCCCGGCCGCCGCAGCGCCAGGAAGGCGCCGCCGCCCGCCGAGCGCTGCCGCACCAGGAGGTGCGTGGCGCCCGCCGGGATGGTCACCACGTCGTTGTAGCCGTAGCTGCGGGGCACAGCGGGGGTTGTGGCGGGGGGGTGATGCCGCGGGTGGCGGCCCGCCCCGCCGCCGCCGCCGCCGCCGAGGTGCTCACCGGGCTTTGGCGAAGGAGCCGTAGACCTTGGTGCAGCCGGAGCCGTCGCCGCCGCAGCTCATGCACTTGTCGAACTTCTTCTTGGAGCCGATGACGCGGTCGCAGCCGGCGGGGACGCAGCGGCCCTGCACGCACACCCCCGTGCTCTCGGGGGAGCAGGGCGTCCCGTCGGTCACCTGCGGCACGGCTCGGCCTCAGCTCCCGCCGGCGGCACCGCGGGGCGCCCGGCGGGGGGGGGGGGGACACACTCACCCTCGGCTGCAGCACGTGGTAGTAGCCCAGGGTCCGGGACTGGCAGGTCAGCTTGCACCGGTCCCGCTCGGGGACGCCGCTGTAGCGCGGCACCCAGTCCGGGGGGCCCGGGAGCCCCGTGGCGGGGTCGGGGCGGTGGTTGTGGGCGGCGCATTGCTCCTCCCGGAAGGCGAGGGCTGCCGGCGGCGGGGCGCGGTTTAGACCCGGCGGGGCACGGTTAGCCCCGGCGGCAGCGCCCACCCCCCCGCGGGCGGGGCGCGGTGCCCCCCACACCCCCCACTCACGGGTGCTGCCGGGACACTCCTCCACGTTGCAGGACTGGAAGCGGGTCCGTTTGCCCTCGCAGTACCGGCCGCCGTGGCGAGGCGCCGGCGCGGTGCAGCCGCGGTGGGACAGCCGCACCCCGCCGCCGCAGGTCCGCGAGCACCCGCCCCACGGCCCCCACGGGCCCCAGCCGCCGTCCGTGCGCGTCTGCGGCCGGAGAACGCAACGCGGGGGCAGTCAAACCGGTGCCGGCGGGCGAGCGCCCCCCCGCCGCCCCCCCGCCGCCCCTTCGCACTCACGGTGAGCTCCCGCAGGCGGCCGGGCCCCGCGCAGAGCCCGTCCAGGCAGGCGCCCCCCCCCGCGCACGGCGTCCCGTCGGCCCAGGGCAGGCGCTTGCTCTGGCAGACGGCGCGGCCGCCGGCCCGGGCCGTGCACCACAGCGCGGCGCAGGGCGGCTGCGGGTCCCCGCAGGGCCGCGACTCGGGCCCGAAGGCCAGCTGGCACTGTCGCCACAGCGGGTACACGCTGCCCGGCAGCGCCGAGGGCAGCTGCAGCCACTCCGGAGGCTTGTCCAGGAGACAGTGACCTGCGGGGACACGGCACCGCTGCACCGGGCGTCCCGGAGGGCACCGGGGGGCGACGCGGCTGCGCCGGGCCCTGCCGGCCGGGCCCTACCGTGGCCGTTGTCCAGGAAGTCGGTGATGAAGCGGGCGCTGCACGGGGACCAGACCTCGCCGGGCTCCAGCGAGGAGAGGACGGGAGCCATCACCCGGCGGGCGGCCCCGGAGCGGCCGTTCAGCTCCCGGCAGGGCGGGGAGGTGTCGTGCAGCATGCTGAAGACGTGGCCTGCGCCGGGGGACGGTGACATCAGCCCCGGGGGGCTCACGGGTGGCAGTGGGTGGCCCCCCCCGCCCCCCGCTGGCCCCCCCCGGCTCACCCAGCTCGTGGGCGGCCGTGAACGCCGACTGCAGCCCGTCGTCCTCCACGATGGCGCAGCTCCGCTCGGGGTCGCAGACGGTGCCCACGTCGGCCATGCCCAGCGTGTCGCAGGTGGCCGCCCCGCACAGGTCCTGGGGGCAGGCAGGGGCTCGGGGGGGGCGGCTTGGGGACACCCCCAAACCTGGCCAGCACCCAAACGCCCTGGGACGGGCCGCAGGGACCCCGCCAGCCCCATGGACACCACAGCCAGCACCCACCCACCCTGGAGGGCACCCAGGGACCCCGCCAGCTCCCACCCCCCCCTGTGGGGACCCCAAACTGACGCCCCCCAGCCCCCCCGAACCCCCCCAGCCATCAGCTCCCCCCACCTGCCGGGTGAAGAGGATGGCGGTGTCAAAGTGGAGGGGACTGTCCTCGTCGGGGACGTTGAGCTCCCGCTGCCACTGGCAGAAGTCGCGGAGCACCTGGGCGGCGTTGGAGGTGATGGGGGGCCCGGGGGTGCCCTGGCCCAGCACCACCAGCCGCGTCACCCGCAGCTCCACCGCGTTGCCGAGGCTGCCGTGGCCGAAGGACCGGGCGGCCGCCGCCAGCACCGTCAGCAGGTACCGCCGGAGCCCGGCGCCGTGGAACCGCCCCATCGACTCGTCCGCCACCACCAGCGTCTCCACGTACCGCGGCACCGAGGCGAAGCGCTGCCGGGAGTCGGGGCGCTGGGGCAGGGGACCAGCAGGGGACGGCCGGTGTCCCCCACCGACGGGCACATCCCTGCCGGTGCCCCCCGGCACCGCGCCCGTGCCAGCCCGGTGCTCCCCAGTGTCTCTGGGCCCCTCCCTGCGCCCCCCCCCCCCCGCCCCCGGTGCCCCCCCCCCAACACCCCGCAGGGTCCCGGCTGCCCGCGGCACCGGTCGCCCCTCGGGGCGGGTCCCGGCGGTGCCCCGGGAGGCGGAGGGGAAGCCCGGACCTGGCCCAGCCCGTCTCCGTCCGACGTGTCCCGGTCCCAGCCCATCCCAGTCCCAGCCCGTCCTGGTCCCAGTCCGCCTCCCTGCGGCGTGTCCCAGCCCGTCCCAGTCCCGGTCCATCCCCGTCCCAGCCCCGGTTCATCCCCGCCCCAGCCCATCCTAGTCCCGGTCCATCCCCGTCCCAGCCCATCCCCGCCCAGCCCATCCCAGTCCCGGTCCATCCCCGTCCCAGCCCATCCCAGTCCCGGTCCATCCCCGTCCCAGTCCCGGTCCATCCCCGTCCCAGCCCATCCCAGTCCCGGTCCATCCCCGTCCCAGTCCGTCCCAGTCCGCCGTGTCGCGGCCCGCCCGTACCTTGGCTCTCCTCGGGGCCGGCCCCACGCGGGACCGTGTCCCGGCTTCGCCCGGGGCCGTGACGGGACACGCGGGGCCGGGGGCGGCCCCGACGGCGGCGACAGCGGCGATCAGGAGCAGCAGGAGCGCGCGGCGCATGGCCCGGGCACCGCGACAGCGCGACAGCGGGAGGCGATAGCGGGTCCCCGCCGGCTCCGCCGCCGCCTTTTAACGGGCGGGAGAGGCGGCCCCGGGCGGGGGGCGGAGCGGGGCAGCCCCGGCGGCGGGGGAGGCCCCGGACCCCCCGGGACGTTCCGGGAAGGCAGAGCCGGGTCCCCCGGGAGCGGGGCTGGGCCGGGGGATCCCCCTCGCCGGGACCCCCCTCGCCGGGGCCGCTCGGGGCACCCCCGGGGCAGCGGGGGCCGCGGTTGCCGTGGGCGTCTGCCAGGGCAGCCTTGCCCTCCGTCCCTCCTCATCCTCCTCATCTCTGCCTGTCCCTTCCATACTGCTCATCCTCTTCATCCTTCCTTGTCCTCTCCATCACTGCCCATCCCCTCCATCCTTCTCCATCCCCTTCATCCCTGCCTGTCCCCATCCCCTCCATCCCTCCTCATCCTCTTCATACCTCCCCATCGCCTCCATCCCCTCTGTTCCTCCTCATCCTCTTCATCCCTCTCCATTCCCTCCATCCCTCTCATCCCCTCCATCCCTCCTCATCCTCTTCATCCCTCCTTGTCCTCTCCATCACTGCCCATCCCCTCCATCCTTCTCCATCCCTGCCTGTCCCCTCCCTCTCCATCCCTCCTCATCCTCTTCATCCCTCCTCATCCTCTTCATCCCTCCCGGTCCCCTCCATTCCAGCCCATCCGCTGTCAGCCCCTCCGTCCCCTCCCCGTGTCCGCCCTTCCCAGCAGGGCCACCCGCTGTCTCACACCCGGAGTCACCTTCTGGCCCCCAGCCCGGCCAGGCAGGACGCGGGGCCACATCCTGCTTCCTCCCTTCTCGGAATGGGGGGGCCAGGCCCGTCTGCCCTTCCTGCCCCGGCACCCCCAGCACCCGCAGCACCCCGGTCTGGGGGTGCCCCGCGTGGCCCCGGGGCCGGTGCCATCCCCGCCGTCCCCGGGAGAACAACAGGGTGACAAAGGGACCCGGCGGCACCGGGCGCTGCCGCACAAAGGGCCTCTGTGCCGCCGCGGCTGCGCCCATGGGACCCGCCGGTGCCGGTGCTGTGGCCGGGCCAGCACCTGCCCAGCCCCCACCCGTGCCCGCAGGCCCCCGGAGCTCCCCGCGCCCTGGCACCCGCCGCGGCCGACACGTGGCTCACACGGATCCGCCGGTGTCCCCATGGGCTGCAGCGTCCGGCACAGCCGGTGTCCCCGGGAGCTGACATCTGCTCCGGCTGGCACCCGCCACCTCCGGCACCCGCCGGCTCCAGCATCCCCCAGCTCCAGTGTCTCCCAGCTCCAGTGTCCCCCAACTCTGGTATCTCCCAACTCCAGTATCCCCCAACTCCAGTATCTCCCAGTTCCAGCACCATCTGACTCCAGCATCCCCCAGCTCCAGTATCTCCCAGCTCCAGTGTCTCCCAACTCCAGTATCCCCCAACTCCAGTATCCCCCAATTCCAGTATCCCCCAACTCCAGTATCCCCCAACTCCAGTATCTCCCAGTTCCAGCACCCCCTGACTCCAGCATCCCCCCCAGCTCCAGTATCTCCCAACTCCAGTATCCCCCAATTCCAGTATCTCCCAGTTCTAGCACCCCCCAGCTCCAGCATCCCCCACAGGTCTGGGGTCCGGGCCGTGGGGCACCCATGGGTGCTAGCAGGGGCTCAGCACGGGGGGTCCCCTCCTGGCTCAGCCTTCCTGCCCGGGGCTGGCTCCAGCTGCAGCTGGGTGGCCCCACGCCATGGCGGGGGGGGGCGGGGGGGTGGCCAGCGGCCAACATCTGGATGGCGTCAGCCCACGTGGCCACCGTGAGTCACACCGGGCCGGGAACAGCCGTGACGTGGGGGCAGGCGGCCGCTGGCATCACTGGGGACCATGACGCAGAGTGAGGCCGCGGGAGCCAACATGACCTGGGGGGGATGGTGGGGGGGGGGACAGGGGACATGGAGGGTCCTGGCCCAGCGGGGGGTCCCCTGTCCCCTGGCAGGGGGGCAAGTCCCGACGCCGGAGCCTGGGGACGCCCCACGCTGGGGGCTGGGGGTGCAGCTTGGCCAGGGTGGACACGGGACAATTTTGGTCACACCCCCCCCCCTCAACCCTGTCACCCTGATACCTGTCACCCCCCCCCCCCAGCACCCGCAAGAGGCCACCGCAGGTGTCACAGGAGGGGACAGGGGCCACCTCCGGCCGCAGCGGTCCCCAAGCGGGGAGGCCTGGGGACACGTGTCCCCGCCGCCATCACGCCGGGACGCCCCCCTCCTCCTGCGCCCAGCGCGTCCTGCTCGCCCTGTCCCCTGCGGGGGTGTCCCCTCCGTCCCCGTCCCCTCCGTCCCCGTCCCTTCCGTCCCTGTCCCCTCCGTTCCCGGTCCCCGGCACCGCCCCGGCCCGCCGCCAGCTTCTGCCCGGCACAAAAATGGCGGCGGCCGCGGCGGCCGCAGTATTCCCGGCCATTTCCCTTAGTAAAGATGGCGGCGGAGCTGCCCATGGTCAATATGGCGGCGCCGCAGGGCTTCGCCTGCCCTCCCCAAACATGGCGCCGGCCCCGCCCCTCGCCGCGCTGTGGGCGGGGCGGCGCACGCGCAGCGCCAAGGGCAAGATGGCGGCGCTGCGGGCGCTGGGGCGGCTGCGGGCACCTTCGGGGCTGCGGGCGGCGGCGGCGGCGCGGCTGGGGCCGGCCCCGGCCCGGTGAGAGCGGTGGGGAACAGGGGGCGGGAGGACAGGGCCGGGGGCGGCGGGGCCCGGGCGGCGGTCCTGGCTCCCTCTCACGGCCCGTCCCGTCCGGTCCCGCAGGGCGGCGCGGCAGTGGCAGCCCGATGTGGAGTGGGCCCAGCAGTTCGCCGGCGCCGTCATGTACCCGAGCAAGGAGACGGAGAAGTGGGTGCCGCCACCGTGGAACGGTGAGGGGCGGCGGGGGACCCCTGACAGGGGGAGGCCGGGGCGCTGGGAGGGTGTCGGGGTCCCCGGAGGAGCCCTGAGGCCCTGGGGGGGCCCCGGAGGAGGGAGACCGCGGCCCTGGCAGGTGTCAGGCGGGCGCTGGAGGGACCAGGGGGCCCTGAAAGGTGATGGGGGCCCCTGGGAGGGTGTTGGGTGCCCCGGGTGGTTCCCGGAGGTGCCCTGAGGGGGTGTCGGAGACCCTTGGGGGCCCTCAGGGGGCTCCAGAGCCGGACTGGGGCTCGCTGGCGGCCCTGTGGATGCTCAGGGCTGTCCGGGAGGCACCCGGGGCCCCGTGGGGCTCGGAGGGTGCCAGGCTGGGGGTTACGTGAGGTCATAGGGTGCCGCGGGTCAGGCCGGGGGCCATTGGGTGCCCTCTGGGGCCTGGGGCTCACAGAGGTACCGGCCCAACGGGTCCTGTGGGGGTCCGAGGGTCTCCCAGGGCCCCTGGTGCCCAGGGCTGCTGCTTGGTGGGTGCTCGGGGCCAGGCTGGGGCTCGCTGGGTGACGTGGGCGCCCAGCGGGTGTTCGGGGGCAGCTTGTTCTCCCGAGGGTCCCATCTGCCACTCGGGGCTCCCGTGTCGGGCCCCGCTCGGGCTTTGAGCTTCGCCCCCGTGGCTCCAGGCCGCTCTGCAGATCTCCCCAGGCTCAGCTCCCGCCCCGGCCCCTCCGCGCCCCCAGCGCAGGGCGCTGTCTGGCTCCCCGCACCCCCGGGAGGCGGCGGGAGGCCCTTGGGCCTGTCCCAGGGGTCTCGTGCTGGGCCAAGGCGGGAGCTGGCGGCGGGGACGCCGCGTTCCTGGTGTCTGGCCAAGCGCTGAGCTCGGCTCGGACGTCTGTCCGGCGTCCGCTCTGCGTGTCCGTGCTGCCGGGAAGGGCCGAGGGCGCTTGGTGCTGGATGTTCCTCCCCGCCCAATTCTCCTTCCTCCCCCGCGCAGACAAGGACCCTGTGGCTCACAAGAAGGTCTCGAGTTTGACCATAAACTTTGGGCCGCAGCACCCGGCTGCCCACGGGGTCCTGCGGCTGGTGATGGAGCTCAGCGGGGAGACGGTGAAGAAGTGCGACCCCCACATCGGCCTCCTGCACCGAGGCACCGAGAAGCTCATCGAGTACAAGACGTACCTGCAGGTACGGCCCGGCGGGCTGCCGGCGCCCCCCCCGTCCCGGGGGGGGTGTCTGTCCGGCGGCAGAGCACGGGCTGTCCTTTAGCGGCGAGGAGGTGAGGGGCTGCTGGTGTCCGTCTGTCTGCAGCTGTCTGCTCAGATACGTCAGCAGCTCCTTGGCGCGCTGGGAGGGGATTTATTTGCTTGGCAGGGTTCGCAGTGGTGTTTGTAAACAGACCCTGATGATTTATTATCCCAGTCGGGTTTAACCTTCCCGTTGGCCAGAGCCTGAAATAGCCCAGGGGAGGGGGGAGCCGCTGCGGCGTGGGGCAGCGCCACGACAGCCCCGCTCAGCCGCGCCCTGGACTGGGGCCCTCGCGGTGTCTGTGAGCTGGAAAACTCGCCGAGGGTGCTGCCTGCCTGCCCTCGCGCCTTACCCCGAGGCGGGGCTGTCTGCTCCAGCCCGGGGCCGCGGCTTTTGGGCTCTCGGTGGCCGCTGTGCGCTCGGAGCGCCCTGGGCCTGGGAGCTGCTGGGGCTGGGGCTGTGTCCTGGCGCTGCCCAGCTGCGACGGACCCCCCCGGGTGCTCCCGGCAGCCCCGGGCCTTCACTGCCCGGCTGCGGGTGCCAGCGGCTGCTGCTCGATGCCGATTTTTTGGCAGGCGCTGCCCTATTTCGACCGCCTGGACTACGTGTCCATGATGTGCAACGAGCAGGCCTATTCCCTGGCCGTGGAGAAGCTGCTCAACATCCGCCCGCCGGTGCGGGCTCAGTGGATCCGAGGTGGGGGCGGCCTCACGCATCTCTGTGGTGTTTCCGCGGGGACCCCAGCCTGCCCTGCCTGCCCTCCTGAGGGCTCGTAGCTCTCGGCTTTCTGGGGGCTCAGCCGAGGGGCTCACCCCCCTGCACCCCCTCTGCCCCCAGTTCTCTTCGCAGAGATAACGCGGCTGCTCAACCACATCATGGCTGTGACCACGCACGCGCTGGACATTGGGGCCATGACGCCCTTTTTCTGGATGTTTGAGGAGAGGGAGAAGGTAAAGGGCAGCGTGGCTGCGGCGGGGGGGGTGGATTCGGGGCTGCGCCGTGCCGGGACGCAGCGGGATCCCCTGTGTCCCCGCAGATGTTCGAGTTCTACGAGCGGGTCTCGGGGGCACGGATGCACGCGGCCTATATCCGCCCCGGCGGGGTGCACCAGGTGAGGGCGGCTCTGGCGGGGGGGGCGCGGGGTGTCCCTGCGCCGGCCAGGGCGCCCCCCAGTGCCACCCTCCCCTCCTCCCGCGCAGGATCTGCCCCTGGGGCTGATGGACGACATCTATGAGTTTGTGAAGAATTTCTCCATGCGGATCGACGAGGTGGAGGAGGTGAGGCGGGACGGGCCCCGTTTCCCGGCACCCTGAGGGCTGGGGAGTCGCGCTGACCCCGCGGGGTCGCTCCCCCCGCGGCGGTGACGGCGTGACCCACATCGGGAGAGGGGGCCGGGGGGCTGATGCGCATCTGCCCGCAGATGCTGACCAACAACCGCATCTGGAAGAACCGCACGGTCGACATCGGGGTGATAACGGCGGAGGAGGCTCTCAACTACGGATTCAGGTGGGTCAGGGGGCTCCTGGGGATGCCTGAGGGGGGGGCTCAGCCTCCTGCCGCTGCCCAGCTGCGTCCTCGTCCCCCCCAGAAGGGTCGGGGTCGAGTCCAAAGGTCTCATCCCCCACTGCGGGGTTCCCCGGGGCGGGTCGGAGCCGTGGCCGTGGTGGGGGGATGTGTGGCCGCTTTCCCCGGCATCGGGGCGTGGGGAGGGCCCCGTCTGGTTTGGGTGCTCACCCCCCTCCCTCCGCCCAGCGGGGTGATGCTCCGGGGCTCGGGGATCCACTGGGACCTGCGCAAGACGCAGCCCTACGACGTCTACGACCAGGTGGAGTTCGACGTCCCCATCGGCTCCCACGGCGACTGCTACGACAGGTACGTCACGCCCCGGCGCTGGGGGGGGCCGGGGGGGTCCTGGGCAGGTCTTGAGTGCCGTGGGGGTCCCGCAGGTACCTGTGCCGCGTGGAGGAGATGCGACAGTCGCTCCGTATCATCCTCCAGTGCCTCAACAAGATGCCGGAGGGGGAGATCAAAGTAGACGATGCCAAAATCTCCCCCCCGAAGCGGGCAGAGATGAAGGTAAAGGCGCTTCCTTCCCGCGCGGGGCCTCGCCGCAACCGTCCCTGCGCGGGGGGGAGGTTTGTGCAGGGGGGAGCCGCTCCCGCACCCCCCAGCCCCGCTCGGAGCCGCCCCGGTGAAGGCAGAGGAGACCCGGCGGCTGCCGCCTCGTCCCCCGCGCTCGCTGTGGCCCGTGGCCGTGGGACCGTGGCCACCGCCCTGGCTGCCACGTGCCGCGCCCTGTCCCCCGCCGAGGCGCAGGCAGGGGACAGGCAGCGCTCCCTGCCCGCTCCCCCCCGCGGCGACGGTGCCGCCCTGTGTCCGCAGAGCTCCATGGAGTCCCTGATCCATCACTTCAAGCTCTACACCGAGGGCTACCAAGTGCCCCCCGGAGCCACCTACACGGCCATCGAGGCCCCCAAGGTGACGCTTCTCGCGGCGTCGCGGGGACGGTGACACGGGGTCGGGCCGCTCCCGGGGATGCCGCGGGGCTGCTGCCGCCGCCGGGCCAGGCCCTCCTGTCCCCAACTTGGCCCCGCCGGCGTCACCAGCCCCGTCCCCGCGTCCCGCAGGGCGAATTCGGCGTCTACCTGGTGTCGGACGGCAGCAGCCGGCCTTACCGCTGCAAGATCAAGGCGCCGGGCTTCGCTCACCTGGTAGGAGCGGCCGGGCCCGCGGCGAGGGGGGGGTCTGGGCTGGGGGGGACGAGCTGGTGCCCCCCGTCCCTGCAGGACTCGCCCCAGGGCGGGGGACTGGGGCCCTGTGCGTCCCCCCAGACCCCATCGCTCCTCTCGTGCCGCTGCCCCTGGCGCTGGTTTCCTCTCCCTGCCCACAACCGGCCACTTCCCCTCCCTGCCCCGCGCTGGGGGGGCAGCGCCCCCTCCCCGCCTGCCCCCCGCCGCAGCCCCCGCCCGCTCCGGAAGCGGTGAGCGGGGCCGGGCAGCTCTTGTGCAAACCCGGGAGGCAGAACCGCCCCCCTCCCGCCTCGGGGTGCCGGGTGCTCGGGGGTGCCGGGGTCGGGGGGGGCTACGGGCTGACGGGGGTTCTTGCGCTTCTGCTTCAGGCCGGTCTGGATCGGATGTCGCAGGGCCACATGCTGGCGGACGTCGTGGCCATCATCGGTGCGTTCCTTCCGGGGGCTCCCGCGGCTCTTGGGGGTCCTTCCCCCTGCCGGGGGGGTGACGGTGCTCTGACCCCCCCTCTCCCACCCCAGGCACGCAGGACATCGTCTTTGGGGAAGTGGATCGGTGAGAGGTGGCCGCCCTGTGCCCGTCCCTGCTGCGGCTGCTGCTCTGGGCGGGGGGTGTCCCCGGCCCCCCCCACGCGCCCTCTTCCTCATTTGAGTCAAATAAAGCCCAAACCGGGTCTCTGCCTGTCCCACGCCACGTCTGCGTCCCCGCCTCAGCTCTTCTCCAGGAAAACCTCACGCTCTTCCTCTCCTTCCCACGTGAGGCTCGTGGTCGCCAGCTTCCCCTCCTGGGGGGCTGGGAGGGATCCCCGGGGCTTCACCTCTGGCCGCCCCCCCCTTTCCTCAGCAGCCCCCGGTGCCGGTGGGGGCTCCTGCAGCCCCCCCAGGGTGCCGCAGGGGCTGGGGGGGGTGGGCACAGGGAGGCCGGGGGATGCTTGGGGACACGGCCTTGGCCCTTGAGCGACGTCCCCTCGGCCCGTGATGGGAAGGGGGGGGGCGGCTGCTCCGGCCCCGGAGGAGGGAGGGGGGTGCGGGCGGGGGAAGTGAAATGGTGGGGGGGTGGCGCGAGCCGGCGGGGAGGAAGGTGCCGGCCCTGCGGTCGCTGACTCTGGCGTGATCGCCTCGACGCCCTGACGCCCGCGGGGGCCGAGCGCAGCCATGGGCGCCCGCCTGCTGCTCGCCGCCACGCTGCTGCTGCTGTGGACCCCGGCCGCAGGTGGGGGGGGTCCCGCGGGGACGGGGAGCGCCTGGGGGGGGGGGCGTCGGCGTCCCTCGGGGCCAGCCAGGATCCTGTGAACGCCCCCCCGGGGTGCTCGTGGCGTGGAGGGGCCCCCTGGGGTGAGTCCCGGTGGGCGCTGGGGCTCCCCGATGCCGCCCGAGGGGACCCTGGATGTGCGGGGGGGGGGGGGGCGACGCTTGGGACCCCACCCGTGTCCCCCCCGCCCCTGCTCCACCCTCCAGAGGCCCTGGTGGAGCCCGAGCTCTGCTACATCCTGGACGCCGTCCTCTTCCTCTACGGCATCGTCCTCACCGTCCTCTATTGCCGCCTCAAGGTGAGCGCCAGGATCCGGCCCGGCCCTGTTTTTTGCGGGGGGGGGCACCCCCAGGGACGCCACAGCGGCTGCCCCAGGGCTTGGAGGTTTTTTCCTCTTCTTATTTCTCTTTTTTACCTGTTTTTTTTGGGGGGCATCCCCCTCGCCCCCCTGCAGTTCCTGGCTCACCGAGCGTCCCAGCAGGGAGCGGGCAAGGAGGTAACGGCGCTGCCGGCCAAGGGACAGGGGGGCTGGGGCTGGGGTACCCGGGGGGGGACGGGCCCCCCCAGATGGTGCCGCAGCCATGGAAGGGGAAAGCGAAGGGGATTTGGGGGCGGGGGGGTGGCTCTGGTGGTACCAGATTGTGAGGAAGAAATTCAGGAAACGTCCCCGCAGCTGGGGGGGGCAGACGTGTCTGTGTCCCTGTCCCCCCCCCCCACCCCCCAATTTCTTTCTGTTTCTCTTTCCCGGAGCAGAAGGAAGAAGCCATCTACACCGTGAGTCAGCCTGGGGGTGACGCAGCCCGGGGGGGGGGTCCTTGTCCCGGGGAGGCCCTACCCACAGCTGCTGACCCTGGTGCCCCACCCTGCCCCCCGTGGGTGCCCCACCCTGCCCCCCGTGGGTGCCCCACCCTGCCCCCCGTGGGTGCCCCACCCTGCCCGTGCTGTTCCCCCTGGGTGCCCTGTCGCCCCTCCCCACCCTGGGGGCAGCCCCCCCCTCACCGCAGCCCCCCAGGGCCCTTCCGTGGGGCACACACTGGGTAGAAGCCCCAGCGCTGGGGTGACACTCTGGAGGGGGGGTGGCGGGGGGGGCGCAGGCACCCTGTAACCCCGTCTCCCCCGCAGGGGCTCAGCGCTGAGGGCCAGGAGATGTACGAGACCCTCCAGACCAAACGCTCCTGACCCCGTCCTGCCGCCGCCGCTGCCCCTCATCCCCCCACCCGTCCCCAGCAGCTGGGGACCCCCGGTGGCCCCTTTGCCCCCCCCGTCTGGGACTGTGATGGAGAACTGGAGCTGTTTCCTCCTGGAAAGGGCTGGTTTTGTCCCCAAACTGCTCCCAGCCAGGCACGGGCGCAGCCACCGCGGCGCCGGGACCCCCTGAGCCTGGGGGGGGGGGGCTGAAGATGCCCCGGGGTGCGTGGTGCTGTCCCCCCCCTTCTGCTGCAACACCCCCCCCCAGTAAAGCAGCACCATGTGCAAATGGGGCAGGAGGGTTTCTGTGACAGGGACAAGGACGGTGACACCCGCTGCCGTCGGGGACAGGGACGGTGGCACCATCTCCTGCTGGGGACAGGGACCTCCCGGGGACGGTGGCACCATCTGATGGGGATGGAGCCCGTGGGAACGGGGACACCGTGGGGCTGGGGATGGTGGCACTGGCTCCTGGTGGCCGCCGCCGCGTCTTTCTGGCGAAGAAGAGAAACACCATTTCCTCCTGTTTAACCAAAAAGCTGCATTTTGAGGCCAATACCATGGAAACTGCTCCTGTACCCCCCGGCCCCCCAGGAGTGGGAGCCCAGGGAGCCCCACAGAGCACTGGGAGGGGGAGTGGGGAGCCCCGAGGGTACTGGGAGCACTGGGAGGGGGAGTGGGGAGCACTGGGCGCCCTGTGTACCCCCCGCGGGCCCCCCCGCCCGGGCTGGGCTCTGCTGGTCCGGATCGGAGCCGTGGGTTGTGGATCTGGGGGTTTGCCCGGGGGAGGCGGGACGCACGCGTGGGGACACCAGCACAGGGTGTCCCCAGTGTCCCCCAGTGCCCCCAGTGCCCCGCGGGTGTCACGGGACGTTCTCGTAGGTTTCGCTCGGGAGCCGCAGCCGCGCGTGGGGACCCGGCAGCACCGCGTAGGTGACGGGCGGCTCCCGCGGGGGGGTGGAGCGGGGAGACCCCCGCGGGGACCGCGCCGGGGACGTGCCTGGAAGAGAAACCGGCTCGGGGACCCGGGCTGGGGGCGGTGACACGCGTGTGTGTGTCCCGTTTCCCCCCCCCACGCCGTACTCACCCCCGCCCTGCTCCGGGACCACGATTTGGGCGTAGAGCACCTCCCTGTCCCCGGGGGCCCCGGGGGGGGCTGTGGGCTCCGGCCGGCGACCCTCGGGCTCCGGGGGGGCAGCAGGGTCCCTGCGGGGACAAGGGGACGCCTGGGGCGGGGGCAGACCGGGGATGGGGGTGCGGGGGGGGAGCTGCTGTCCCAGCCCCGGGCAAAGAGGCTTCGCGGCCAGACCCCCCCGCTCACCTGCCCGGGCTCTTCCCGGCGGCTGGAAGACAAGGGGGGGCGGGGTGTGAACGGCCGCGGAGTGACAGCGGCGAGGGACCCCCGGGACCCCCGAGACCCCGAACTGAGGGGCCCGGAGCTCCGCCCCGCACGCGCAGGAGGGAGGGGGGACCCCGAGCTGGTGGTGCTAGGAACGCAGGGGAGTGTCATCTGGGGGCACCGGACCCCCGGGTGGGACAGGGGGATGTGGGCTGCAAGCAGGGAGCCCCCCAAAGGTACCCCAAGATCCTCCAGGACCCCCCTGGACCCCCACCGGGCAGTGCCCGAGACTCGGCCCCCCCCAGCCAGATGAGTCAGGGGCACATGGGCTGCAAGCAGGGAGGGCCCCCAAGACCCCCAGAACCCCCCAGGACCCCAAGCCGAGACAGGGGATGCGGGGTGCAGCCCCATTGCCCCCGCCCGGCTGGTGTGGGGGGGCTTTCACCCCCCCCCCGGGAGCACAGACCCACCTGTGAGGTGCCGGCGCCAGAGGTGCCAACCCACGGCGGCCGCGAGCAGGAGCAGGAGGGACACGCTGAGCCCCGCGGCCACGGCTGGGGACAGAACGGGGACGAGCCCAGGTCAGCCCCAGGGCCGGGGGACCCCCGCGGGGACCCCGGGGAGGGGGCGGGTGAGCGCGGCCCCCACCTGTGCCCTGCTGCCGCCATCCCCGAGCCGGCGGCGTCACCGAGAGGGCCAGCGCCCGGCTGCGGGTCTGGAAGACGCGGTGGCCGCTGAGGCGGTTGGTGGCCAAGCAGTGGTAGGTGCCAGCGTGCGCCGGCCCCACGGTCCCCAGGGCCAGGACGGGCCCCGAGCCCAGCTCCTGCCCGTCCCGCAGCCACGTGAAGGTCACCGGCGCGGTGCCCGCCTGCACCGAGCAGCTCAGGTTGAGGCTCTCGCCCGCCGGCACCGATGGCTCCGTCCTCGCCATCGCGATGGTGGCACCGGTCACCGGCACTGCCGGGCCGAGGGACGGTGCTGGGGTCAGACCAGTGGCAGCGGCCGTCCCCGGCGCGGGACGAGGCGATGGTGGGGGTGGGGGCACCCGGCGCCACAGGGTCGCGCTCACCCAAGACGGTGACCCACAGTGGGGGGCTGTCAGCTGCGGTGCCGCCGTTGGTGGCCGTGCAGTGGTAGCGGCCGCCATCCTGGTGCCGCACGGCCCGGAGCTCGTACGAGGGGCCCGTGGCCAGTGGCGCGGCCGCGCCCTCACGGTGCCAGGAGAAGGCGAGGGGCCCCGTCCCTGCGGCCACCGAGCAGCCCAGCACCAGGCGGTCGCCCTCCGCCACCTGCCCCCCGGGGGGCTGCGCCATCAGGGACACCCCCGAAACCGGGACCCCTGCGGGGAGGAGACGGGCAGGGACAGGGGACCCGGGGAGGGGTCGGGGGGGGTCAGAGAGGGATGGGGGGACCCCAGGGAGAGGTGTGGGGACCCAGGCAGGGAATAGGGGACCCGGGGAGGGATGGGGGGGGATCTGGGGAGGGACGTGGGGATCCCAGGGAAGGGTGGAGGGATGCGGGGAGGGGTGTGAGGATGCAGGGAGGGATGGGGGGACCAGACAAGGGTGGAAGGACCTGGGGGGGGACGTGGGGACCCGGGGAGGGCTGCAGGGCCCCGGACGTCCCGCAGACTCACTGTGCACGGTGACAGTGAGCGGGGCGCTGTGTTTCTGCACGCTGGCCGTCTCCGTCCGCACCTCGCAGGAGTAGTTCCCCGAGTGGGACAGCTCTGCAGCCGGCAGCCGCAGCTGGGGGGACTCCTGGGGCCCCCCCACCACCGTCCCACCCTGGTAGAAGAGGTGCCAGAGGCGGGTGAGGGGCCGCAGGGGGCTGAGACGGCTGAGGCAGCCCAGGGTCAGGGGAGCTCCCTCGGGGGGCTCGGCCGGGCCCTCCAGGTGCGGCACCGAGAAGAGCTCTGGGGAGGAACCGGGCGGGGGATGGTGACCCCGAGCGTGCTGGGGGGGGGGCTGCGCCCCGCCGGGTGGGTGTCAGGGTGGGGGCACTCACCTTGCACCGCCACCGGCACCGGCGCTGACGTCTGCCACCCCGCGAGGACGCTGCGCATGTTGGCCTCGCAGCGGTAGCTGCCGCTGTGGTGCAGCTGCAGGGGGTGCAGCAGCAGCTCGTTCCCCCCCGAGGGCCCCCCCAGCTCCTTCTGCTCGTGGTAAAACCTCACCCAGGTGACCCGCGCGTCGCCCCAGCCCCGGCAGCGCAGCGGCAGCGCGTCCCCCTCCAGCAGCGCCCGCGCCGGCACCTGCAGCACCAGCCAGTCTGCGAGAGAGGGCGGGGGGTGCGCCCGGGGGTCCCGTTGCACGAGGATGCACCAGTGCACGCGGGGATGTGCTGGTGCGTACGGGGATGCACTGGTGCGCACGGGGACACGCTGGTGTGCACACGGACACACCAGTGTGCACGGGGACGGGCTCCCGTCACACGAGGGGCGAGAGGCCGCGAAGCAGAGCCCACCCAGAGCCCCCGGGGCACCCGTGGGTGCCAGGGCGGGGGCGCCCACCCCGCCGCTCACCGTTTGAGAAGCTCAGGGTGACGGGGGGGCTGAGCGCGGCGCCCTGGCGCTGGCACTGGTAGCTGCTTCTGCTGCTGTGGGTCCTGGAGACCCGGAGGTGTTCGGGCCCCGCCGGCTGCCAGAGGTGCTCGTCCATGAACCAGCGGGTGGGGACGGGGGCACCGGGGCCGTGGCACGTCAGCGTCACCGACTCCCGCACGAACACCGGCGTCCAGGGGGGGTCCAGCGTCAGCTGGCTGGGCTGGGCGCCTGTGGGGTGACGGGGGACACCGACCTGCCGGGGCCACCGGCCGCGTCTGGGGCCGGCGGGGTTGGGGACCGGCAGCGAGGACTCACCAGTGAGGCCGAGGGCTTGGGCTGGAGGGGAGAGGGGGAGAGGGGCTGGGTGGGGGCTGGCCCCAGGCTGCCCCCGCGGGGACACCGGCAGCCGTGGGAAAGGGCGCCGGGACAGTCCCCAGGGTGGCCGGGAGAGCCCAGGGGACGCGGGTGCGTCAGAGCCACCCACGCGCCACATCTGGGCGGCACGGCCACCCCGGGCTGGGACGGGGCTCGGGGACACCCATCCCCACAGCCCCGTCCCCATGGCCCTGTCCCCACAGCCCCATCTGCACAGTGCTTGTCCCCACGTCCCCCATGGCCCCGTCCCCACAGCCGCCCCAGCCCCGTGATGCCGGTCCCCACGTCCCTTTCCCTGCGATATTTGTCCCCACAGCCCCGTCCCCACCCCTCCATCCCCATGTCCCCATCGTTGCCATGTCCCCAACCCCATGGCCCTGTCCCCGTGTCCCCATCCCCGCAGCCACCCCAGCTACATGGTCCCAGTCCCCCCTGTGGTACCTGTCCCCCACCCCTGTCCCCCCACCCCTGTCCCCCACCCCATCCCCACATCCCCCCCAGCCCCATGGCCCCGTGCGCTGGCTCCGCCGGCGTTTGGGACCTCGGGGGACCCTGCGGTCACCCGGCTGCTCCCCCAGAGCCACCGTGCTCCACCTCAACCTGCCGCTCCCCAACGCAGGAGGGGTCCGAGCACCTGTCCCCGCGGCATCAGGCCCCCTGCCCTCCCCCGGCGCTCACCCCCGAGCAGCAGTGCCAGAGCAGCGCTGGCGGCCATCCCGGCGCCCCACACGCGCTGGCGGCGCCGCGGCCCCTTTGCACAGCGACTGTTCGGGGAAAGGGGAAGGAAGCGGCTTCCGCGTCCCCGGGGCTTTGCCCCGGCCCTGGGGGGGGACACGTGTCTGGTGGCACATGGCGGGGACCGGGCACCGGCGAGGGACGGGCTTGGGCCTGGAGGAGCCACCGGCCCCTTCGTCCAGGGGGGCACCGGGACCTCCAAGGACGTGGGGCACGAGCAGCCCCGGGGGTGTCCTGCACCCATGAGGGGCTGGGACCCCGAGAGCTGGGACCCCAAGAGCTGGGACCCCCAGGATTGGGGCCTTGACAGCTGGAACCCCCAAGAGACTGGGACCTTCCCAAGGCTGGGACCCCAGAATCTGGGACCCCGAGAGCTGGGACCCCAAGAGCTGGGACCCCGAGGGGTGGGACCCCGAGGGGTGGGACCCCAGGGACCAGGACCCCGTGGGCTGTGACCCCGTGGGCTGTCCCGGTTCCGCGGTTCGTGGCGGCTGGGGGGGGGGGTGTGTGAGTGTCCCCGTCTCCCGGTTCCGGGGGTCACGCCCCGCCCCCCGCACTGCGGCGCCCCCTGGCGGCCGCGCGGACGAGCCGCAGGGCTGGGGGCGGGGCTGGGGGCTGGGGGCGGGGCTGGGCTTGGCGGTCCCGCCCCCCCGGCGGAGGCGGCGCGAAGATGGCGGCGGAGCCGGGCCCGGGCCCCGACCCGGAGCTGGAGGAGCTGCTGGACAGTGAGCGGGGGGGGCGGTGCTGGGGGGCGGGGGGACACTGGGGTGTGCGGGAGCGGGGGGGCGTTGGGGTACAGTGGGGCGGGGGGTCACTGGGGCGGGGGGTCATGGGGGCGCAGTGGGGGGGGGATCACGGGGGTGCAGCGGGGCGGGGGGTTATTGGGGAGCGGTGGGGTCACTGGGTTGCAGTGGAGCGGGGGGTCACTGGGGAGCGGGGGGGGTCACTGGGGAGTGGTGGGGGGGTGTCACTGGGGTGCAGTGGGGTGGGGGGTCACTGGGGAGCGGGGGGGGGTGTCACTGGGGTGCAGTGGGGGGGGTCACTGGGGCGGGGGGTCACGGGCGCAGTTCTCGGTGCACAGCAGGGGGGGTGTCGGGGCCGCAGGCGGTGGGTCGGTGGGGGTGGGGGGTGCCGCGGGGGGGCCGTTACGGGGTGCAGGTCGCTGCTCTGGGCGCAGGGGGTTGTGCCCGCGGGTCCCCTCAGCCCGGCCCCTCCCCAGGTGCCCTGGACGACTTCGAGAAGGCCAGGCCCGCCGCCCCGCCGCCGCCGCCGCCCCCCCCCGGGGCTCAGCCCTCGCCCAGCGCCGCCGCCAAGGTGCGACGCTGCCGGGACGCGGCGGCCGCCCCCGCCCGGCCCCCGGGACCCCGCGGGCGCGGGGGGGCCTGACCCTGCCCCTGTCCCCAGGCCTCGCTCTTCGCCGCGCAGGAGCGGTTCTTCCAGGAGCTCTTCGAGGGGGACTTGGCCTCGCAGGCGGCCGCCGAGTTCGAGCAGGCGATGCAGGAGCTGGCGCGGGAGGAGCCGCACCTGGTGGAGCAGTTCCAGAAGCTGTCGGAGGCTGCGGGCAGAGTGGGTGAGCGGGGGCGTGCGGGGCGACGGGGACACGGCGACGGGGCGGACGGGGCGTGTCGCGGCCGGGGGAGCACCCGCCGGGACGGGACGGGCCTCGGGGGCGCGGGCGGCGGGGGGCCGGGTGCTCCCCGAGCCTCCTCGCCGCCAGCCCAGGGGTGGGGGCTTTCGGGGGATGCCCCGGGGGGCCCCCGCGAGGGTCTGCGGGTGCCCGGCGTGTCCCCGTCCCCCACCGGCGTCCCCCGGCGCCCGCAGGCAGCGACGCGGCGTCGCAGCAGGAGTTCACCTCCTGCCTGAGGGAGACGCTGAGCGGCCTGGCCAGGAACGCCACCGACCTGCAGGTACGGCCCCCACCCCGGCGGGGTGTCCCGGGGGTGCCCCGGTCCCGCGGGGGGCTGAGGGTGTCCCTGTCCCTGCAGAGCTCCTCGGCCTCGGAGGAGGAGCTGGCGAAGGCGCTGGAGGGGCTGGGGCTGGAGGAGGGCGAGGGCGAGGGCAGCGTCCTGCCCGTCATGCGCAGCATCATGCAGAGCCTCCTCTCCAGGGACGTGCTCTACCCCTCGCTCAAGGAGATCACCGAGAAGGTGGGGGGGTCCCGGCGGCGGGGCGGGGCGGGGGGCGCGCGGCGGCCCCAACGTGACCCCGCCGCCCCCCGCAGTACCCCGAGTGGCTGCGGCGGCACGGCCCCGCGCTGCCGGCCGAGCAGTACGAGCGGTACCGGGCGCAGCTGGGCGTGATGGGCCGCATCTGCCGGCAGCTGGAGGGCGAGCGGCCGGGCGAGGGCGAGGAGGAGCGGCGGGCGCGCTTCGAGACCCTCCTCGACCTCATGCAGCAGGTGAGTGGGGACGGGGGGGGGCACGCACGGACCCCCCAGTGCCACCCTGACCCCCTGCCTGTGTCTCCCCGCAGCTGCAGGACCTGGGGCACCCGCCCAAGGAGCTGGCCGGGGAGTCGGTGAGTGTCCCTGGGAGGGGGGGCTCTGCCCGGGCCCCCCGGTGCCCCGGTTCACCCCCACCCCCCCCCGCAGCCCCCCGGCTTCAACCTGGACCTGCCGGCGGCGGGCGAGCAGTGCCGGCTGATGTAGCGCCGGTGGTGGGACGGGGGCACCCGCGGGACGGTCCCGCCTCGTTACGGGCTGATGAAGACTCCGACGAGGACGATGAGGACGAGGACGAGGACAAGGAGCTGAGCGGAGCCGCAGCCGCGGCCGCCGGGGCCCACGGGGCTGTGTCCGGCTCTGCCGTCCCGCACCGGGGGGGTGACGGGGGGGCCGGGGGGACCCGGTGTGAGCTGGGGGCGGCCCTGGGGACGCGTGTGTCCCCCCCAGTGTCCCCAATAAAGGTGTTGGCAACTGCACTGGCTCCTGAGGCGGGGTGACACCGGGGGGGGCAGGGGGCGACCCTGCAGTGCCGGGGGGGGGGCCCGGGACCCCGAGTAACGCAGCAGGGGAGGGGCGAGGGAGGCGCCACAGTAACACCGCGGGGTCACAGGGTCACCCTGCAGTAACCGGGGGTACACGGGGACCCGCAGCAGCGGGGTGGGGGACGGGGCGACCCTACAATAACACGGGGTCAGGGGTCGCGGCTGCCATGGCGACGGCGGGGCGGGGTCGGCGGTGTCGCTCGGTGTCGCGCAGCGGCCGCTGCCGTAAAGCGGCGCCGCGGCGCCGTAAAGCGTCTGGCGGAGGCGGTACATTAAGATGGCGGCGGCGGTTGGGCCCGGAGCCGGTGGCGGAGAAGCAGCCGGCGGCCGCGGGACCCGCGCCTGAGCGACGGCCGGGAGCTGCCGGGAGTCGGGTCGGTGCGGGGCCTCCCCTCCCTCCCCCTCCCCGCGCTGACCGGCGGGTCTAGCCCCGGCCCCGGCGGCCCTCCCCTCCCCCACCCGCCGGGGGCGGGGCTCGCTCGGGGCCGGGCCGGGCCGGGAGGGCTCCTCCGGGGGGGGCCCAGCCCGGGGGGGGCCCAGCCCGGGCGGTCCCGCCGCCCCGCGGTGTACCGGGCCTTCGAGGGCGGCGAGGGTGGCCTTGATACCCCCGCGGGGTCATCGGGCCCTGGGGGGGCCCCTGCGCCTTTGGGGGTCCCTGGGGGGTCCCTGCTGCCCCCAGAGGGTCGTTGTGCTTTTGGGGGGGTCCCTGCTGCCCCCAGGACTGTCCCTGCAGCCCCCGTGGGGACCCTGCGCCGTGGGGAGGGGGCTGGGCTGGGCTCTCCTGCCCCCAGGGCCGCTCCCTGTTGCCCTGAAGGGTGGGAGGGGTTGGGGGGTCCCTTCTGTCCCCAGGGCCGGTCCCTGTCACCTCTGTGGCATCGTCGTCTCTTTGGGGGGACGCTGAGAGGGACCTGCCATCCCCAGGGCCACCCCCTGTTGCCCCCAGGGTGTTGACCTGCCTCGGGGGGGTGCTGAGGGTCCCCTCCTGCCCCCAGGGCTCCTCCCCCGGTGTCCCTGTGGTGTCACGGTGCCCCGAGGAGGCCCTGGGGGTCCCTTGAGCCCTGGAGCTGCTCCCGCTGCCTCGGTCACAGCGGGGGGAGCTCGGCTGAGGGTCCCTCCTGCCCCCCCGAGGTCCAAACCTCATCGTCCTCGGTCCTTCCTCGACAGTCCCTGTTGTCCCCAGGGAGCAGGGGGGGGGTCCCCAGGGCAGGCGTGGCCGGACCCCGCGCTGCCGGGCTTTAACCTGTCGTTTCCGTCAGCTGCCAGCGAACCTCCAGCCCCGGCCTCGGCGCTCGCTGCCTGCGCAGGTGAGTGGGACGCCACGGGTCCGGCAGCGCTCGCGTCCGTCTGTCCGTCCCGCGGGCTGCAGAGACGGAGGTCGGGGCTGCGTCTGCCTCCGTCTCCTTCGCGGTGACGGGTTGTACTGGAGCTGCTCCGGCTGCGCCTCGCCCCGCTCCTGCGGGATTTCTCCCATCGGCCGGCATTTCCTCAGGACCTGGTGAGCCGGGAGCCTCCGTCCTCCCGGGTGCTGGACGGGGAAGGGGCGGTGCTGCGTGCTGGGGCTCGTTAGCTGCGGTTAATTAGGGTCCGTGCCAAGGGACGGCTGGGAAGAGCGGTGGGGAGGTCGGTGCTGCGTCCCCTGAATCGACGCCGCTGTGCCCAGGATGCTCCGGGGTTCTGGACCTCTGTGTAATTGCAAACGGGAAGCTGCTTAATTAGCGCCGTCGCTAGGACCCGCCGGGCTCCCGGAGGTTTGTCATTAACCAGGGTGTCCCCGAACGCGGCCCGCTGGCAGGTTTCTGCCCATCTCGGCAAACCAGAGGCGCCCGCCCGGCCTCTGCCCTGTGAGGGCGTCAGGGTGGAAACCCGCTCGTTGCGGGAGGTCTAATTGGGGGTTTAAACCCCCCAGCACCCTCCTGGGGGGAAGGGGGGCTCCTCCGCAGCGAACAAACGAGGTTCCCTCCGTCCAGGGCCGGGAGAAAACTTTCCTTACACAGAAGAGGCCCAGCGCGCCGGGTGCGAGCGCAGCCCTGCCGCGGGCGCGCTGGGGCAGTGGACGCGGAGGCAAGGGGCTCCCGGGGGTCGGACCCCCCCGCGCTTGCTCCCAGCCCCGTCGCTCCTCCGCTTTACGGGCGCGGCAGGCGGCGGCACTGGGCTGTTGGGGTGTTTATTGAGCTGCGTAAACATTTCACCGCCGGCTTGCTGGGCGCTGGCATGGGTGGCTGCGGGTCACGGACGCGGCGTGGCCGCCGTCCCGCCGGCTCGGGGAGTCCCGGGCTGGGGCAGGAGCAGGTTCCGTCCCCCGGGCACGGCCGTCAGAGCTGCTGAGCGGTGTCGTGCCGGGCGCTGGGAGCCTGGCGGAGGCAGCCGGGGGCTGTGGCATGTGCGGGGATATTTTTAGGGCTGCGAGCACGTGGAGCCGGGAGCGCTGATCCTGCCCGGGCGTTGACGCCAGGGAGCTGCCGAGCTCCGGGGTCCTGGCGCCGCGCGGGGTTCACAGGGAGACCTGGCCTGGCGCTGGCGGCTCGGTGACGCCCTCAAACCGCCAGTGAGGGCGCGGGGCTCTCCGCGGGGTGTCCCAGCCCCCCCCGGCCCGCGCCGAGCGCTGTCTCGTGGCTTCCCCCGACCGGTGCTCCCCGGTTTGGCGAGGCGGAGGCGATGCCTTCGGTGCCGTCTGCGTTTCCAGCCGCCGGTGACTCTGGCGCGGGGTCCCCCCGTGTCCGCTCGCTGCCGGTTTGTCCCTGCCCGAGCCCTCGAGTGCCGGCGGTGCCGCGGGGCTGCCGGCCGACGCACGCTTTGATCTCGCTGCCACGTGAACGGCTTCGGCGCCTGCGAGCGGAGCTGGTGGGTGGCTGGGGGGAGGCTGACGCGGCGCTGCCGGAGCCGAGCGTCGGTACCAGTGCAGGTGGGATCCCGGTGTCCCCCCGGGCGCTGGCACGGGCCACCTCTGTCCCTGCCCTTAGCTCAGGCAGCTGGGGGCTTTTTTCCTCAATTTGCTTAATCCCCCAGCGAGGTTGAGGTTACGGTGCTGTGGTGTGGGCGGATGAGACGTGAAGTCAGGGTAATTATTCCGTAATGGATTCCTTTGCTCTAAAGCTTGTTTCTTATTCCTCACCTTGGTGAAAAAGCGGCTCTGAAAGGGTGTTAATGACAGCTCCAGAGGAAAATAACTACCGAGGAGCAAAGTCCAAACCTGGTTCCTTTTGCACATGCAGAGGCTCTCCCAGCCCCTTGGGTCAGTGAAGGTGCGATAACCGCCGGAGCGAGGTCGGCCTCTTGCCGGGTCCCCTCGACTCGAGCGCGGGGAGTTGAGCCGCTGCCGAGCATCGAGGAGGGGTTCAGCCTCTTGGAGTCACCGGCCTGAGAGCGGCCGAATGAGGGCCGGGGTGGCCGTGTGCTTAGAGCCGTCACTTCAAACCAGCCCTGCCCGCTCCTGCCTGCTCCTGCCCGCAGCCCCGGGGACAGACCTGCCCGGGCACGGGGCGCCGAGTGGTTTGGGAGGGCAGAGGTGGGCCGAGGCTCTGGGGCAGCTCTCGTCACCCGCTTGGCTGCTCAGCCCTTTCCTCCCCCTCCTCCCCGCAGTGTCAGTGGTTCCAAAGCGATTCCGCACGGGCTGGCAGCGCCAGCTGGGGAGTCGTGAAAACTGAAGCTGCAGAAAACACTTTTATCTTTTTCTCCTGCGCTACTACTCTTGTTACCGAGCGAGCGGCTGCAGTCGGCTGTAGCTCGCTGGTGTTTTCAGTTGCATAAACTTGGTTTCCTTATAAACGCTCCTACGCTGTAAGAGCTTTTATCACGCTTCAGCTAGAGCCAGCCCGGCTGCCCCGGCCGTCCCCGGGCACCTCCGCAGCGCTGCCGGGCGGTGGCAGTGCCACCGGGCCCTGCCGTGGGTCGGCGCCCCGCTCGCCCCCTAAATCGCCCATTTCTGGGAGGGGAGCCGTGCCCGGGCTCGGGCTGGCGGTGACAGACCCCGCCTGGGCAGAGCCTTTCGCCGCCTTTGGCTCCCCGGGGCTCCGCTGTGTTAATTCCTGCTCTAATGAGGATCAGGCTCCGGAGCGTTTGCCGTAATCGGAGTTAATGAGGTTCTGGCTTCAGCTTTTCCCTGCGTGTAAACGGGGAACTTTTAGCAGAATCGCTGATGCTGGTTAAGAGCAAGAGCTAAACCAAGTATGAAAAAGTCTGACTAAAAATAGAAGGAAAGTAAAGAACGAGCAAAGCATAAATAATTTTTTTTTTTTTTCCCCCTCCACCTTGGCAAAACCTCTGCTGCTCGTGACTCTGACATGTTTTCCTCCCGTGTCTTGGTGTAACCTGGCGAGGCAGCTCTGCTGGTGCTCTCACCCAAAACCACCCGTGGGCGAGGGGTGCCGTGATCCCGGGGGGGTTCTGCAGCCCCCTGGCACAGAGGCGGCTCCGCTTCGCAGCCGCCGCCCCACGGGAGCTGCCCCCGCAGCGGGGGGGGAGCCGGGGCCGCGTTGGACACGGTCCCGGGATGCCCAGGCCTCCCCTCCCCGCGGCGAGGGCTGGGAAACGCCGGGGAGCCAGAAACGTGCGGGTCCTTGGTGCTCCACGTGCTCGCGAGGAGTTGGTGAACCTCTCCCGGAGCTGCTGGCCTCGTCCCCTGGCTCTGCTCTCGCCCGCTCCCGGGAGGAGTCGGGGATCCCCGAGGCCGAAGCTTGTCCCGGGGAGGCCGGGCGCGCTGCCCTGTCCGCGGCGGGGAGGGAAACGGCCCTTCGGCGGCGCCGGGAGGATTTGGTGTGTGGGAAGGTGTTTAAAAATCTGTCGCTGGGGTGGAAAAAAAACCCTCTTGAGCAGCTTTTAACTGGCTGCCTACAGTCTGCAGGTGCCGAGAAGTTTCTCGATACCGTGACTCGCTGCCTCCCCAACCACCTTTCCCCCCCGCCTGCGATCCAGGCCCCGCTCCCCCGTCCCTGCCGGGGCCCTGGCTCGGCAGTTCCTTGCCGTAGCTCGCGAGAGCCAGCACCTGCCTCCCCCGAGCCCGGCTGGGGTGGTGATGGGGAAGTGCCTGTCTGAGCAAATCCCAAAGCGAGAGGAGTTGAGGGGACGGCGGCGAGCGGCCTCGTCATGGCGGGGGCCAGGGGCCGTTACCGTTCGCTCTTCGTTGCCGCTTCCTCTGCTGATGGTGTTTTCCCTCGGGGAGCGGCGCCCTCCAGACCGGCCTGCCGTGCCCTGGGCGCCCGTGCGGCTCCAGCTTCTGCTCTCTCCTCCTCTCGCACGCAGGGTGAGCGCTCTGGAAAACGCGATGTCAGACAAAGGAAGCAGCATGGACGGGAAGATGGACATAGCGAATGGTAAGGCTGCCGGCGGGACCGGCCTCCCCGCGCCGGGGGCGTCGCGCCGCGGAGGCTCACGGCATCGTCTGCACCACGCAGGCAGCTTGTCCAGCAGCCCAGAGGAGATGTCAGCCGAGGAGGGCCGAGAAACCTCCTCCGGCATCGAGGTGGAGGCCTCCGACCTCAGCCTGAGCCTCACCGGAGACGACGTGGGGCCCAACCGCACCAGCACGGAGAGCCGGGACACGGACACGGAAAGTTCGGGGGAAGACAAGGACTCTGACAGCATGGACGACACGGGCCACTACTCCATCAACGAGGAGAACCGCGCCCTCGATCGGTCGCACTCGGAGGAGGAGGAGGAGGAGGACGAAGAGGAGGAGCAGCGGTCCCACCGCCGCGCCCAGCGCAAGCGTGCCAACCATGACCAAGACTCCTCCGACGACGAGCAGGCGCTGGAGGACTGGGTGTCCTCGGAGACCACTGCGCTGCCGCAGCCCCGCTGGCAGGCGGTCCACGCCCTCCGGGAGCGCGAGCTGGGCTCCAGCGCCCGCTTCGTCTACGAGGCCTGCGGGGCCAGGGTCTTCGTGCAACGCTTCCGCCTCCAGCACGGCCTGGAGGGCCACACGGGCTGCGTCAACACCCTGCACTTTAACCAGCGCGGCACGTGGCTGGCCAGCGGCAGCGACGACCTCAAAGTGGTGGTGTGGGACTGGGTCAGGAGGCAGCCGGTGCTGGAGTTCGAGAGCGGCCACAAGAGCAACGTCTTCCAGGTGAGGAGCGGGCGGGACGGCTCCTCGGAGGGCTGGGGGTGGCGGGAGATCCCCCGCAGCGGGCAGGTGCCCGCTCTAGAGGCGCCTGATCTCAGCCCGAGGGAGGAAGAACGGGGGGTTAAAGCTCGGGGCTGCGGGAAGAGTCCGGCCGCCGTGCGGGTGGTAACGGACCATCAAAACCCGCTGCTGTGCCCCAAAATCCACCGGGGGGGCTCGGCCCGGTGAGCTGAGGCTTCGCCGTCACTGCCTGCGGATCGGAGCGTGCAGGGCTCCTTGGGCAGCCGCCCTCGGTTATTTTTCCCCGTTTCACCCCGTTTCCATCCCCGCGTGGGCAAGCCCCGGTGCTGACAGCCGCCCCTGCGCTCGCTCTCTTCCAGGCCAAGTTCCTCCCCAACAGTGGCGACTCCACCCTGGCCATGTGTGCCCGCGACGGCCAGGTCCGCGTGGCCGAGCTCTCCGCCACCCAGTGCTGCAAAAACACCAAGCGCGTGGCGCAGCACAAAGGTGCTTCGCACAAGGTGAGCCCAGACCGGCCTGCGGAGGGTCACCGAAACACCCGGGGCCCCTCCCGGCTCGGCCAGAAATTCTTAAATGCTTCTTTCTAACGGCTGTCGGCTCTGGGGGTGGCCAGGAGGGTCTGGGCGCCCTGCGGAGCGTTGATGGGGGCTTGGTGCTGCGTCGGCTGCTGCCGGTGGCCGGCGGTTTGCTGGGAGAAAGGGATCTCGCCACCTTGTTGGGTAAAAAGGGAACCAATGCCCAAGTATTTATCTTCCAGCTGGCCCTAGAACCGGATTCTCCATGCACTTTCCTATCAGCAGGTGAAGATGCTGTAGTCTTCACCATCGATCTGAGACAAGACCGACCCGCCTCGTGAGTATTTCTCGACCCCTCTCCCGTTGCCAGGACCGGGGGAGATCCGGGGTCTGGGGGGGCTCCCCCGCGAGCAGGCGGCGCTGGGCCGCGCAGGGCTGAGGGTCCCGCTTGTGCCGCTGCGTCTTCACGGCAGCGCGCGCCTGTTCAACGGGCATCAAGTGGGAAGACAGATTGGTTTTTTTTTGGCTTTTGAGCGGCGTGGTCTCCCCTGAGGTGCAGGGTCAGGCCGGAGAGCTTCTTAGTGGCTGCTCCGGGGCTGGCGCGAGGGTACGGGTACGAACCTGCTGACTAGGGAGCACGTTTGAACCCTCCCTGGGACGGGTTCAGGTGGGAAACGAGCTCACAGCGGTGCGGCCGGTCCCTGTGCCCGCCGGCGCCCGTTCGCCCTCCCGGGGGCAGCGGCGGGGCCACGCTCCCTCGGCGCAGGGAAGCGGCTGATGAATCGCGGCGCTGAGATCCCTCCACGCTGGCAGCGGCTCGCCCGACTCGCTCATCGCACGAGCGCTATTGCAGTTAATTGAAAAACAGTAATTAGCGAGCAGCCGGGTGGTGTGTGCTGGATCTTAACCCGTATTGCCGAGAGATCTGTCGTTTCTGACAAGCTTCCAAAATAAATCGGTGGCGGGTGTTCAAACAGACGCCTGGTTTTGGTATCGTGGTACTTTTCCAGCGTAGCGACGTGTTGTTTGGAAGACGATCCTGCCTAAAGCCGAGGGCTCCGGCGCTCCTCTCCCCGAGCGTTGGTTTTATTTGTACGTGCGAGCGCTTTTGTCTACAGCCTTAAACCCATCTGTTTCATAACCAGGACAAAACCCGCCACGGCGTTTCAAAACGGCCGCGGTTAATCCCCGTCCCCGCTCCCCCCGCCGCTCGCCGGCCCCGCTGGGAGAGGAGTCTCGGGGTCTGTCCCCCCTCGGCCCTCGGGGGGCTCCACGCTGCTCCCCGGGCTCGGCGCTCGTGGGGAATCGTGGCCGCGCTCCGCAGGAAGGTTCGCAGGCAGACTGCAGGCAGCTCCCATCCCTCATTAAGCCGAACGGTATAATTAGCAGAAAGACAAGCTTCTGAGCTGGCTGTTCCCTCTCCAGGATCTGCCTCAGTTTGTGTTCGCGTCTGAAAGCCGAAATATTGAGCTCCTGGGGGAGGGGGATGGTGCGTGTGTCGGATTTGGTTAAATCTGGGCCGTATTACAGCGAGACGGGTGGGGAAAAATAACAGCGGAGCGTTTCTGCTCCGGAGTTAACCCGGCCCTGCCCTCGCGCTGCCGGTCCGGCGCCGCCGGGCTCAGTTCGGGCCCTGAAGCCCTTCAGACGTTTGGGGGGAAAACGCCAGGAATGATTTCACTCTGCGCCGTTCGAGTCGCAGACAGAACATGTGCTCGCTTCAGCTGGGAGGCTGAAACCGTTGGGTGGTGATTTTTTTTGTTGTTGGTGTCGTTTTTTTTTTTTTCTGGGAGTGAGTAAGAGACTCGCGCAGCTCCTGCTTTTCCCATCTGGACCCTGTTTTGAATTCGAGGTGGATTTTTTTTTTTGTAGTTGTTGTTTTGTTATTATTATTCCTCGTCTCTTAAAGGAAACTGGTTGTGACAAAGGAAAAGGAGAAGAAAGTGGGTCTGTACACCATCTACGTGAACCCAGCCAACACCTACCAGTTCGCTGTGGGAGGCAGAGATCAGTTTGTGAGGTGAGTCTGTGCTGGGGGCCCAGGCTGAGCCCCCAGGGTGGACTCGAACATCCCCGCGGGGGCTCGGTGCCCCCACGAGCTCTGAAACCTCACGGAAGCGCTTGTGGCTTCAGTCATTAATGCCTCCAAAGCCTGTTCTCCCCTGACAGCGGGAACACGAGGGGATTAAGAGAGGATTTGGATCCTTTGAGGTTTAGCCCTGGGATCCACCGTCCAGCCTGCCCTGGGCTGGGGGGTCCTTCCCTCGGGCGCTGGCGCTGCCCTCAACGAGCTTCTGATGAGGCTCCTCTGGCCCCTGCCCGCGGGCAGCGCCCAGTGGCACCCGGAGCGAGATTAAGGCTTGGGGATGGTCTCGGTTTCAGCGGGACTGAGCTCCTTGGGTGACAAACACCCCCCCAGCCTTCGGAACGCTCAGGGGCCATGTCCGTGTGTCTGGCCCCTCGGCTCCCCCCGTCAGCACCCGTGTTTTAAGGCACAACCCGTGCGGCCTCTGTTTGGGGCAGAGGCGGGTGGCACGTGCGCCGAGCCCCCAGCTCCCCGCTCCCCTCCCCGGGGCCGTTCCTCGGGGGACACCGCGGGGCCGGCTGGCGCGGTGGTGGCTCCCCCCAGGCGCGGTGGCAGCTCCCCGGCGCGGTGGCAGCTCCCCGGCGCGGTGTCCCCGCGGGGGTCTGTGTGCCAGCAGCGGCGCGTGGGCTCACAGACTGCTCAGGCCGCGGCGCCGGTGCCGCGCCAGCCCGGCAGCTTTTGGAAAAGCCCAGGATTGTTGCTCAGAAAACGGGGTTGGGGACCCCGAGCGGCCCAGGGCAGCCGAGGGACGGGCGTGACGGCGGTCACATCCGAGCGCCTGACACCTGCCGTCCTCCCCCCAGGATTTACGACCAGCGGAAAATAGATGAGAACGAGAACAACGGCGTGCTGAAGAAGTTCTGCCCCCACCACTTGGTAAGGGGCTCGGCTTTGGGGCGGCGCCGGGGGTCCCTCCCCTGCGTGGGGACAGCTCGGGGGTGGGTGGGCTGGCAGCGCACGTCCCGTGGTGGCCATCGGCTCTCGGCCGCCCGCCCGGCAGAGCTCGCCACCCGCGTCTGCGGGACGTTCCCTCGGGAGCCTCGCGCAGGCTCCCTGCCTGGAAAACGGCTCCTGAGGCTGAACAAACCGCCCGGGCTTTGGTGGCGGTTTGGGGTTTTTTTTTCCCTTGACCCAAATCTTCCACTTTTCGTAAAGTCCCGGCGCAGGGAGAGGCTGCGGCTCCGTGCTCTGGGTTCCCAGCGCCGGCAGAGCCACCGGGCCGGGGCAGAGCTCTCTGTGCTTCCCGCAGGTGAACAGCGAGTCCAAAGCCAACATCACCTGTCTCGTCTACAGCCACGACGGCTCCGGTGAGTGACCGACCCCCCCCGCGGGGCCCTGGCCAGTCTGACGGGGCCCTCTGGGGCCGGGTGGCCGCTCAGTGGTGGCCCCTGGCCCCGGGGCTGCCTCCCTCTCACGCCCGTCTCTCCCGTCCCGCCCCAGAGCTCTTGGCCAGCTACAACGACGAGGACATTTATCTCTTCAACTCCTCGCACAGCGACGGGGCGGAGTACGTCAAGAGGTACAAGGGACACCGCAACAACGCCACCGGTGAGCAGCGGCCGGGACGGCGCCCGCGCGGGGCCTCGGGGGCTGCCCCCACGGCCCCTTCCCCGGCAGCCAGCAGGGCCACGCGCAGGGGGGCCGTGGAGCGTGGCTGCCCCCTCCTCGCTGGGGCAGTTGCGGGGGGGCCGTCCCCGGAGCAACCCGGAATAATCGCCTGCTTTTAGCGTATTTCTGCAGCGGCCGATGTTTCATCTTCCTCTCGCAGACCCTTAACGCAGACTCGGGCTGGCAAAGAACCGGCTCTTCTGCGTCGGGGGCCGGGAGGGACCCGCGCCGGTGACCCTGGGCACCCGCCGGCTGCCGGGCGGGGAGCTCTGCCCGCTCCTGACGGCCTCGGGTTGCTCCTTCCTCTCCTTTCAGTGAAAGGCGTCAATTTTTATGGCCCAAAAAGCGAGTTTGTGGTGAGCGGCAGCGACTGCGGCCACATCTTCCTGTGGGAGAAATCGTCCTGCCAGATCGTGCAGTTCATGGAGGGCGACAAGGGCGGAGTGGTGAGTCCCGGCCCCCCCCCGGCTCCGGTCCCGCCTGCCCCCGCGGGTCTGTCACCAGCTTTGGGACATTTTCACCGAAAGCCGCGCGGGGGCCGGGTGCCGCCGCCCCCCCGGGCGCGCAGCTGCGGCCTCGACCAGCCCCATCTGGGAAAGGGGCGCAGCCGCGCCGGGCCGGCAGATTCCCGGGCTCCGGCCGACAGCGGCCACTGGCAGGGGCGATCGGTGGGTGGGGGGCAACACCCCCAGCGCCGGGAGCGCGACAGGCCGGGGGGGGACAGGGTTTGGGTGTCGTAGGGCCCTCGCTGGCGCGGGGGCGGCTGAGCTCCTCCACAGTCGCCTTTTGTCCAGGCGGCCGCGGCCCTGTGCCAGCTCCCGGCGGCTGCTGGCACCGCCACCCCCCCCGCGGGGCCCGATCCGGCCCCGGGGACCCCCCCGACAGCCGGCGCTGGGCCTCAGCACCCCGGGGGGGATGCGGCCCCTTTCCCCTCGGGGCTCCCCGCTTTGGCTGCGCCCGTTGCCCCTCGGGGTGGGCCGGGTTTGGTGCCTCGGGGTTAATAAATAAATGTTGGGGTTGGTTTGGGGGGGGGGGAGTGGCGTGTGCGTGTCCCCCCCCTTCCCAGAGTGCGGGGGTCCCACGGGATGCCCACCTCCCCTCCCACTGCCGTGTGACCTGAGGCCGGGGTGAGGGGCTGGACAGCTTGTGGGTGCCGGGGGCTGTCCCGGTGCCCTGCTTGGGGTGACACCTCCCACCTCTCACCCCCCCACCCCCCCCCAGGTGAACTGCCTGGAGCCCCACCCCCACCTCCCCGTCCTGGCCACCAGCGGCCTCGACCACGACGTCAAGATTTGGGCACCCACGGCGGAGAATCCCACCGAGCTGACCGGCCTCAAGGAGGTGAGACCCGGAGAGCGAGCGGGGTGGGGGGGGCCGGGGGGTTCCTCTGACCCCCCCCAAAAACCTGGCGGCGCCCCAGGTGATCAAGAAGAACAAGCTGGAGCGGGACGAGGACAGCCTGCACCACACCGACATGTTCGACAGCCACATGCTCTGGTTCCTCATGCACCACCTGCGACAGAGACGCCATCACCGGGTAGGTGCCGGGTGTCTCTGTGTGCCCCCCCCTTCGCCCGCTGCTCCCCCACCCCCTTCACCCCCTTTCTCTGCCCCCCCCCCCCCCTCCCCGGCAGCGCCGAAGAGAGCCGGGAGCGCCGGACGGCGACTCGGACGAGTCTCCCAGCTCCTCCGACACCTCGGACGACGAGGAGGAGGGCCCGGACCGGGTGCAGTGCATGCCGTCGTGAGCCCCCCAGCCCCGGCCGGCGCGGGGGGGCCCCGGCCACGCACCGCCCCTACTAACACTTTGAGCTTTGTATTGACTTGTTAAGAACCCCCCCACCCCCTTCCCTCCCTCCTGGTCCTCACAGCCCCCCCACACACACCCCCCCAGACCACTGGAGGTGGCCCGGGGGTCCCTTCCCTCCCCAGGACCCACACAGCGGGGGGGGGGGCTGGCCGATTTTTGTACTAACGTGGCCTCCTGGTCCCCCTCACCCGCTCTTCTTTGGGGGGGGGGGACCCCAGCCCCCACCCCCCCCTCACCCGGCGCCAGCCCTCGCGCTCTTCAGGGCTCCCCCTCCATCCCTGGGGGGGGCTGCGTCCCCTTCTCCCCCCCTTCTCCCCCCCCCGGGGGTGTTTGCAGAGAGATGCTTGTCTAGTTTGTACATATCAGTGATTTGCACTTGGTTTGGCCCTTCTCCGCCCCCCCGACCCCCCCGGGGCCGCAGCCCCCAGGAGCCGGGAAGGTCCGTTCATTTTCTGTTACTTTTAAGGAGATCACTGGGGGGGGGAGCGGCGGCGAGGGCCCCCCGTCACTGGTAGAGGCCTAATTTTATATGTATTAAAACCAAATCGAACTTGGATGTTATCAAGTTAAAATTATTGTAAAAGTTTGAATATATATTATATATAAATGCAATAAAAACCAACAGAGAGAGGCAGAGGGCTGCGTGTCCCCTTCCCTGGGCCCCCTAAGCCTGTGTCGTCCCCCCCCAGGGCCAGCGTGTCCCCAAGCCCCCCCCCACCTTCCCCAGGGGTGCATTTTGCCCCTTTTCGCCGTGTTTTCACCCCAACGCCCCCTCACAGAGCCACGCGACCCTCCAGAGCAGCTTTTCATCTCCGTCTGTTTATGAGAGATCTGTACACAGTCAGCACGGTCGGGGGGGGAGTGGGAGGGAGGGGGGGGAGGGAGCAGGGAGGGTCCCCCCAGGGGTTGGAGGACACTGGTGTGTCACCCTTCCCCCTCCCCCCCCCCCCCCCCCCCCAGGGTCTCAGGGGGGGTGGGGGAGGTTCCCAAACAGTCATTTTGCAACAAAAGACACAGTTTGTTGGGGAAAATTAACGTGGTCCCTGTCCTGGAGACAATAAATAGAGGGGGGGGACACAGGGGGGGGGGACACAAGAGCCGGTGGCCGCACACAGGCGCTCTGCGGGTTTTAGCTTTTATTAAATAAAATATATTAACATATACTCTCTCCAGTGCCCCCCCTCGCTAGCCCCCCCCCCCCAGGTTAGTAGCTAGAGCTGAACCCCAAAGACACCCCCCGCCCCCCCCGCACACACTAACGGGGGCTGTGCCTGTTTTCCCAGTCCAGAGCCCCCTCCCTCCCAGTATGGCACTGGGGGATGCTGGAAGGATCCTTCCCCCCCCCCCCAAATCAGTCTGACTGGTTTGGGGGGGGGGCTGCCACTTCTGCCCCCCCAACCAAACTGGGGGTTTGGGGGGGTCTTTTCAGTGGAGATTCCCCCAATGCCTGGGGGGGGGGGGGGGGGGTTGGGGTCCCCCCCTCGAACATCACCACCCTGCACAGGGGCTCCCACTGCCTCGCCCCCCCCCCCCCCATGTCACCTCCTCATCCCCCCACCCACCGCAGCCCCCGGGCGGGGGGGGACACACTGCAGACGTGCCCCCCCCCTCAACACCCCTGTGGGGCTGAGGCCTGACAAACTCACACCATCCTCCAGCCTGCCTGGGGGGGTCAGCAAAGACACCCCCCCCCCAGCTCACCCCTACCGCTCGTCTCCCTCCCGACCTGCCCTGTCCTTCGTCCCTGCGCCCCCCCGCGACGCTCACTTGGGTCCCCAGCCCTGTCCCCCCCCCGGCGTTGGGGTGGGGGGTGGTCCCGGTGCCTGTCACCCCTCCCTGCCACACCCTGGACTGGAGGGGGGGTTCCTGTTCCTTCTGTTCCCCTCCCAGTGAGGGCTCGGGGTTGGGGGGGGGCCCTGGGAATAGCAAAGCGCCCCCCGCCCCCCCGAACACGCGCACCCGCGCACACCCACGCACACGCACACGCACACGCAGAGCCGCCCCGGCCCCGGGGGGGGGGGGCGTTAAGACTTTGTTAGTGACCGTGCTGGCCCCCCCCCACCTGCCCGCACCCCTGGGGCCGGAGAGGTGGCAGGGGGACACAGGGCGGGGGGGGGGGGGGCACAGCCTTCCTCCTCCTCCTCCTCCTCGCCCCCCCTCAGGCTTTCTTGGGCGGGGGGGCCAGTTTGATGATCTCCTCTTCCGAGGGCTGCCGGATGATGTCTGCCGAGACATGGGGGGGTCAGGGGAGCGTGTCCCCCCCCTCCCTGAGCCAGAGGGACCCTGGCGCTGCCCCGGAGCTGGGGGGGGGGTCCCTGTGCCGGCAGGGGGCGGGGGGTGCTCACCCTTGTACTTCTTGGCGCTGGGGATGCGCGTGAGCTTCGTGTCCACCTCGTCCTCCTCGGAGATCTTGAGGACCTGGGTGCGGTACTGGACCACCATGGTCAGCAGGTCGGGGCGGCGCGAGATCTCGAAGATGTGCTCGATGTAGGACAGGTTGTCTGCGGGGGGGGGACAGGGACGGGGACACGTGCTGGGCCCCTCCCGTGGCACGGCAAAGGGCGCCAGGGGACGGGGGGTCACGGGGACGATGATCCCAGGGGATGGGGATGGGAAGAGGGGACAAAGGAAGGGAACGAGGGGACCAGAGTGTGGGACAGGGGACGGGGGGGGGGGGGGACAGGAGCAGGGACAGGGACTGGAACTGGGATGGGGAAGGGGCCGGGGTGGGGACCACAGGGGACAGGGCCAGGCAGAGGGACGGGGACCGGGGCAGGGGACAAGGACAGGGACTGGGATGGGGACCAGGACAGGGGAGGGGGGGGGGGTCGGGTTGGGATGGGGATGAGGGGACAGGGATGGGACCAGCCCCCCAGGGGACGGGGACCAGGAGAGGGGATGGGGACCAGGATGGGGACCAGGGGACCAGGATGGGGCCCAGCCCCGGGGCCAGGCCGCGATGGGGACGGTGGCCGGGTCTGGGGCCCAGGGGAGGGCCGGGGCCGGGGGGCCGGGGGGGGGCTCACCCCTGTCCAGCTTGCTGTGCTTCTCGAGGAAGGCGAACCAGTGGTGGCTGGTGGCGATGGCCTCGCTCTCCTCGCTGGGGATGTCCTCCTTGCAGGCCGACTTCAGCTGCTCCAGGTCCTCGGCCGTGATGTTCTGCGCCAGCTCCTCCAGCAGACTGCGGTACTCGGCCATGGCTGGGCACCACCCGCGTCACGAGCTGCCCGGCCTCAGCCGCTGCCCCCCCACACCCCCCGCCCCACCGCCGCGGCGCCAGCCGGGCTCCGCTGGCCCGTGACTCATGTGACGCTCACGGGATGTGACAGGGACGGGGGGACCCGCCGGGCGCTGGCGGCGGCCGCTCTGCTCCGTGTGACCCCCCCTGCCCCCCCCCCCCGGCACACGCGCTCTGGCCTTGCACAAACACCCCCCCCCCCCCCCCCATCGCACGGTGCCACTTCCACGCGCACCCCGGCTGTGCAGGGACCCCCCCTCTTTGCATTCTGCCCTCGCACAGACCCCCCATCGCACGGTGTGACCCCCCCCCCGGCACAGACACCCCCCCACACCTTGCACACTCACACCCCCCCACCCCTCCCCAGTGGCTCTGGGGGGGGTGGGGGGCGCCGGGTGGGGGTGGCCCCCGGGAGACAGGCCCGGGTGGGTGTTGGGGGGGGGGGGGGTCAGGGCTGGGGGTGGGTCACGCTCTGTCCCCCATCTCCTGTTGCGCCTCAGTTGCCATGGCGACGGCTGCCACCCACCCCGAGGATGCGGTTGCCGTGGCGATGGCAACACCCGACTGCCCCGTGTCCCGGCACCCGTGGGTGCTGGGGGGCGGGGGGGGGGGGGAGACCCGGGCACCCCACGCGGGCCACACGGACACGGGGGGGGGACACACGGGGTGTGTGTGTGGGGGATGACACAGGACAGACGGACACAGACACGCCGCTACTCACCCCCGGCACGTGCACGCATGCGCACCCCCCCCCGCCCCCCCCGCACACGCACACGCGTGCCTACACCCGTAAACACACACACCCCCCCCCGCCCCCCCAACACCCCACGCAGAGACCGGCACACGCAGACACCCCCCACCCCCGCCCGCGCGTGCGCCCACGCTCACACTCACACTCATTCTCACGCTCACACTCACACTCACGCTCACGCTCACACTCACACGCGTGTCCCCCCCCGCGCACACGCGTGTCCCCCGTGTCCGGCCCCTTTAAGGCCGCCGATGACTCAGCCCTTGGCCCGGACGCCGGGTCCTTCCGGGCGGGGGGGGGCGGGGGGGGGTGAAGGGGGGGTTGGGGGCGGGGACCCCCCCCGCCGTGACCGTCTGCCCGTTCCCAGGCCCGGCGGGTCCCCCCGCGCCCCCTCTGGTGTGTGCGGGGGGGGGGGAGGGGGCGGATGCCCAGACCCCCCCCCCCCCGTCCCCCGAGGGACCCCCCCCATTCACTGTTCCCATGCAAAGCGCCTCATGAATATTCACGAGGGGCGTGGCCCCACGGGGCCCATTCACGGGGCGGGCGGGGGGCGGGGGGGGGGGTGGGGGGTGCCTAATCCCGCCGCGGGGGGGCCCGGACACGGCGGGGGGGCAGGACACGGGTGGGCCGGTTCCTTCCCGCTTTTGTCTGCCCCGCTCCGGCCAGGTGCGGGGGGGGGGCGGCTCCTCCAATCCCCTTCCCACCCCCCCCGTGATTTTGGGGTGGGCGGCGATCGCGGGACGGGGAGGAGGGACCCCCCCGCGCCCCCCCCCCGCAGCCCGGGGGGACAAGGGGCCTTTGTGCCGCGGGGACCAGCGCGGCCGCCCCGCCCCCCCCCGAACCCCCCCGTCGGGGAAACCGAGTCACGGCCCCGGCCCCGCGGCCCCGGAGGGGGGGTCCCACCCGCGCCCCGGCGGCCCCGCCCCGCCCGCAGCAGCATCCCCGGCGCCGCACATCCCACATCTGGGGCACATCTGGGTGCCCCCCCCGCCCCGCCCCGCCCTTTCCCCACGCGGGGCCGTGAGGAAGCTCCGTGGGCCGAAGCACGGATTGGGGGGGGGGATGAGTCGTGGCCCCCCGCCCGCCCCCCCCCCCCCCCGCCACAGCCCTCCCCGTCCCGGGGCCGCGGGGCGGAAGAGGCGGCTCCGCTGCCGCCACGGCCCAGTTTGGCCCCAGTTTGGCCCCAGTTGGGCCCAGCCCGGCCCTGGGGCGCGTGACCTCCCCACACCCCCCCTTCCCACTCGTGTTCCTCAGGACCCCGGACACCCGCGGGGGGGTTTTTGGGGGGTGGACGGGGGGGGCACACCCTGCCCCGGGGGGAACGGGTGGCATCGCGGTGCTCCGCTGGAACTGGGCGGCACTGGGAGGACTGGGTGGCACCGTGGGGACGGGGGGGGACACACACACCCCGTGTCCCGCGTGGGGACCGGGTGGCACCGCGTGGACCGGCCTCCCCGCCCCCCCGCCGCGGGTCACGGGTTCGGGCCCCCCCACGGGAGCGAAAGGGGAAGTGAAAGGGGCGGGCGGGACCCGCGGCGGGGGGGGGGGGGGGGGTCGGTATTGGGGGGGGGGGGGTCCTGGCACCCCCCGGGAACACCGGGGTGGTTAACCCCTTCCTGGGCACGGGCGGGGCATCACGGGGGGGGGGGCAGTGCTTTTTATCGAGTTGGGGGGGGCTACTAGCGGGGAGGGGGGGGGTCAACTACCGCGCCCCCCCCGCCCGGCTGACGGGACCGGGATCGGGAACCGGGACCGGGTGGAGGCGGCGGCCGCCGCCTCCACCCGGTCCCGGTCCCGATCCCGGTCCCGGGGAGGTTTGGGGAGGGGGTGGGGGATGGGGGGGGCCCTTTCCCGCGTCGCCCCGCACTTACCGGCCGGCTGGGGCGGTGCCGGTGGCGGTGGCGGTGCCGGTGCGGCCGCTCGGTGTCTCGGTGCTGCCGCTCTGAGGCGGCGGGGCGCGGGGGGGGGGGGGGGGGGGGGGGGGGGCGGGACTTAACGGGGCGGGGCCGAGTGGGCGGGGCCTGGCTGGGTGGCTCCTCCCCCCCCGCCACCCCACGGGGACCCCCGTCAGGAAAAAGCCACATCGGGGGACACCCAGGCTGGGGGGGGGCACCCGTGGGGACAGGACAGGTTCCCTCAGGATCCCCAGGAACTGGGGGGGAAGGGGGGCGGGGGGAAGGGGTGAGGGGCTCCAGAACCCCCCCCAGGACCCCCCCTGAGCCCCCGGACCCCCCCTCACCCGGATCATCCTCCTCTGCAAAGGCCACAATGTGGATCCCGCCCGTGTCATCCTCCTGGGGGGGGGGGGGACACACGAGCCGGTGCCACCAGTGGGGGGGGTGGGGGGCTCCCGGGGGGGTCAAAGTGATGGAGGCAGGACCCCCCCATCCCTCCCCCCCCCCCCCCCCACGTGCTCTCGGGTTTGAGTGGCCCCGTGAGATGGGGGGGGTGAGGGGCACCCCAAAACCCACCCCCGAGCTGCCCCCCCCCGGCTCTGCTGTGCTGGTGGGGGGGCTGCTCAGTGGGAGGGGGGCAGGACCGCCGGGCTGGCTCGGGGGGGGGGGCACAGGGCCGGGGCTGAGCCCCCCGACAGCGCTGACACCGCGGGGGGGGGGGGCGCGGAGGGTCCCCCCATCTCCCGCGGAATTGAGGCCGCGGCGGGGGGGGGCGGTTGATCCGGGGGGGGATTAAGGCTTTGGAACATCCCGGCAGCGCCCGGGCCTTAACCCTGCCCTGCCCCCCCCGCGGGACCCCCGGGCGCCCCAGGGGCAAAGTGCTGGGGGGGGGGGGCAGGAGGTGGAGGGGCTCGGGCCTCACTGAGCACCGGGGGGGTCCCGGCCCCGGGAATCCCCATCCCCGAGGCTGCGGCTGCCCTGGTAGTCACCTCCCCGGCAACCTGTCCCCATGGCAACCTGTCCCCATGGCAACCGCCTCCCCATGGCAACCACCTCCCCATGGCAACCACCTCCCCAGCAACCTGTCCCCATGGCAACCACCTCCCCATGGCAACCTGTCCCCATGGCAACCACCTCCCCATGGCAACCTCTCCCCATGGCAACCACCTCCCCATGGCAACCACCTCCCCATAGCAACCTGTCCCCATGCCAACCACCTCCCCATGGCAACCTGTCCCCATGGCAACCACCTCCCCATGGCAACCTGTCCCCATGCCAACCACCTCCCCATGGCAACCACCTCCCCATGACAACCACCTCCCCATGGCAACCTGTCCCCATGGCAACCACCTCCCCTGGCAACCTGTACCCATGGCAACCGCCTCCCCGTGGCAACCACCTCCCATGGCAACCTGTGGCCGGGGCAGGTGTGGGGGGGGCCGGTCCCCAGAACCAGCAGCGCCAGCACCCACCCCCAGAGCCCCCACGGAGCACGGACAGGGATGGGCCCGGACAGACAGGGATGGACAGACGGACAGATGGGGATGGGACTCACGGACAAGCAGGGATGGACAGACAGCCCCCGGGAACAGACAGACAGCTCCTGGGACGGACAACAGCCCGAGGGGGACAGACAGACGCGTCCCAGGACGGACAGACAGACACAGCCCAGATGGGACCAACAGCCCCAGCGCAGGGGACGGACACACAGCCCCTGCCTGGCCCGGGGGGGACACACGGACAGACACGGCCCCGGGGGGGGACACACGGACAGACACGGCCCTGGGGGGGGGACACACGGACAGACACGGCCCGGGGGGGGACACACGGACAGACACAGCCCCGGGGGGGACACACGGACAGACACGGCCCCGGGGGGGGACACACGGACAGACACAGCCCCGGGGGGGACACACGGACAGACACGGCCCCGGGGGGGGACACACGGACAGACACGGCCCGGGGGGGGACACACGGACAGACACAGCCCCGGGGGGGACACACGGACAGACACGGCCCCGGGGGGGGACACACGGACAGACACAGCCCCGGGGGGGACACACGGACAGACACGGCCCCGGGGGGGGACACACGGACAGACACGGCCCTGGGGGGGGGACACACGGACAGACACGGCCCGGGGGGGACACACGGACAGACACGGACCCGGGGGGGGACACACGGACAGACACGGCCCGGGGGGGGACACACGGACAGACACAGCCCCGGGGGGGACACACGGACAGACACGGCCCCGGGGGGGGACACACGGACAGACACGGCCCTGGGGGGGGGACACACGGACAGACACGGCCCGGGGGGGACACACGGACAGACACGGCCCCTTCCAGCCCTGCCAGGAGGGGACAGACGGACACAGCTGGGGACACACAGACACGGCCCCGTCCCAGCCCCAAAGTGCAAAGGCACAAAGGGGGGGGGCAGTGGCACCCTGACCCCCCCCCGCACCCCCTTTCCTCCCTCCTGGGGGGGTTCAGGGCCCGGGGGGGGGGCATGGTCCGGCTCAGCCCCGCCCCCTCCCGCCCGCTCCAGCTCCAGATTAAGGAAGGAAAGAGGAGCCGCGGGGGGGGGGGGGGCGGGCCGGGGTCTAAAAATAAGGAGCCGAGCCTGGGGTCACCAGCGCCGCGGCCCAGGGACACCGCGGGGACGGGGGGGCCCGGGGGGGCCGGTCCCCAGTGGGTGCTGGGGACCCCCGGGTGGCCGCTCCCCCCCCTCCAGCCTCGGGGTCCCCAGTTGGGAACAGGGACAGAGCGGAGCTGGCCCTGGGGGCATCGGGGGGGGGGCGGGTACCCCCATCCCACCCCCCCCCGACACTGGGGGGACCCAGCTCTGGGCTGGGGCCGATGGGGACCCCCCACCCCCGCGGCCACCGGCTCCACTGGGGGGGGGGACGGGACACGTGGGACTTTGTCACCTCCGTCCCCCTCGGGCCCGGTGACGGCTGAGAAGCGGAACCCCCCGGGCTGGGGGGGGGTCAGACCCCCCCCCTGGACACCCCCGGGGATGGGGACGGGGCTTCTCCCCCCAAGACAAGGCCGTGGGACCCCGGGACCCCCACACACGGGTCCCCGCCCCCCCTCATCCCCCCCCGGTTTCGGGTGACCCGGACTCGGACCCTCATTATTTTTAACCCCGGGTGACACCGAAACCTCGCTGGCGAAACCCGAGCGGGGCCGGACCCTGCGCCCCCCTCGAGCCCCCCCCCGAGCCCCGCGCTGCTGACTCAGCACGGCCAGGGCACCCCCAGCCCCCCCCATCGTGGGACGGGGACCCAGGCAGGGAAAAGGGGCGCCCGGGGGGGGCTGGGGGGGGGCAGTGGGTTATTGATCCCCCCCCCCCCCCCCCCCCATGCCCCCCCCAGCACAGACGAGGGCACGAAGGGGTTAAACTGTTTTATTGCTCTGAAAGGGGGGGTGGGGGGGGTGGGGGTGTCTGGGTGCCCCATTGGGGGGGAGCAGAGGGTGCCCCCCCCGCACTCCTGGGTCCCCCCGGGGTTAGTACGGGGGTGCAAGGGTTGGGGGGGGGGGACCGGGGGGGGCCAGGGGGGCCCACACAGGCACTTAGTAGTAGGTCTCCTTCTCCACCCAGCCTGCAAGGGCGCAGGCGTTAGGGGGGGGCAGATGGGGGTGCCCCCACCCCCTGGGGGTGTCCCCCCCCCACCCCTTGGGTGCCCCCCACCTCCTCCAGGTACCCCCTTTTCCCATGGGGCCTCCCACTCCCCTGGGTCCCCCCTAACCCCCCCTTGGGGGCTCCCCATGCCTCTTGGGTGCCCCCCCCCGACTTCCTTGGGTCCCCCCCCCACTCCCCTGGGTATCCCCAAAAACACCCCCCCCCACACACACACACCCCCACTCCTTTGGGTGCAGGTGCCAGCCCCGAGGGTGGTTTTGGGGGACAACATCTGCTTTGGGGGGGGACAGGGGAGCAAGATGGGGGGGGCTCAAGGGGCTGTGCCCGTGGGGGGGGGCAGGGGTCACTTGGGGGGGGCAGTGATGACTGTGGGACGTTCAAAAAGGGGGGTCTGGGGGGCAGAGCACACAGTGGGGGGCTTGGGGGGGTTGTACCCCAAATGGGGGGAGCGCGATGCCCACCCTGGGGGGGGGAAAACACCCCCGGGGGGGGGTTTTGGGAGGGGGGGGGCCCACACTCACCGCCGGGGTAGCGGCGCAGGATGAGCTTCCGCACCTCGTCGTAGGCGAAGATGAGGAGGCTGTAGGGGAAGGCGCAGAACCACCAGGTAACCCTGGGGGGGGGGTAGAATTAGCAGGGGGGCACCCATGGGTGGGGGGGTGGCAGGGCCGGGACGCGCCCCCCCCCGACTCACTTGAGGGGGTACATGCGCAGCGCCACCCCCATGCCGGGGCAGTAGGAGAGGAAAGCCGCCAGCGCCGTCTCCTCCAGCAGCCCGAAGATCAGGATCTTGTTCCTGCGGGGGTGCAAGGCAAGGGGGTGGGGGGGCACCCACGGGGCTGGGGGGGGCACCCACGGGTGCTGGGGGGGGCACCCACGGGGCTGGGGGGGACCCACTTCATGCCCTGCTGGAAGACGGAGTTGCGCCGGGTCTTGCAGATGATGAGGTCGGCCCATTGCACCACCACGATGCTGGCGAAGAACGCGGTGTGGCACGTGAACTCCACCACCTTCCGCTGCTCGTAGGTCTGGGGGGGGCACGGCTCAGCGCACGCGCGTGTGCACACACACACCCCCCCCCACACACACCCCTCACACACCCCCACACACACCCCCCCGGCCCCGCTTCGCGCGCTTCCACCACCACACAGGAGCACCTGTGAACTCACCAACGCCCGCGTGTGCCCGCGCGCTCGTGCAAAGCCTGTGCGTGAGCACGGGGGGGGGGGGTGGGGTTTGCACACGCACGTGCATGGGTGTGTAAGCACACGCGGAGCAGAGCTGTGCCGAGGCGGGCGCACAAGCCGGTGCGAGGGGGTGTGAGGGCGCACGAGGGGCGTGCAAGGGTGCGCGAGGTGCGTGTGAGGGGTGTGCGAGGGCGTGTGAGGGGTGTGCAAGGGGCGTGCAAGGGCGTGCGAGGCCCCACTCACCCACTCCTGGCCGTAGGAGTCCTCCAGGTCGTTGGTGGACCGGTCGTCCCAGGCCAGGCGGATCCCCACCAGCGTCCCGGGCAGGAACCCGTTCTCCGCCAGGATCACGAAGTAGGTGAAGAACCCGCCCAGCGCCTGGATCATCCCTGCGGGACGCGGCACCCCGGGATTGGGGACAGACACCCCGGGATTGGGGACAGTCACCCCGGGATCAGGGATCAGCACCCCAGGATTGGGGCTCAGCACCCCTGGGAGCAGCACCCCAGGATCGGCACACGGGCACCCCCAGAGCAGGGACGGGCACCCCGGAGAAGGGATCAGCACCCCCGGGCTCAGGGACGGGCACCCCAGGAGTGGCACCCCAAGAGCCGCGGGGCGGGGGGGGTCACTGGCGGGGGATCCACTGTCACCAGTGGGTGCCCCGGGGTCACCCGGGGCTGCAGATGCCAGCTGGGGGGGGGCGTCACTTGGCATCACCGGCGGGTCCTGGGGTGCCCCTTGATACCTCGAGCAGGTGCCGTGGGGTCACTATCGGGGGCCCGGGGGTCACACTGTGCCTGACGCCAGCTGGGGGGTGTCCCCCGGGCGCCCCCGCTGCCCCCCCCTCACCGATCTGCCCGTAGGCCATGCTGATCAGCCGCTCGTTCACCAGCTTGTCGGTCCGGGGGTTCCGCGGCTGCCGCTTCATGATGTCGCTCTCGGCCGCCTCGTAGGCCAGCGAGATGGCGGGGACCTGGGGGGGGGCATCTGTCACCCCCTGTCCACCCCCCGCACCCCCCATCGCCCCCCGTCCCCCCCCCGTCCTCACCATGTCGGTGCCCAGGTCGATGCAGAGGATGGTGACGGTGCCCAGGGGCAGGGGGATGTTGGCGATGATGAAGAGGAGGAAGGGCGTGATCTCGGGGATGTTGCTGGTCAGGGTGTAGGCGATGGACTTCTTCAGGTTGTCAAAGATCAGGCGGCCTGCGGGGACGGGGACGGGCGTCACTGGGGGCCCCACCAGGTCCCTCCCCAGGGTCCCCGCTGGCCCGTCCCCGACCTTCCTCCACGCCGGTGACGATGGAGGCGAAGTTGTCGTCGAGGAGGATCATGTCGGCCGCCTGCTTGGAGACGTCGGAGCCAGCGATGCCCATGGCGATGCCGATGTCGGCCTTCTTCAGCGCCGGGGAGTCGTTCACGCCGTCCCCCGTCACCGCCACGATGGCGCCCTGGGGACATGGCGGGGGTCAGGCACTGGGGGGGACATGGGCGGGGCATGGGGACAGGGACGGGGACGCTGTGGGACACGGGAAGGGCAGCGCACCTCGGGGGAGGGGGAAAGGGGCACCGCGGGGCATGGGGAGGGGGACATCAGGGGGCACAGGGACATCAAGGGGCACAGGGAGGGGACGAGGTGGGGCACAGAAATGGTGGCACCATGGTGCGTGGGGATGGAGACATCAAGGGGCCATCAAGGGACACAAGGACATCAAGGGACACAGGGAGGGGACATCAAGGGGCACAGGGGCATCAAGGGCACAGGGAGGGGACAAGGTGGGGCACAGAGATGGTGGCACCATGGTGCAGGGGGATGGGGACATCAAGGGGCACAGAGAAGGTGGCATCATGGTGTGTGGGGATGGGGACATCAAGGGGCAGAGGGAGAGGGATGGGGACAGCGAGGGGCAGGGGGCAGCAGGGGACAGGGCAGGGGGCACCTGGCGCTGGCAGCCCTCGACGATGATGAGCTTCTGCTGGGGCGAGGTGCGGGCGAAGACGATCTCGGTGTGGTTCTTGAGGATCTCGTCCAGCTGCTCCGCGCTCATGTCCTTCAGGTCGGAGCCGTGCACCACGCAGGCCTTGGCCTCCCTGCGCAGCGCAGCCTCAGCGGGGGCCGCCGCCCCCCCCGCGCCCCCCGCCCCGGCACCTACCGCGGGTTGACCTGGCTGACGGGGATGTTGAGGCGGGCGGCGATGTCCTCCACCGTCTCGTTGCCCTCCGAGATGATGCCCACGCCCTTGGCAATGGCCTTGGCCGTGATGGGGTGGTCCCCGGTCACCATGATCACCTTAGGGCGGGACACACGCACAGAGGGGTGACGCCTGCTTGGGGGGAGCTGGGGGGGGGGTGGTCAGGGGGTGCGCGGGGGGGTCCCACCTTGATGCCGGCGCTGCGGCACTTGCCGACGGCGTCGGGGACGGCGGCGCGGGGGGGGTCGATCATGGACATGAGCCCCACGAAGCAGAGGTCGCTGGTGGGGAAGTTGACCTCGTCGGCGTCGAACCTGAACCCGCGGGGGAACTTGTCCGGGGGCAGGTAGAGGTGGCAGAAACCTGGCGGGCGCCAGCGGGTGATGGGGTGCAGCCGCCCACGGGCACCCCCAGACACCCCCTTCCCTCGCCCGGCACTCCTCGTCCCCGCCACAGCCCCCCACGTCACCCCCATGACTGTGCCCCACATCACCAGTGCCCCCCGCACCTCCCCGTCCCCGTGTCCCCTGTGTCCCCCGTGTCCCCACAGTCCCACGCCCCGTATTCTCCACACACCACATTCCCCTCCCCCCCCATCCCGTGTCCCCAAATTCTACCACCCCACGCCCCTGCCACGTCCTCCATGTCCCTACATCCTCCGCATCCCCCTGTCCCTTCGCCCCCACGTCCTTTGCCCCGTCCCTTGTGCCCCCCCCGTGCCCCCCATACCCTTCACATCCCCCTGCCCCACATCCCCTGTACCCCCCACATCCCCCTGCCCCGTGTCCCCCCATCCCCCATCCCCCCATGTCCCCACCCCCCACCCCCGTGCCCCGGTACGTACCCAGGACCCTCTCCCCCAGCCCCCCCAGCTCCAGGTAGGCGTTCTGGAACGCCTCCCGCATCTCCTGGTCCAGCGGCACCTCCTGGCCCTGCAGCAGGATGCGGGAGCAGCGGTCCAGGATGCGCTCGGGGGCCCCCTTCATCACCAGCAGGTACCCCTGGGGGTCTTCCTCGCGCTCGTGGATGGAGAGCTGCGGGCACAGCGGGGACGCTGGCACCGGCGGCACCCACCGGCCCCCCCTCGCGCCGCCCCCCGCCGCCGGCCCGGCAGACCTGGTACTTGTTGGTGGAGTTGAAGGGGATCTCGCTGACTTTGGGGTTCTTGTCCCGCATCTTCTTGACGGAGCCGCAGGAGAGCTGGATGCACTTCAGCAGCGCCGACTCCGAGGCGTCGCCCGCCGTGTCTCGCTGCGGCAGGGAGGGGTGCTCAGGGGGGCACCCGGGGGGGGGCACAGGCACCTCCCTGGCTCTCAGCAGGACTCGGGGGGTTCTAGGGGGGGTCGTCACCCCCCTACCTTGGAAATGGAGATGTTTTCCTGGCCCGGCTTGAAGACGGCGCGGTTGCAGAGCCCGGCGATGCGTGCCAGTGCCGCCCAGGTGGGCGAGCGCTTGTCAAAGGTGGCACCTGGGGGACAGGTGGCCCCGTCAGCCGCGTCGGGGCCCCCCCAGCGTCTCTGGGGACACTCCCAGAGGTGCCCTGGGGTGCCCTGAGGACCCAGGGAAGGGGGTTCCCCAGGGAATGGGGTGTCCAGGGAGCGACATCTGGGTGCAAGGGCAGGGAAAGGGGAGATCCTGGGGTTGGGGTGCTCAGCGGGGGTCAGGGTGCTGAGGGGTGTGGGGGGGTCAGGGTGCCAGCCACCCACCCGACTGGTCCTCGGTGGTGTCGGCCTCGTGGATCTGGTTGTCGAACCACATGTGGGCCACGGTCATGCGGTTCTGGGTGAGGGTCCCCGTCTTGTCGGAGCAGATGGTGGAGGTGGAGCCCAGCGTCTCCACCGCCTCCAGGTTCTTCACCAGGCAGTTCTTCCGCGCCATGCGCTTGGCCGTCAGCGTCAGGCACACCTGGGGGGCACCGCGGGGCTCAGCGGGCGCCCACCGGGCTCCGAGGGGGGGCTCTGAGAGTACCCACAGGGCTCTGAGGGCACCCACGGGGCTCCGAGGGGGGGCTATGAGGGCACCCATGGGGCTCTGAGGGGACCCACGGGGCTCCGAGGGCACCCATGGGGCTCTGAGGGGACCCACGGGACTCTGAGGGCACCCACGGGTGTCAGCAGGCACCGGGCATTGCTGGGTGCACCAGCGCCAGCCCAGCAGAACCAGTGCCCCCCCCATCCCCCCGCTCTGCTCCCCCCGGTGGCCCTTACGGTGACGGTGGCCAGCAGCCCCTCGGGGACATTGGCCACGATGATGCCGATGAGGAAGATGACGGCCTCCAGCCAGGTGTAGCCCAGGATGAGGGAGAGGATGAAGAAGGAGAGGCCGAGGAAGACGGCGACGCCGGTGATGAGGCGGATGAAGTGCTCGATCTCCATGGCGATGGGCGTGCGCCCCACCTCCAGCCCCGAGGCCAGCGAGGCGATGCGCCCCATCACCGTCCGGTCGCCCGTTGAGATGACGATGCCGCGCGCGGTGCCTGGCAGGATGGGGAGGTGTGTGGGGGGGTGACGCAGCCCCGGGCCCCCCCCCCCCGGCGCAGGCAGGGACCCCCCCCCGGGCACCCACCTTCCACGCAGTTGGTGGAGAAGAAGCAGATGTTGCGGGTCTCCAGCGGGTTCTCGTGGGTGAACTCGGGCGAGCGCGTCTGCGGCTCCGACTCCCCCGTCAGCGATGAGTTGTCCACCTGGGACACGGGGGGGTCACGGCGGGCTGGGGCCAGCCCCCCCCCCGCCCCCGCGCCCAGGGGTGCCCCCTCACCTTGCAGCCGTGGGAGGAGATGATGCGCATGTCGGCGGGCACGCGGTCCCCCCCCTTCACCTCCACCAGGTCGCCCACCACCACGTTCTCCGCGTTGATCTGGATCTTCTCGCCCTCGCGGATCACCAGCGCTTGCTGGGGGGGGGGCACAGGGCACCCTGAGGGATGTCCGGGCACCCCCACCTGCCCCGGGACCCCCCGGCTGCCCCCCCCTACCTGGGGCACCATGTTCTTGAAGGAGTCCATGATCTTGGAGCTTTTGGCCTCTTGGTAGTAGGAGAAGCAGCCGGTGACGATGACGACGGCGGCCAGGACCACCCCCAGGTACAGCTGGGGCCCAGGTGGCACCTCAGCACCCCGGGGGGGCAGGGAGGGACCCCCCGCGTGCCCCCCCCCCCATCCACACACCCCCCAAGAGCTGGCACGTGGTGGCGGGGGGCACGTGCCCGTGTCACCCCTGAGCGCCCACGGTGCCTCTGCCCCCCCCGGGTGCTTGTACCCCCCCCCCCAAGGGTCCCCGTGCTCCTGCAATGCCTGTGCACCCCCCCCAACGCTCGCGCACCCCCCAATGCCCAAATCCCCCCCACGCCCATCCCCAGCGACGTCTGTGCCCCCCCGGGCTGCGTGTGCCCCTCGGGGTGCCCGTGTCCCCCCCGCCGCTCGTGCCCCGCGCCGTGCCCGTGTCCCTGCCCCCCCCCCGCGCCGTGCCCCCCCCTCACGTTGTCGTTGGCCGGCTCGTCCTCCATGGCGGCCTGGATGCCGTAGGCCAGGAAGCAGAGGATGGCGCCGATCCAGAGCAGGATGGAGAAGCCCCCGAAGAGCTGCCGGCAGAACTTGACCCACTCGGGGGTGGTGGGGGGGGGTGTCAGCGCGTTGGGGCCATCCTGCACCAGGATCTCGGCCGCCCGCGCGTTGGTCAGGCCCTGGGGGGGGGACACACACGCTGCCACCCGGGACGGGGGGCAGGAGGGGATGGGGTGGGGGGTCCCAACCAGGGGACACCCCCCGGGGGTCTGGGAGGGCGACCTGGGGACATGTGGGGCTACGGGGGGGGGGCCATGGGGACAGGAGGGGGCGGGGGGGCTGGGAGGGGATGGAGACATGGCTGGGTGTCACCCTCGGGGACAGGAGGGGACAGGGGCACATCTAGGTGTCACCCATGGGGACAGGGGCACATCTGGGTGTCACCCCTGGGGACAGGAGGGGACGGGGGCACATCTGGGTGTCACCCTCGGGGACAGGAGGGGACAGGGGCACATCTGGGTGTCACCCGGGGGGACAGGAGGGGACGGGGGCACATCTGGGTGTCACCCAGGGGGACAGGAGGGGATGGGGGCACATCTAGGTGTCACCCATGGGGACAGGGGCACATCTGGGTGTCACCCTTGGGGACAGGAGGGGACAGAGGCACATCTGGGTGTCACTCGGGGGGACAGGAGGGGACGGGGGCACATCTGGGTGTCACTCCTGGGGAAAGGAGGGGATGGGGGCACATCTGGGTGTCACCCTCGGGGACAGGAGGGGACAGGGGCACATCTGGGTGTCACCTGGGGGGACAGGAGGGGACGGGGGCACATAGGGGTGTCACCCGGGGGGACAGGACGGGACGGGGGCACAGCTGGGTGTCACTCCTGGGGACAGGAGGGGATGGGGGCACATCTGGGTGTCACCCGGGGGGACAGGAGGGGACGGGGGCACATCTGGGTGTCACCCGGGGGGACAGGGGCACATCTAGGTGTCACCCTCGGGGACAGGGGCACATCTGGGTGTCACCCCTGGGGACAGGAGGGGACAGGGGGCTGGAGGTGACATCGGGGGTGGCCGCGGGCCGTGGGGCCGCCTCACCCGGGACAAGTCCACCTGGTACTTCCTGCCCAGCTCATCCAGCGACAGCCGGTGGTCGTCCTGCGGGCACAGCCACCCGCGTCACCCGCGTCACCCGCGTCACCCGCGCCTGTCCCCGCGGCGGTGGCAGCGCCAGGCGCCCCCGCGCCCCCCGGCCCCTCCTCACCAAGTTGACCTCCTTCTTCAGCTCGTCCAGCTCCTTCTCCTTCTGCTTCCTCTTGCCCCCCCCGTTCTCCGAGGTGGTGGCAGCGGGCGAGTACTCCCGGCCGGCCTGGGGACGCGGGACCCCCCCGTGGGCACGGGGCTGGCGCCGCCGGGGGGGGGCACGGCCGGCGCGGCCCTCGCCGTGGGCATTACCGTGGGCATGGATGTCACCGCCAGCACCGGGGTCACCGTGGCCACCGGCATCATCGAGGGTGCGGGGCGTCACCGTGGGCACGGGGGGGACTGCAGGCACCGGTGGCAGCGTGGGCACGGGGGGGGGGGTGGGGGGTGTGTCCCCAAGGTGGGGGGGTGTCGTGGTAGTGGGGGGTGGCAGTAAGGGTTGTGGCCGTGGGGAGGTCACCAGGGCTGGGGGGGGTCATGGGGGGGGGTCACTTTGGTCAGAGGGGTGTCCCCAGGGCCGTGGGGGGGTCCCCAGGACCGGGGGGGGGTGTCACTGTGGTCACAGGGGTGGTACTGTGGCCATGGGGGGGGTCACTGTGGCTGTGGGAGGGTCCCCAGGGCCATGGGGGGGTCACTGTGGCGGTGGGGTTGTTCCCAGGGCCATGAGGGGGGGTCACTGTGGCCATGGGGGGGTCACTGTGGCCGCGAGGGGGTCCCCAGGAGCCGGGGAGGGGAACACACCACCAGCACCACGGGTGTCAGGGCGAGGCGGGGGTGCGCAGGCAGGGGACAGGCAGGGGACAGGCAGAGCCCTGCCCGCGCTCCTTGGCGGGGGGTGTGTGTGTGTGTGTGTGTGTGACACGGTGTCCCCCCCCCGCTGCCGGCAGCAGGGGGTCCCCCGGGGCTGGCAGGGCCGGTGGCACGTCCGCGGCGGCCGGGCCGGAGGTTGGCAGGAGCAGGCAGGAGCAGGCAGGGGACGGGGGGGGGCGAACGGGGGGGGCGGGTGCCCCAGCGTGGGGCCGGGGGGGGGGGCCGGGGGGGGCCGATGCGGTCATGGAAAACGGCCCCGGTGCCAAGAACAACGCCGGGAGCGGAGGGGTCGTGTTACCGCGGGGACGGGGACACGGGGGGCACCCACAGCCCCCCCCCGCCACGGGGCACCCCCAGGAGAGGGGGGGGGGGGCTCCGCTGCCTGACACCCCCCCAAGGGACCCTGGGGACCTCCGCGGGGACACTTTGGCTTTGCACGGGGGGGCGTGTCACACTTGAAGGGGCACCCCGGGATTTTGGGGGGGGGGGTGGCACAGGGCGGTGGGTGTCGTGTGCGTGTGTCCCCCCCCGCGGCATTTCCCTGGGCACAGACTGCCAGGAGGGACACCCGGGGGGGGGGACACCCCCTGTCCCTCATCCTCCAGGGTCCCCCCACCTTTTGGGTGGGTGCCCAGGGCCCGGGGGGGCCCGGCGGGACGGGGGGTGCTGGGCGAGGCGCCAGCCCCGGCTCAGGGCCCCCCCGCGGCCGTTGCCACGGCACCGGGGACCCTGGCGCTGAGCAGCCGCGGGCACGGGGCCACGGGCACGGGGGGGGGGGACGGGGGGGGCTCCTCGGCGGGGGGGGCGACACCGGCTCCGTGCCTCAGTTTCCCCACCACGGGGGACCCTCCCCCCCGCATTCCTTCCCCGAGGCGGGGGGGGGGGACACACCCCCAGGCGTTGGGACGGGCGCCCACGCGTGTCGGGGGTCACTGGTGGGTGGCACTGGGACCCCGGGGGGGTGGGGGGGGGACACACACGGTATGTGGGGGGGGGGGCGGGGGGTGCAGGACGCCCGTGGGTGGGGGCTGGTGCCAGGGGCAGCGCCCGGCGGGGGGAGAACCCACGGGTGGGTGCCCGGGGGGGGTGTCCCCGGTGGGGGAGGGGTCTCCCTCGTGGGGGGGTGCCAGGGTCAGGTGCCGGGTGCCCGCAGGGGTGGGGGGGTTGGGGGTGCCCCGCGGGGGGGGACGGGCCCTACTCACCCCTCTGCCCATGGCGCTGCCGTCGCTGCTCTCGGCCCGGGGCACTCGGGGGGCGGCGGCGGCGGCGGCCGAGAAAAACCCTCGCGGGCCCCGCCCGGGCCGGCCCCCCCCGCCCCCGCCCCCCGCCCCCCCCGGCCGGGACTGGCCCCCCCATCCCCCCCTCCGGCCTCTCCTGCCGGGACGCGGACCCCCCCCTCGGACCCCCGTTCTGATTCCCCCCGTTCTGGGGGGGGCTCCTCCCGCGCCCCCCCCACCCCGGTCGTGCTGGGGGGGTGTCCCCGGGCCCCCCCCCCCCTTAGTCCCAACCCCCTCCGCCCCCCCCCGGCGGGGTCGTGGGACGCAGGCGGCCGGGACAGTGGGGGGTCCTGGCCGAGCGCTGGGAACCCAGGTGTCCGGGCCGGGGGGTGCCCCCTCCTGACCCCCCCCCCACTGCGGGGGTGTCAGGGGACCCCGGCATCCGCCCCCCCCCCCCCCCGCTGACCCCACGGCTTGGCAGGGGGAGGGGAGGAGCTGCCCGGACACCTGGGTCCCCCCTGTAGCCCCCCCCCGCCCCCGCCCAGAGCTGGGGGTGACCCCCGGGGGACAGTTGGGGGGGGGGCTGGTCCCCACTCCAGTGTCTCCCCAGTTATCCCAGTACGGTGCTGCCCCGGGCGGGGACGCTGGTGGCACCGGGCAGCAACTGGGAACGTGGGACGCTAAAATTAGCCGGGGAAAGGCCAGGGACGGGCGTGAGGGGGCGGCGGGGACGGGGACAACTGTGACTGGGGACGGCGGGGACCGGGGACCGGGGACGGGTGTGACCGGGGCCGACCGTGCCCAGGACCCGCGTGTGCCGGGGAACCGACTGTGCCCAGGGACGACTGTGCCAGCGGCCGGTTGTGCGCAGGGAGCGGCTGTCCCTGGCTGGGGACACGGTTGTCCCCGGGGACCGGCTGTGCCCAAGGGACCGACTGTCCCCGGGGCCCGACTGTCCCCGCGGCGGCTGTTCCTGGGGACTCGGTTGTGTCACGTCCTGCCCCCCCCACACCCCCCCAGTGCCCCCCCCAGTCCCTCCCACCCCCCCAGTCCTGCCCCGCAGCCCCAGTGCCCCCAGTCCGGCTCCAAGGTCCCCTCCCAGTAACTCCCCGCTCTCCCCCCGGCCCCCCAGGGTCCGGCTTAGTCGCCATGGCAACTGTCAAGGGCAGCTCAAGGGCATGGGGGGGGCACGGCCGTGGGGCCCACAGCCCCCTGCACCAGTGCCACCAGTCTGCACCAGTGCTCCCAGCATCCTCACAACCCAGCCTGCTGCGCCGCTCCCCCGGCCTGGCCTCACGCTCCCCGTGTAGCCCAGTATTCCCAGTCTGGACCAGTCCCACCAGTCCAGCCCCGCACCCCCAGAGTAGCCAGCCCAGCATCCCCAGCCTGCCCCAGTCCCACCAGTCCAGCACTGTACCCCCAGTGTAACCCAGTATCCCCAGTCTGGACCAGTCCCATCAGCCTGTGTCAGTGCCCCATCTGTCCCAGTACGTCCCAGCATGCCCCAGTCTGTCCCAGTCCCCCCCCAGTCTGTCCCAGTACTGCCCAGTTTGCTCATCTTCTCCAGTACCTCCCTGTCCATCCCAGTATGCCCCAGTCTCTCCCAGTCTGCTCCAATATCACCCAGCACCCCCACTCCCCCCAGTTTGTCCCAGTACCCCCAGTCCACCCCCAGTCTGTCTCAGTATCCCCCAGCACCCCCCATTCCCCCAGTTTGTTCCAGTCCATCCCAGTCCCCCCAGCACCCCCAGGCCATCCCAGTCCTCCCAGTGTCTCCAGTCCCTCCAGTCCATCCCAGTCCCTCCACTCCTTCCAGTGCCCCTAGCCATCCCAGTCCCCCCAGTCCCTTCAGTCCCCCCAGTGCCCCCAGTCCATCCCAGTCCCCCCAGTCCGTCCCAGTCCCTCCACTCCTCCCAGTCTCCCCAGTCCATCCCAGTCCAGTCCCTCCACTCCTTCCAGTCCACCCCAGTCCCCCCAGTCTCCCCAGTCCCCCCAGTCCATCCCGGTCGGGGCCGGGCGCGCCGAGGCCGGCTGGGGGGGGTGTTTACCCGGGCTGTGCCCCCCCGCTGTGCCCCCCCGCCGCCCCCACCTGAGCAAACAGATGACGCGGGCGCCACGTGCCGCCCCCCCGCCCCGGCCCCCCGCCCCCCCCCCCCGCCAGCCCAGTCCTCCCAGTCCCCCCAGTTCCCTGCTGGGGGGTGGCAGCGCTGACGCGCGCCCCAGTGCTGGGGGGGAGGAGAAAAGGGGGGGGTTGGGGTCACGCACACGCGTGTGCCCCCCCCCCCCCCCCCCACGCCGCGCAGCTGCCGCCCGTGGGCGGGTGGAATGTGGCAGCCGGGGGGACGCGGGGACACGGGGGGGACGACGTGTCACCCCCCCGCCGCTCACGCCAACACGCGTGTGCGCGCACCCCCCCCCCCTCGTCAACACGCGTGGGAGACCGGGGAGTCCGGGGGGGGGGGGGCGCAGGGACCCCCCGTGTGGTCACTTGGGGCGGGGCCCGGGGCGGGGCTGGGGGCGGGGCCGGGGGCGGGGCCTTCGGGTCACTCAGGCCCGAGCGCTGGGAGGGTCGGGACTCGGTGGCCCCGTGGGGTTCGCAGTGCACTGGGGGGGGGGGCAGAGGGTGCTCACGCCCCTCCTCACCGCCCCCTCTGTCCCTCCTGCGGGTCCTTGTGCCCCCCCCGGACACCCCTGAGGTGCCCCCCCCACGCCCGACCCCCCACCCTGCTGCGGGGGGGCTGCCTCGGTTCCCCCCTCCATTAAAACACCCTCATTTGGAGCTTGAGTTCGTTAATGAAGCAGCGTGACACCCCCCCCTCGGGCATCACCCCCCCATTTGGCCCCAGGTCGTGCCCCTCCCCCTGGGATTACTGTAGGCCCTACAATAATAACCCGGGAGCGGAAGGTCGGGGCTGAACCAGCACCCCCAGGGGGGCAAAAATCCCGGGGGGGGGGTGATGTGCCACACTGGACCCCCCCTTAATCCTCAGGGCGGGGGGGCACTAACCCTGCCTGTGGTAATGGGGGGGGCCGTTTCACCCCAAATTCCACAAGCTCAGGACCCCCCCCCCCAAGACCACCAGTAAGCGGGGTGGGGGGGGGTGGGGGGGCGGTTTATTAAAAGAAAACGCGGCCAGAGAGTGTCGGGGCGCCCAGCACCCCCCGCACCCCCCGCGGCCCGTCACCGCGCCTCGGGGCTGGCCAAGGTGCCGTTGCTCTCCCGGGGGGTGTCGGGGGGGTCCCCCCCGCTGTCGCCGCCGTCGCTGCCCCCCCCCGCCGCCGCCTCCTCCAGCGGCTGGTCCAGGCGGCTGGGGATGGACCAGTAGAGGTGGGCATCGCGGCGAGCGGCCGCGGCCGCCAGTTGCCGGGCGCTGCAGGCGGGGGTGGGCACGGGCACGGTCTGGTGGAAGCCCCCGTAGTCCACCTCGTAGAAGCCCTCGGCCAGGCTCAGCAGCGGCGCGAACCGGTGGCCCCAGAGCACCTCGTCCGCCAGGTACGAGCTGCGCGCCTGGCACGTCATCCCTGCGCGGGCGGCCGCGTCACCCCCGAGACCCCCCGAGACCCCCCGGGGCACCCACGGCCACGGTCACCCCCGAGACCCCCCCGAGATCCCCCGAGACCCCCCGGGGCACCCACGGCCACGGTCACCCCCGAGACCCCCCCGAGATCCCCCAAGACCCCCCGGGGCACCCACGGCCACGTCACCCCCCGAGATCCCCCAAGACCCCCCCCGAGACCCCCCGGGGCACCCATGGCCACGGTCACCCCCCCCGAGACCCCCCTGAGACCCCCCCGGGGCACCCACAGCCACGGTCACCCCCCCCCCAAGACCTCCCCGGGGCACCCATGGCCACGGTCACCCCCCCCGAGACCCCCCTGAGACCCCCCCGGGGCACCCACAGCCACGGTCACCCCCCCCCCAAGACCTCCCCGGGGCACCCACGGCCACGGTCACCCCCCCCCCCCGAGACCCCCCGAGACCCCCCGGGGCATCCACGGCCACATCACCCTCCGAGACTCCCCCGAGATCCCCCGAGACCCCCCCCGAGACCCCCCGGGGCACCCACGGCCATGATTACCTCCCCCCCGAGACCCCCCGGGGCACCCACGGCCACGGTCACCCCCTGAGACCCCCCCCGGGGCACCCACGGCCATGCCCCCCCCCCTCCCCGAGACTCCCCCAGCACGGGGAGTGACGCCTGGACCCCCCCGGGGCACCCACAGCCAGGGGCACCCCCAGAGGTGGAGCACCCCGGGGGGGGACACCCCGGGCTGGGGGGGGGGTCTGTGCTGCACCCAGGGACACCCCAGTGAGGGGGGTACAGGCTGGGACATCAGGGGCCGTCACTGTCCCAGAGGTCCCCTCCCCAAGCCCCCCGCAGTGGGGTTATTTGGGGGGGGGATGGGACACCCCCACATCCAGGCTGAGCTCGGGGGGCTGAGCCTGGGCGGTGACACAGGGGTGAGGTGTCCCCATGGAGGTGTCCCCATGGACATGCTGTGTCCTCCCGGAGATGAGGTGACACGTCCCCACGGAGGTGAGATGTCCCCATGGAGATATTCCGATGGAGATGAAGTGTCCCCGCGAGGATGAGGGATTCCCACGGAGGTGACATGTCCCCACGGAGGTCAGATGTCCCCATGGACATATTCCCATGGAGGTGTCCCCATGGAGGTGATGTGTCCCCACGGAGGTGTCCCCATGGAGGTGACATGTCCCCATGAAGATGCTGTGTCCCCACAGAGGTGATGTGTCCCCATGGAGGTGTCCCCACGGAGGTGTCCCCATGGAGGTGACATGTCCCCATGAAGATGCTGTGTCCCCACAGAGGTGATGTGTCCCCATGGAGGTGTCCCCACGGAGGTGTCCCCATGGAGGTGACATGTCCCCATGAAGATGCTGTGTCCCCATGGAGGTGATGTGTCCCCACGGAAGTGTCCCCATGGAGGTGACATGTCCCCATGAAGATGCTGTGTCCCCACAGAGGTGATGGGCCCCCATGGAGGTGTCCCCACGGAGGTGTCCCCATGGAGGTGACATGTCCCCATGGAGATGCTGTGTCCCCACGGAGGTGATGCGTCCCCACAGAGGTGTCCCCATGGAGGTGACATGTCCCCATGAAGATGCTGTGTCCCCATGGAGGTGATGTGTCCCCATGGAGGTGTCCCCATGGAGGTGACATGTCCCCATGGAGATGCTGTGTCCCCACGGAGGTGATGGGTCCCCACGGAGGTGTCCCCATGGAGGTGACATGTCCCCATGAAGATGCTGTGTCCCCACGGAGGTGATGGGCCCCCATGGAGGTGTCCCCATGGAGGTGATGTGTCCCCATGGAGGTGACATGTCCCCATGAAGATGCTGTGTCCCCACGGAGGTGATGCGTCCCCACAGAGGTGTCCCCATGGAGGTGACATGTCCCCATGGAGATGCTGTGTCCCCACGGAGGTGATGCGTCCCCACAGAGGTGTCCCCACGGAGGTGACATGTCCCCATGGAGATGAGGTGTCCCCATGGAGGTGACCCCACGGCGATGAGGCGTCCCCAAGCGCCTCCCGCCCCCCGTTACCTGTGGCCTCCACCATCCCCTCGAGGATGACGACGATCTCGAAATCATCCTTCTCCAGCTGGTGCCGCGAGACGTCCCAGAAGGGGCTGCGCTCGTCGATCTCGTGGCTGATGATGAGGGGCGAGACGAGGAAGAGGCGGTCGTCGCCCGTCTCGAAGCCCACGCTCAGGTCGGTCTGGTCCAGGGGGATGAACTCGCCCTCCTGCGTCTGCTTGGACTTGATGAGCTTGGCGCGGATGGAGGCCTCCACGATGTGCGAGTCCCGCAGGTCGCCCACGCGGAACATCAGGCAGAGGCGGTCGTCGCGCAGGGACACCACGGCGTGCGAGGAGAAGACCAAGGTCTCGGCGCGCTTGTTGGGCTGCGAGATCTTGACGAACATGCAGCCCACCATGAAGGCGTTGACCATGGAGCCCAGGATGGCCTGGAGCAGCAGCAGCACGATGCCCTCGGGGCACTTGTCGGTGATGACGCGGTGCCCGTAGCCGATGGTGGTCTCCGTCTCGATGGAGAAGAGGAAGGCGGAGACGAAGCCGTTGAGGTTGTTGACGCACGGCGTCCAGGCGTGGTCCTCCAGGTGGTCCAGGTCGCCGCGGCAGTAGGCGATGAACCACCAGATGAGGCCGAAGAAGAGCCAGGTGACGGCGTAGGCCAGGATGAAGACGAGGAGGCTGAAGCGCCACTTGAGGTCCACCAGGGTGGTGAAGATGTCGGTGAGGTAGCGGTAGGTCTCCCGCACGTTCCCGTGCTGCACGTTGCACTTCCCGTCCTTCTCCACGTAACGCTGGCGCTTGCGGGCGCCCGCCCCCCGCCGGCGGGGGGGCACCGGGGGGGGCTTCGCCTCCCCGGGGACCCCCTCGGGGACCCCGCAGAAGGCGGCGTTGTCCTGCGCCATCGCCCCTCAGAGGCTGCGGGGGGGAAGGGGTTAACGTGCCGTGCGCCCCCCCCCCCCCCCGCCGAGCTGGGGGGACTGGGGGGGGCTGGGGGGGGCTGGGGGGGGCTGACAGGACGCCTGGGACCCCCCGAGGCCCCGGTGAAGGTGGGGGGGGGGAAACTGAGGCAGGGGAGCAGCCAGGGGTGCTGAGCCCACGCGTGTGTGCTCAGCCACGCACACGCGTGTACATGCGTGCGCACGCCTGCGCACCATCGCCCGCGGATGCACACACGGGGACGCACAGGGGCACATGTGTGTGTACATACACACCTGCACACGCACGCACACGGACACACACAGGCACGTGTGAGTGTACACACACCTGCACACGGACGCACACGCGTGCACACGGACACACAAGGGCACATGTGCGTGTACACACACCTGCATACGGACACACACACCTGCACACGGACGCACACGCGTGCACACGGACGCACACAGGCACGTGCGTGTGTACACACACCTGCACACGGTCGCACACGCATGCACACAGATGCTTCTCGACGCACACACGTGCACACACGCGGGTGTTCACATGTACACGCAGCACCAGCGCACGCGCATTTGCACACATGTGCGAGCAGGCGTGCGCACAAGCACACACCCCCCAGACACACACACACACACATGTACGCGCGTGTGTTTCCCCCCCAGGCGTAGGCCCACGTGTGCACCCCGAGGGGCTCCTTGCACGCTCCTGTGCCCGCACACGGTCTGGGCTGATGGTGGCACACGCGTGCACATGGAGCTGGGCTGTATGTACACACACGTACACACCCATGTATGTACATGCCCATATATGGACATGCACATGTACGTACACACACACGGACGTACACACATGTACACACGTGTACACACATATGTACACACATGCACACACATACACGTATGTAGACATACGTACACATGCATGTGCACACATGTGCACACATGAACACGCATGTACACGCATGTACACACATGTACACACATGTACTCACACGTACACACATGAACACACATGTACACATATGTACACACACGTACACACATGTACACACACGTACACGCATGTACTCACACGTACACACATGAACACACATGTACTCACACGTACACGCATGTACACACATGTACACACACGTACACACATGTACTCACACGTACACACATGAACACACATGTACACACATGTACACACATGTACACACACGTATGTCCACACACGCACACCCCGGGCCTTGCACACGCGCTGAGCTCCTCCTTGCACACACACACACACGCGTGTGCGCGCGCACACACACACACACACACACCCCCCCCGGCCTGTCCCCGCCCCCCCCCGGCCTGGGGGGGCCCCGTGACGCCCATCCGTGCCCCCCCAACCCCCCTCCTCGCCGTGGGGCACCCCCCACCCCCACCCGGGCTCGTGGGGCCGGACCCCCCCAGCCTGGGGGCAGAAGGGGGGGTGTTGGGGGGTGTTTGGGGGGGGGTGTTGGGGGGGGCACATTCCGTGTTTGGAGGGGGCGTTTGGGGGGGGGGGCGCATTCCGTATTTGGGGGGGCGCATTCCGTGTTGGGGGGGGGGGGGCCCTTCCACGCAGGCCGGTGCCCCCAGCACCCCCCACCCGCGCAGGCAGTGGGGGGGGGGTCCCCGTTTCCCGCAGCGGGGAGGGGTGGGGGGTGCAGGGGGGGATGGGGAGCGGGGGAGGGGGGGTGCAGCAGCCCCCCCCCGCGCTGCGCGTGTCCGTGCCCCCCCCCGGCCCCGCACTCACCGCATGGCGCAGGGCGAGCGCAGCGCCCGGCCGCGCCGGATCGGTCCCGCTCCCGCTCCCGCTGGTCCCGGAGCAGCCCCCCCCCCCGCCCCCCCCCGCTTCCCGTCCCCCCCCCGCCCCCCCCCGCCGTTCCCTTGGCCGCGCTCCCGCCGTTCCCCGGCAACGGCTGCGCCCCGGGAGCGCGCGGCTAAAAATACCGACCAGCGCCCGCCCCCCCCCCCCCCCCCGGCCCCGCCCGCCCCCGGACCCCCCACGCCTGACCCCCCCACACCCCCCCCGCCCCGGCCACGCGTGGGGAAGCATCGGGGGGGGGGGGGGGGGCTGCGCACAGTCGGGGGGGGGCGCAGGGGGGAGGGGAGGGGGCAGGTGCGCTGCGGGGTGCGTGGGACAGTGCGGGGGGGGGGGGCGACACGCGTGACGTGGGGCAGAGTGCGGGGGGTGTCACAGGGGACAAGCCGGGGGGGCGGTGGGCACACGAGGTGCCGCCCTCCCCGCTGGCGCAGAGCCCCCCCTCACTAGCCCAAGGGCCTCTGTCACTAGCCCACGGCTCCCCCTCACTAGCCCAGGGTCCCCCTCAATAGCCCAGCCCCCCCCTCCCATTAGCCCTGGGTCCTCCTCACTAGCCCGGCCCCCCCTCCTCACTAGCCCAGGCCCCTCCATCACTAGCCCAGGCCCCCCATCACTAGCCACGGCTCTGTGGCCACTAGCCACCCCCCCATCGGTGGCCAGGCCCTCCCCCGGTGCCCGAGGCCGCCTCCGGGAGCCCCCCCGCAGCCCCGGCCCCCCCGGCCCCCCCCGGGCGGACAAAGGCGCTTTGTGCCGCGGCCCCGGGGAACCGGCCCCGGCCCGGGAACAGCGGGGCCTTGGGGGGGGGGGCCGCGCCCCACGGCCCCGCCCCCCGCTGCTCCCCGGGCCCCACGGGGGGGATGCTGGGGGGGGGGGTGTCACTCTGTGTGTGACACGGGTGACACCGGCCCCTGCCCGGCGCCGGCCGGTCCCTTTGTCACCCCACAAGGATGCTCGGGGGGGGGGGGGGGGTCCGCAGCGGGGTGCTGCTGTGACCGGGGGGGCTCTGCCCGGGGCCGGGGCCGGTGGCTGCGGGTGGGGTCCCCTCGCCCCCCCCGTGGCCGGTAACGTGACCCGGGCCGGCTCCTTTTCCACCCCATTAACCCCCGTCCCGCCCCCGGCGGCTCCTCCCCGGGCCGGGGGGGGGACACGGGGCCGGGCGGGGGGGCCCGTCCCGCCGCCGCCGGCCCCGCCGAGCCATAAAGCCGATGGGGCGGCGGCGGCCGGGCTGAGCGAGGCCGGACCCCGGGCGCTGGGGCCCCCCCCAAGGTAAGGGCGGCCGCGGGGGGGGGCCGGGGGTCCCCCCCGGGGCGCCCCGAGGGCTGCGGGCACCTGCCAGCGCCGCTGGGCCGGGTCGGTCCCCGGGTCCCCGCGGACCCCGGTCCCGGGAGCCCGTGACCCCCCGTCCCCGTGACCCCCCGTCCCCGTGTCCCCCGGACCCCTTGTCGCGGTGTCCCCCAGCCCCCGTGTCCCCGTGTCCCCACATCCCTGTGTCCCGTGACCCCAGAACCTCTTGTCCCCCTGTCCCCGTGTCCCCGTACCCTCACGTCCCCGTGTCCCCATCTCCCCTGTCCCCCACGTCCCCCATATCCCCAGGTCCCCACATCCCCCTGCCCCTGCACCCCATGTCCCCCCTCCCCGTGGGTGTCCCCCCTCTTTCCCCAGCGCGGGGGGTCCCACAGGGACAGCAGCACCCCCCCAGCTGTGCCACCCCCCCGGGCATCTCCAGGGCGGCCCGTCCCCGAGATGTCCCCAGGCCTGAGGCCCCTTCCCCCCCCCGGAGGTGACCCCCCAAAAAGGGACCCCCCCCCCCAGCCCCTCGCTCTTCCTGGGTCCCCTCACGGGTGTGACGCCGCCGGGTGGTCTCAGCCCGGCGCTGGGGCAGGTGAATCCCCCCCCGGTTTGGGGCATTTCAAGGGCATTTGGGTGGAGGGGCTGGAGCGTGACCCCCCCCAGGGCCCCACGGTGGGCAAGTGGGGACCCACCAGGCTCTGGGTTAGTGGCCCCGACCAGGCTGTGGGTTAACCGGGCTGTGGGTTAACCAGGCTGTGGGATAACCGGGCTGTGGGTTAACTGGGCTGTGGGTTAACCACGCTGTGGGATAACCAGGCTGTGGGTTAACCAGTCTGTGGGTTAACTGGATAACCGGGCTGTGGGTTAACCAGGCTGTGGGATAACCGGGCTGTGGGATAACTGGGCTGTGGGATAATTGGGCTGTGGGTTAACCGGATAACCAGGCTGTGGGTTAACTGGGCTGTGGGATAACTGGGCTGTGGGTTAACTGGATAACTGGGCTGTGGGTTAACCAGGCTGTGGGTTAACCAGGCTGTGGGTTAACCGGGCCGTGGGATAACTGGGCTGTGGGTTAACTGGATAACCGGGCTGTGGGTTAACCAGGCTGTGGGATAACCGGGCTGTGGGTTAACTGGGCTGTGGGTTAACCAGGCTGTGGGTTAACCGGGCCGTGGGATAATCAGGCTGTGGGATAACCAGGCTGTGGGTTAACCGGGCAGTGGGTTAGTCACACTGGTTTAGCCAGGATGCGGATTAGCAGGGCCACAGATCAGCCACCCTGGATTAGCTGGGCTGTGGGTTATCCAGGGTGTGGGTTATCCAGGGTGTGGGTTATCCAGGCTGTGGGTTACCTGGGGTGCAGGTTATTGCAGGTGTGAGTTATCCTGGGTGTGGGTTATCCAGGGTGTGGATTACCTGGGCTGTGGGTGACCCAGGGTGCAGGTTATCCCAGTTGTGGGTGACCCGGGTGCAGGTTATCCCGGTGTGGGTGACCCGGGTGCAGGTTATCCCAGTTGTGGGTGACCCGGGTGCAGGTTATCCCGGGTGTGGGTGACCCGGGTGCAGGTTATCCCAGTTGTGGGTGACCTGGGGTGCAGGTTATCCTGGCTGTGGGTGACCTGGGTGCAGGTTATCCCGGGTGTGGGTGACCCGGGTGCAGGTTATCCCGGTGTGGGTGACCCGGGTGCAGGTTATCCCGAGTGCAGGTTAATCTGCCTGGGACTAACCCAGCCATGGGTTGACCAGGCTGCGGGTTACCCCTGGTGTGGGTTAACGAGGCTGCGGGTTAGCCAGGCTGGGAGTTACCCGGGTGGGGGTTAATGGGGTTAATGGGGCGGGTTGGAGGGGGCCGCGGTGGCTTCTCCGATGGCTACAGAGGGCTGAGCCGTCCCGGGGGAGCGGGGTGGCCCTGGGGACACTGTCACCTGCCCCGCTGCTGCCCCCCTGCCAGCCCCCAGCCCCCTGACCCACCCCATCATGTCCCGTGGGGGCCCCGACGCCTCCGGGCCCGCTGGATGCGCTGTGGAGGCGGCGCAAAAAAAGGCCCAAACGGGTTTTTTTGGCCACAATCTGCAGTTTATGCTGATGGCTGGTGAGGGTTGGGCAGCACTGGGGGGGGGGGGGGAAGAAAACCAACAAAAATTGTCATTTTGGGGTCCCTCTGGTGCTGCAGGGGAGGATGGGGGTCCCCACCGCGCCCATGGCTGGGGGGGTCACGGCTGCGGCCCCCCGCGGCGTTTCCCGGGTGTGGGTGGCAGCGGGGAGGGCGCGGGGGTCGTTCCTCCCCCCTCCCCCCGTCACCGGCCCCAGATTTGGGCTCAAACCGGGTCCGGCCTCGACGGGGGGTGCAGGGGAGGATGGGGAAGGGGGGGGGTGTCCGTAGGACGAGGAGGGGGTGGCGGGGGGCACCCAGGCGTCCGGGGCGCGGCGGCCGCGGGCGCAGCAGCGGGGTGGGTGGCGGGGGGCCCCCGGGACCCCCGCGGGGCCGCGCTGGCGGCGGGGCGCGGGGCCCTGCATGTTAACGACGGGCTCGTCAAAGCGCCTTTGTGCCCCGGCAGCTCCATTGAGGCCGCTCCTCCGGGGCGCACAATGGCCCCACTGTCCCCGTGTCCCCCCCCCCCGCCAGCCCCGCGCGGCCGCCCCACACCCCCAACCCCACGGGACCCGCCCCACGCCGCGGCCCCCCCACGGCCCCGACCCCGCGGTGGGGATGGGGTCCTGTCCCCACACACCCCGCTCCCGCCTCCTTCTCCCAGTTGCCACCAGTACCGCGGAGCCCAGCGCCCCAGTTTGGGGATGGGGGGGCCGCGGCTGGCGGGGAGCCCGGCCATGGCTGGCACCGCGCGGGCACGGGAACGGTGCCCGGGCTGGTGGTGCCAGCGGGACGCGGCGAGGGGGGGATATGTCCCCGTCACCCCCCCATCCCACACGGGACCCCCCAGGAGGGGCCGGACCCCCGCGTTCACCCCCAGCGTCCCCGGGGGGACACCGAGGCGGGGCGGCGGGGGGGGTTAATGGGTAACCGGCCTCTGCCCGCGGGCACCGTCCCCGCGACGGGAACAAGCGCCGGCTTGTCACAACCCGTGTCCCCGCACGGGAGCCTGGCCGGGGGGCACGGGGGCACGCGGCCCCTGACGGGGGTGTATGGGATGCGGTGACCCCAAAAAACAGGGAGGGGGGCAGAGACCCCGAAGAGCAGCGTGGGGACCCCAAAGAGGGGGGGTCAGGACTCTCTAGAAGGGGTGCAGGGGACACTGGGGTGCGCAGAGACCCCCCAAGCAGGGTGTGGGGACCCCAAAGAGGGGTCTGGGGACCCTGAGGGGGTGAAGAGACCCCCCAAAGATGGATGCAGGGACCCTGGGGGGTGGGAAACCCCCAGAGAGGGGCGCCTGGGCCTCAGAGAGGGTGCAGGGACCCTGGGGGAGTGCAGGGACCCCAGCGAGAGGTGCAAGGACTTTGGGGGGGTGCGGGGACCCCAAGGAGGAGGACAAAGGGACCCCAGAGGAGCAGAAGGACTTTGGGGGGCGCAGGGACCCCTGTGTCCCCCTGGGGATGTGCTGGTGCCTGTCGCTGCCTGGCCTGGGCAGAGCTCTGGGGACGTGGTGGCTTTGGGGACGTGGTGGCTTTGGGGATGCGTGGGGGGCTCTGGGGACCCCCAGCAGCTCCAGGACACACTATGACTTGGGACATGGTGGCTTTGGGGACATGGTGGCTTTGGGGACGTGGTGGCTTTGGGGATGTGGTGGCTTTGGGAACGTGGTGGATCTGGGGACATGTGGTGGCTCTGGGGACGTTCAGTAGCTCTGGGGACCCCCAGCAGCTCCAGGTCACACCGTGACTCTGGGGACATGGTGGCTCTGGGGACATATGGCGGCTCTGGGGACCCCCAGCAGCTCAGTTGGGACGAGGCAGGTCTGTGTCCCCCGTGTCCCCTGTGTCCCCGTCCTCTCTGCGGGGCCTTTTGCTGGAAGGGGCCGCGGTGCAGCCGGGGCGGTGGCAGTGCCACCCGTGTCCCCCAGCTTTGGCGAGCACAGGGCCACCGGGCTCCAAGGAGACCCCCCACGGTGCCAGCGCGTCCCCGGTGTCCCCGGCGCGCTGCCGTGGCGGAAACCGTGGTGGGGCCAAACGCTGGCGTGGGCTGAAAGGCCCTTTCTGTGGTGGCGGCGGCGGCCGGGGCTGGCAGGGGACGGGGACGGGGACGGGGACGGAAACGCGCCTGGCGCTGCCACCAGCCGTTTGTCCCTGTCACCCCCCATTCATCCTCTTCCTCTTCCTCCCGCCCGGCCGGGACACCCGGGTCCCCTCCACGGGCCAGGGGGGCGGGGGGGGGCTGGCAGGGGACAGAGGGGACAGGGGTGAGGTCACAGAGGGACAGACGGACAGTCAGGTGGACGGACGGACGGACGGACAGACGAGCGTATGGATGCGCCTGTACGGGACGGATGAGAGCAGGGGACAGAGCGGTGCAGGGCCCCGGGGGTACGCGGGCGGGTGGGTGGGTGAAGGGGTCGATGGACGGACAGACGGACGGCTGGCTGGGGAGGAGCGATGGACGCGGTCGAGTCTGGGGGGACGGACGGACGGACGGACAGACAAGCAGAGGAACGGAGACATGAGGGATTGACCCGAGGACAGACGGACAGGGCGGGGGGTGGCCCGATGGATCGACAGGGGATAGAGAGGGACAGACGGACGGATGGCTGCTGAGGGCTGGACGGACGGACGGACGGAGGCTGAGGGAGGGGCAGCGGCCCCGTCACTGAGGTGTCACGAGTCCATCGGGTCTCTGCGGCCGGGACAGTGCGGGGGGGTCGTGTGAGTCCCCCCAGTGCCCCCCTGACGTGAGATGAACCCTCCTGGCCTCAGCCCCTGCTGCTGGGGGGGGACTGAGGGGGGGGGGGGGGACAGGGGGGTGTCCCCCACTCACCCCCCCCCCCGTGCCCCTGTCCATGTCCCCCACATGTCCCCCACCCTGCTCCTCCCCATCTCCCACCCAACAACCAAACTCCGTCCTTGCCCCCCGTCTGTTCCCTGTCCCTCCCCCAGCCCTCGGGTCCAGCCAGTCCCGTGCTCAGCCGGCCGTCCTCTCACACCGTCCGTCCGTCCGTCCGTCTGTCTGCCCATCCATCCGTCCGTCCGTCCATCCATCCATCCATCCATCCTTCTCCATCCATCCATCCATCCATCCATCCTTCTCCATCCATCCATCCATCCATCCATCCATCCATCCATCCATCCATCCGTCTCTCCATCCATCCGTCCATCTGTCCGTCCATCCATCCATCCCTCCTTCTCCATCCGTCTGTCCATCCATCCATCCATCCATCCGTCCATCCATCCATCCATCCATCCATCCATCCATCCATCCATCCATCTCTCCATCCATCCATCCATCTGTCCGTCCGTCCACCCATCCTTCTCCACCCTCTTCTCCATCCATCTTCCCACCATCCCACCTCTCCACCCATTCCTCTTCCCCACCTTCTCCCTCCCTCCCCCCGCTCACCCCCCTCCCCCGGGTGGCACCTCCTCACCTCCCCCGCCGTCCCCTCTTCCAGATGACGTCGGCCACCAAGGTGTACTACAGCCAGACCACGCAGACCGACAGCCGCCCGCTGATCGGCGCGGGGCTGCGCCGGCGCCGGGTGATGACCAAGGACGGCCGCAGCAACGTGCGGATGGAGCACATCGCCGACAAGCGCTTCCTGTACCTCAAGGACCTCTGGACCACCTTCATTGACATGCAGTGGCGCTACAAGCTGGTCCTCTTCTCCGCCACCTTCGCCGGCACCTGGTTCGCCTTCGGCGTCGTCTGGTACCTGGTGGCCGTGGTCCACGGGGACCTGCTGGAGTTCGACCCGCCGGCCAACCACACGCCGTGCGTCATGCAGGTGCACACCCTCACCGGCGCCTTCCTCTTCTCCCTGGAGTCCCAGACCACCATCGGCTACGGCTTCCGCTACATCAGCGAGGAGTGTCCCCTCGCCATCGTCCTGCTCATCACCCAGCTGGTCCTCACCACCATCATGGAGATCTTCATCACCGGCACCTTCCTGGCCAAGATCGCCCGGCCCAAGAAACGCGCCGAGACCATCAAGTTCAGCCAAAACGCGGTGGTGGCCCAACACAACGGCAAGACCTGCCTGATGATCCGCGTGGCCAACATGCGCAAGAGCCTCCTCATCGGCTGCCAGGTGACGGGGAAGCTCCTCCAGACCCACCTCACCAAGGAGGGCGAGAGCGTCCGCCTCAACCAGGTCAACGTGGACTTCCAGGTGGACACCTCCTCCGACAGCCCCTTCCTCATCCTCCCCCTCACCTTCTACCACGTGGTGGACGACGCCAGCCCCTTCCGGGACATGGCCCTGCGGACGGGCGAAGGCGACTTCGAGCTGGTGGTCATCCTCAGCGGCACCGTGGAGTCCACCAGCGCCACGTGCCAGGTGCGCACGTCCTACCTGCCCGAGGAGATCCTCTGGGGCTACGAGTTCACCCCGGCCATCTCCCTCTCGGCCAGCGGCAAGTACGTGGCCGACTTCAGCCTCTTCGACCAGGTGGTGAAGGTGACGGCGCCCTGTTGCCTCCACGAGACCGTCCGGTTCGGGGACCCCGAGAAGGTGAAGCTGGAGGAGTCCCTGCGGGAGGCGGCGGAGCGGGAGCGGGAGGGAGCACCCCTGAGCGTCCGCATCAGCAACGTCTGAGCCCGCCGGGACGCTGCCAGAGGTGCCACCAGCCCCGGAGATGTCACCAGCCCCGGAGATGTCACCAGCCCTGGAGGTGCCACCAGCCCCGGAGATGTCACCAGCCCTGGAGATGTCACCAGCCCCCAGAGATGTCACCAGCCCTGGAGGTGCCACCAGCCCTGGAGATACAACCAGCCCCCGAGATGTCACCAGCCCTGGAGGTGCCACCAGCCCCAGAGATGCCACCAGCTCTTCCCCCCATCCCGCCCTCCTGGGCCCTTCTCCCCCTTCCTCGCGGCGCGGGGCAGCTCCCTCAGGGACCCCCGCCAGCGGGGCTGTCCCCGTCCCCCCTCACCCAATGCTCTGCTAACACCAGCCAGGGACCCCCCAGCCCCGCCACAGGACACGACCCTGCCGGGAGATGCTGTCCCCAGCGCCGGGGGGGGGACACACTCGGCGACCTCCAGCCCCCGGGGACAGCTGGGGACAGCGGCTCTGGCCACCCGGGAGCCTCCTCGCTGCCCGATCCCACCCCGGTGTGCTGGGGCTGAGACCGGAGCCGCTCGCTGCACGCGTGGGCTGGGGAGCGGGAGGCTCCAACCTCACGGGACCCCCCCCAGCCCTGGGTGCGGATCCCTCCCCCCCCCATCACCCCCCTGCACCCCTCCCGCCCTCCCCACACCCCCCTGCCATGTCCGGGGCCATCGCACACTCAACAGGGGAAACTGAGGCAGGAGAAGCCCCTGAGCCCCCCCTGTCCTCCCCCCCCCCCCCGCCTCAGAGCCAGACCCTCCCCCCTGCACTGACCCCCCCCCCACTCCGGGCTGCAGGGGGGGGGGGACACACCGGGGTGTCACCGATAATCGGACACGGCTGCGGCGCCGCGTCCCCCCGGGCCGGGGCCCCCCCCGGCCCCGCTCGAGCCCGTCGCTGCTGCTAACGTAGAGCTCTGCTAATTAACGCGCGGCCCCGGCTGCCCCCCCGCGCCGAGGCCCGGCGGTACCTACACAGACGTATATATATATATATAGTGCCACTAATCGATGGAGATATCGGGGGAGGGAAGGTTCCCCCCCCCCGGCAAGACTGGCTCGCCGAAGCCCCGCTGCCGCCGGGGCACCCCGGGGTCTCGTCCTGGGTTTGGGGCCAGAAAAGGCAAAGCGGTTACTAAATAAAGGTTACGTTGATGGTGGGGAAGGGCTCTGCCGCCTGCACCGGGGTGGGGGGGGCCCCCGCGTGTCACCACCGTCCCCAGGGTCCCCCCTCGGCCCCCAGAAATGGGTCACACCCCCCCCCCCCCCCCAAAAAAGCAGCAGGCGCCAGGTACAAGGACACAGGTTTATTTATTTCCAGCACACGGGCTCAGCCCAGCCCCGCCCCAGTCCAGGGGGGCAACTGGGACCAGTGGGCGGCCGGGGCTGGCACTGGGGGCGATGCGCTCCCGTCCCCCAGGACAGCCGGGGGGGAGGTGGGGTTACACCAGCCCCCACCACAGCCCCGTCCCCTCCGAGGACAAGGACTCGTGTCCCCCGGGGACGCGGTGACGTCCCCAAAGGGCAGCAGTCCCTGCGCGGGGAGGGGACGAGGTGAGGGACAGGGGACACCCCCGCCCCCCCCCTCAAAAAAACACCTGAGGCGACTCCAAAGGCACCAGGTGGTACTTAAAAAAAATAATAGTTAAAATCACGGCATAGCTACAGTAATTCGGAAACATTTACACGAGCTGGTGGCGCGGGAGGAGCTTCACACCAGGAAGGAGGACGTCTGCTTGAACTCTCCCTGCGGGGACAACGGGGACGTTACGGGGGGACAATGGGGATGTTATGGGGGGGGGGGGGCAACGGGGACGGGGCCGTGGGTGGGGAGCGCCCGGGTGGCTTTGCCGCTGTCCCCAGGGAGGAGGTCACCGTCCCCGAGGAGCTGGTGTGGGATGTGGACAAAGGACACTGGGCACGGGGGTGGCACCCGGGGGAGCAGGGGGGTCCCTGTTCACCCCCTTTGGGCACCCCGGGGGGGGACACGCGGCACCGTCGCCGCCCGCCCGTACTCACGTCGCTGCGGTGCGAGGGTTGGCTGTAAATCACCTTCTTGCCGGCGGCGCTGCGGGAAGCAACAACCTTAGGGGACGTCACTGGCCCCCCCGTGTCCCCCCGCCCCGGTGACACCCCCCCAGGCACCTCCCCAGCCCACGCGCAGGGGCTGGGGGAGGACGGGACCACCCGTCCCCGCCGGCAGAGGAAGAGGAGGCAGCCGGGAGGGAGGCAGCAGCGTTACGGCTTCACTTACTCTTTTCTCTCTGAAATACAAGAAACGGGGGGTTTAGGGAGGGGCGGGGGGGGGGCACCGGGGGGGGCGAGTCGCGGCGCGGGGGCCACACTCACTGCGGAAGAAGCCGCGGCTGTAGGCGAACCAGACGCCGAAGGCCACGAGCGCCAGAACCATCAGCAGCACCACGACCGCCGCCACGATGCCGCCCACGTTGACTTCGCCTGGAAAGGAGGGACGGGACGGGTCCGGGATGGGGACGGGGACGGGTCTGGGATGGATCCAGGATGGGGACGGGGACGGATCCCGAGATGGGGACGGGGCTGGGATGGGGACGGGGCTGGATCCCGGGATGGGGACGGGGATTAGATCTGGGATGGGGATGGGGCCGGATCCTGGGAGGGGGCTGGATCCCAGCACCCCCGGGGTCCCGCCACAACATCCCGGCGAGGGAAGAGGCCGGCGGGGGCCCCCAAATCCGTCTCTGACACTGATGTCGGGATTGGGCCGCTCGTCCCCGGGGGCGGCTTTTCCCCTTCCCCACATCACACCGGGGGTTGTGTCAGGAGACCGTGCGGGGGGTCATTAACATCACAGCTAATTAACGTCTTCGAACGCGGGTGATGGCGCAGGCAGAGCCCCGAAAGGCCCCGCGCCGGGGTCGGGGACGCGCGGCGCCGGTGGCTCCTTACTGGCTTCCATGCGGACAACGTCGGATTTCTGGGGGGACCCCACGTTGTTGTTGGCCTCGCAGGAGTAGTCGCCAGTGTCGAAGCCGCTCAGGGGCTCGAAGATCTGGGGGGGGAGCGGAGGAGAGGTGAGAGCGGGGCGGGGGAAGGCCGGGGGCGTCCCCGCGCTCGGAGCCCCCCGCGCTCACCAGCTCCCCGGTGGCGGGGTCCAGGGTGTAGGAGGAGTTGCGGAAGGTGGGGCTGGTCTTGGGGTCGGCCGGCATCAGCGCGCCGTCGCGGTACCAGCGGAAGGTGGGGGGCGGCGAGCCGTCCGTCTCGGCGCAGCGCAGCACGGCCCTGCTGCCGATGGTGGCCGAGGCCGGCACGTGGGCCAGCGGCTTGGAGGGCGGCACTGCGGGAGAGCGCGGCGTCGGCGTCCTCCCCGCGGGGACGGGGGGGACGCCTGGGGACGGGGCTGGGGGGCGGCCGCACCTTGGACGATGAGGTTGACCTCGGACTTGGCGATCTGGCTGCCGTCCCCCACCACCTCGCAGATGTACTTCCCCGTGTCCGCCCGCGTCACCGTGCTGAAGCGGATGGTGGTGGGCGAGAACTGGACCCGGTTCTTGTAGGGCTCTGCCGGGAGGGGAGACGGGGCTGGGAGCGGGCCCGGACGGACGGACGGACAGAGCGGGGGGGGTCACCGCGGACGTACCCGTCAGCTCCCCCCCGTAGTAGAAGAGGACGAGCGAGGAGCCCTTCTGGAACTTCCACTCGATGCGGGGGCTGCTCCAGCCGGAGCGAAAGGCCGCGCAGGGGATGTCGGCGGCTGCGGGGGGAGAGAGACGCTGCGGGCGGGGGGGACCCGCACTGGGAACCCCCCCGCGCCCTCGGCGACCCCGGCTCGGCCGTGTCCCCCACCCCCTTCTCCCGGGGCGGGGGGTGCCGGGCACTCACGCTGGTGTTCGGGCACTTCTCTGGTCTCGGAGGTGACCTGGGCTCCCACCAGCGACACTGCGGGGGGAAGGAGGCGCTGAGAGACCCGGGGGGGCCCCCGGGGTGCGGGGAGCTGGAGAGGCCGCGGCCGGGTCAGGGAGGTCACCGGGAGCCCCGAGGCGGCGGTGACGGTCCCCAGCGCAGGGGTGACGCGTGTTGTCGCGGCCTTGGGAGCTGGAAAATCCCGTCCTGCCTGCTCCGGGCGCTGCCGCCGTCACGTCACGTCGCCTCCCGCCCTGCCCGGTTTCTGCCTGGTTTCGCAGGAAACTGGCCGGGGCGTTTCGCAACTCCCTGCCCTCTGTGCACACACACACACACACACACACACACGCACACACAGACACCCCCGCGGCCCCGCACACGTGCGCACACGCCTTGTCACAGCCCGCACACACGTGTCTCCTGCCCCTCGCGCGGGTCCCTCGTCCTCGGTGTCTCCCCCGCGGCCGCCCGGGCTCCTGGGGCTGGGGCCGGTGGCGCTGCCGGGAACCGCCACGGCCTCGTCCCCAACCCACCTGCACCTTTGCACCCCGAGCCGCTGCCAAGCGAAACCAGGGCGGAGGGTGGCGGCGCCCACAGCGATTTGGGGTGAAACGGGCAGGAAACGGGGCGCCCGGTGTCTCTGTGCTGGCGCCGGGCCTGGCGCGGTGGCCCGGTGCTGCCCGTCTTGAACCCAGCACGGCGCGGGGAGGAGGATTTGGGGGGCGTTTGGGTGGATTTGGGGCAGAAACCGCTGGGAGGTGCCGTCCCGCGGCCGGGGCGGGCGGGTCGCCCCCGCGGGTGTCCCGGGCGCTGCCGGGGCCGGGTGAATCCCGACGGCCCCGGGATTGTTCCCGCACAACGAGGGGACAGGAAGGGCCGCGGCCACAACCCCCGACACCGGCTGCGCGGTCACGCGGGGCGGGGGGACACGGCTCGACGCCTGCCGTGGGGCGAGGGCCACCGGGGCGCCCCCGGCACGAGGAAAAGCCGCCGCCCGTTGTCCGGGATGTTTTGCCTCGGCGGGTTTCCGGCCCCAGGAAGTGTGGCCGGATCCGCACCCCCCGCCGAGCCCCCCGCCCCCAATTACCGGGCGTCGCTGAGGTGGCGGCGACGGGCTCGGCGGGAGCGGAGCTGCCGGGACGGGGTCAGCGGCACCGGCTCAGCCCTCGCCCCCGGTTCCTGCCCCCCCCCCCCCGCTCCCGGGCGTCACCGGGACCGTACCGCGGGTCCCGGGACCGGCGCCCCCTCCCCGGGCGAGGTGACCCGGGTGGCGCCCCCCAAACCAACCGTAAACCGTAAATAACGGGGTGGTGGCGGCTCCGGGACCGCGGTGTCGGGCACTAACGGGGCTCCCCCGGGGCGGGAGGTCCCGCGGGAGGCGGGCGGACGCCGCCGCGTTATAAATAGCCCGTTATCGCGGTGTGTGGCGGCACCGGGACCCGCCCGTGATCTCCCCCCTCCCCGGTACAAACCGGGCTCGGTGAGCGGGGACGGTGACACGGCGCTGGCACCGGGGGAGCCCGCTTGACCCTCCCGGGCAACCCCCCCCCTCCCCGCCGCCGCGCCCCCCCAGCCACCAGCCCCGCCCTGGGCGGCAACACCGGGACCCCCCGGTCCCGGCACCGCCCCGGGGGACCCCCCGAGCCACCCGGTACCGGCCCCCTCCGCGCGATCCGCTGCCACCCCCGGGGATCCGCCGCCCGGTACCGGCGGCGCCCCGAACAATGGTTCGGGCACCTCGTGGCCGTCCAGCCGCCCCCCCCGGGCACTCACCGGCCGCCGCACCGAGCAGCAGCAGCAGCCGCCGCCGGGGCCCGGGGCCGCCCGGCCGCGCCGCTCCCGCCATGGCCGCCGCCGCCGCCGCACTGCGCCCCCGCCCGCCCCAGGTGCGGCCCCGCCCCGCCCAGGTGGGCCCCGCCCACCGAGACCGCCCCCTCCCCGGGGCCGGGCCAATCCGGCTACGCCCCTCCGCCAGGTGCCGGGGAGCCCCTCCCCTTCCCCCGTTCCATTGGCCGAGCCGCCTGTCTCCTCAGAGAGGGGGCGCGCCCCGCTCCAGTGACTGGCTGGCTCGGCCCCGCAGCGCCGGTTTGATTGGCTGAGAGCGAAGGGGCGGGGCGGGCGACAGGTGTGGAAAGGGCGAGGCTACCGGCCAATCAGGGAGAGCGCTTTAACTTCTGGCCAATGGGCGCGTCTTGCGTGCCTCGTGGCGGCCCTGAGGCGGGGACCCGGGCGTTGCCATAGCGACGGGGCCTGCGGCCTCCTCGGGCGCCGGAGGGCTCCCAGTGCCCTCCCAGTACCCCCCAGTGCTTCCAGTACCTTCTACCGCCCTCCCCGTGCTTCCAGTCCCCTCTACTGCCCTCCCAGTAACCCCCAGGACCTCCTAGTGCCCTCCCAGGACCCCCCAGTGCTCTCAGTATCTTCCAGCACATTCCCCCTAACCCCAGGACCTCCCACTGCCCTCCCAGTAGCCCCCAGGACCTTCCAGTGCCCTCCCAGTGCTCCCGTGCTGGCACAGCCATGTCACATCACGCCGTCACAGCGTGATGACACCCCAGCAGTGACACAGAGTCCCGGGGGGGGGGTGGCTCTGGAGGGAGCGGGGGTCCCTGGGAGCCCCCACAAGTCCCCAGGGTGCTGCAGAGGGACAGGGGGGGACACGAGGGGGCTGAGGAGGGGTCCAGGGGGGCTCAGGGCAGATTTGGGGTCCCTGGGAGCCCCCCAGAGCTGCTACAGAATTGGGAGGAGAGAGAAGAGGAATAAACCGTAGGACCTGGAAAAACAAATCACTATTTTTATTTATTTTCGCTTTTTAAATTCAGAGAGTTTTAAAAAAAAGTCTGGCCCCACCGGGCCGGGCCAGCCGCAGCGGGCAGAAACTGGGGAGGGGGGGGTGTGGGGGGGCCACAGCACCCCGGGATCCCCCACACTCCCAGGGGCGTCCCGGGGCCGGCAGGGAGGGGCGAGAGGTGCCGTAGCCCCCCCGGGGAGGGGGAGGGTGCCCCGGGGAGGGGGGCAGGGGGGGCGCAGGCGGGGGGGCCGGGAGACCGAGGCAGTGCTTGGGGAGGGGGGGGGGGGGGCAGCGGGGCCGGCGCCCGCCTGGCCGAGAGCGTGTGCAGGCAGCGGGGGCTGAGGGGGGGGACACACACACGTGAGAGGGGGCCGGGGGGGGACACAAACCAAACGGGAGGGTCCTCATGTCACGCCGGGGAGGTGCTCGCTGCTGGGGGGGGGGGGGGAGGGGGGGGTAGGCGCAAGGGGAGGGGGCGCAGGCCCCCCCGCCGGTCCCCGTCCCCGCCGTCCCCGTCAGTGGGTGTCGTTCTTGATGACGATCTCCACGCCGTGCTGGCGGAGCTGCGCCCGCAGGATCAGGTTCTTGTTCTTCAGATCTTCCACCTGGGGCGGGAGCAGGGAAAAAAAAAAACCAAAAAAACGGGGTGAGGGCGAGCAGAGCCCCCCCCCGCACCCCCCGGGGCCCCCCCGGCCCCTCACCTGCTGCCGCAAGACCTCGTTGTCCATCTGGAGCTGGTCGAGGCCCTGCAGCTCCTCGGAGAGGCGGTGGTTGCTCTGCCGCAGCTCCTGGATGTAGTCGCAGGCTTTGGAGAGGATCCCGCCCTTGCTCTGGGGGGGGGACACGATGTGGGGGTGAGGGGGGGCCACCGGAACCCCACCGAGCCCTTCCCTCGCCCCGCAGCCCCCCCCGGAGATGGCGGGGGGGTCCCTACCTGCCCCGACTTGGTGTTCTCCATGGAGCAGTCGGGGATGATCTTGGAGAGCTGCACGATCCAGTTGTTGATCTTGTCCCGGCGCCGGCGCTCCACTGCGGGGGGGGGGGGGGGGGCGGGGGGGAGAATGGGGGGCGCGGGGGGAGAATGGGGGGCGCTCAGCACCCACCCAGCCTCGCACGGGGTCCCTGAACCCCCAGAATGCACCATCCCCCCCCTTCCCCCCTCCTAGCTGGGGTTGGGGGTCGCCCAACTGCCAAGCCCGGCACCCCCAGGGAAAGGGGGGGGGGGGGAGGGACCGGTCCTGCCCCGCCGCCCCCCACCCTGGGCACCCCCCAGCCCCTCGGGGTCGGGGGTGAAGCACCCAAACGGCCCCAGCTCTGCCCGGTGCCTCGGGGTGTGGGGCAGGGCGGGCGCCCACCTGCTCCTGGGGCGTGAGGACGGGGGAGTCGGTTTTGGGGCGAAACCAGCCCAACGCCCGGGTTTTGTCCCCGAGGGAGGAGGGGGCCGGGCAGTGCCGGGGGGGGCACCCGGACTGTGCTGGGGGGCACCTGGGCCGCGCCGGGGGGCACCTGGGCCGCGCTCGGGCTTCCCAAAGGCTGAGCTTAATTTTTCAGGTAACACCGGGGCGGCTCTGCACGCTGCCGGGCCCCCCCCTCACCGAGCGCGGGGCGACCCCGCCCCCCCCCCCCCCCGGTACCTTCGTTGTGCTGCGCCCGACGCTTCTCGTCCCGGGTGGCCCTCGGCGCCTCCGACTTCCTGGGGGGAGAGCGGCGGCGTCGGTGCCGGCGGGGGTCCGGCCGCGTCCCCCCCACGCCGGGGACACCGTCCCGCTCCCCACACCACCGGCGGGTGCCCGCGGGGGGGGCTGCGGTACTCACGGGGAGTAGGGGTGCGCGCGGGGGGCGATGGAGCGCTGCGCCCCCCCCTGCAGCACCTCCTGCGGCGACATCATCACGAAGAATTGCCCTGAACGGCCCAAAAGCGGAGGCGGGGGTCAGGCGGGAGCCCCCCCGAAGCGCCTGGGGGGGGGCCGGGGGGGTCTGGGGGGGCCGTACCCGTGGGGGTGGGCTGCCCCAGGAGGGCCTCTGAGTTCTGCGTGGTGACGACGGCGGTGGCCGTGGTCCCCGCGCCGGCGGAGGTGCTGGTGTCGGCCACGGCCGCGGTGGGGAAGTAGGTGTAGTGGGTCTCGGTGGCCGCCGCCTCCGTCTCCACCGCGTCCTCGCTGGTGAAGGCGCCCTGGATGACGGCCTGGGGGGGCGGAGGGACAGGGGGGGGACAGCGGGTGCCGCGGGGCACCGGGACCGGCCCCGCCGCCGCACGGCGCCGCAGCCCCCGGCGGCACCCACCTGGGTCATGGACTGGGCGGCCGGGTACCCGCTGATGGCGCTGGTGCCCTCCGTCTGTCCGTCCAGCTGTCCGTCCGCCACTTGGATCACCCGGTACATCACCTGCGAGAGCCGCCGTCCGGACCTGCCCCGCCCGCCCCCCCCGCGCCCCCCCCGGCCCCCCCGTACCTGCGTGCCGCCGTTCTCGGTGCGGAACACATACTTGATGTTGGGGTCGGGGAAGGTGGCGGCCGACTGGATGCTGGCAATGGCCACGCTGGTGGGATCCTCCCCGGTGGCCACTGCACCTTGGGGCGACAAGGGGGGGGGGGCCATGACGGGGAAGGGGCCGCGGCGAGGGGGCACGGAGACACCCCCCGCCCCCCCCCCGCCCCGGGCGAGGACGGGGTCTGGCGTTGGCCCAGGATGTGCCTCCAGCTGCACGGTGCCCGACACCGGGGCTAAACTGGGCATAACTGGGGCTAAACTGGGCAGGGTCAGCACTAAACTGGGCACGGCCGGGGCTAAACTGGGCAGGGTCAGCACTAAACTGGGCATGGCTGGGGCTAAACTGGGCAGGGTCAGCACTAAACTGGGCATGGCTGGGGCTAAACTGGGCAGGGTCAGCACTAAACTGGGCATGGCTGGGGCTAAACTGGGGAGGGTCAGCACTAAACTGGGCATGGCTGGGGCTAAACTGGGCAGGGCCAGGGCTAAACTGGGCACAACTGGGGCTAAACTGGGGAGGGTCAGCACTAAACTGGGCATGGCCAGGGCTAAACTGGGCAGGGCCAGGGCTAAACTGGGCACAATTGGGGCTAAACTGGGCAGGGCCAGCACTAAACTGGGCACAACTGGGGCTAAACTGGGCAGGGCCAGCACTAAACTGGGCCCGGCCGGGGCCTCGCGCAGCCCCCGGGACCCCCGCGGGGGGGTTGGGGGGGTCGCCCCCCACTCACCTTCCTGGATCTGCACCGTCCCCTCCTCCGTCTCGGCTGCTTTCTGCTGCCTGCGGGGGGGGGGGCGGGTGAGGGGGGGGGAGGCCCCGGTGACCCTCCCGACGTCACCGTGTCCCCGGCAGGCGCCGGCGGGGCCGCGCGGGGGGGCCGGGGGTCCCGCACTCACCCCTTCATCGCTCCGCTCCCACGGGCATCAGCGGGGCGGTCGCAGAGGAGCCTCCGGCCTTCAGAGCCCTGCGGGAGCGGCGGCTCAGCCCCGGCCTTCCTCCCCCTCCCCCTCCCCCCCCCTCCTCCTCTTCCTCCTCCCGCAGCGGGACCGCTGCCAGCCCCCCCCGCCCCCCCGCCGCTGGCAGCTCCCCGCTGTCACCCGGCGACGGTGCCGGGTCCCCGCAGCCCGACCCCGCACCGGCCGGGACCCCGGGGGCTGTTTTGGGGCGTCGCCCCCCCCCCCCCCGCCCCGCCCCCGCCGTCGCATCCCGGGTGTCCCCGAAGCCACCGCCCCCCCCCCGCGGTTCGGTTTTGGGGTGCGGCCGGTGCCGGAGCTCCCCGGTGACCCCGGCGGGGGCCGCGCCGCCCCGCTCCCCCCGTTTCTTTGTCACCCGGCGGCAGCCGCTCAGGACACCGGGAACGGGGACCCCGGTCTCCGCCGCCCCCCCCCCCGGCCGCCCCGGGCGGGTTTAGCCCCGTGTCACCCCTCCCCCCCCGCACGGCCCCGGGTGCCCCCTCGAGCGGGTCCCGCCCCCCCGGGCCCGGCGCCTCCCAACCGGGCCGGGACCCGGCGGTGTCAGAGCGGGGGGGACACGGGCCGCCCCCCGCGGAGGGTGACAGGCCCGGGGCGGCGGCGCAGGGGGTGACAGGCCGCGGGGGGGGCCCCGCCGCGGGCCCCAGGGGGGTGACAGGCCCGGGGGGGCCGCGCCGCGCGGGAGGGCGGCGGCGGGCGGCGGATCCCGGCGGCCCGGGGCAGGGGAGGGCCCCGCACCCCGCGGGGGCAGCGGCGGATGGGCCCGGGGGCCGCGGCCGGGCCCGCACCCACCGGCGGCCGCGGCCGGGCCCGGCCCCGCGCCCCGCAGGCCGGGAAGGGGGGGGGGGGGGCGGCCCGGCCCGGCCCCGCCGCGCCCCCCGGCCCCGGACCGGCGCCCCCCGCCCGCCCCCGCCGTTACCTCGCCGCGCCGGGCCGCCCTGCGCGCGCTCGGCCCCTTGTCTCGCCATGAAGCCCCGCACATGCGCACGGCGCCGCCGCGCCGCCATGACGGGGCCGGGCGGAAGCGAGTCCCGCATCCGCCGCGCCCCCCGCCCCGCCGCCATCTTGGGCAGGGGCGCCGCGTAGCGCCGCGCGCCGCCGCCATCTTGACGCCGGGCACGGCCTCCCCGCCCCTCCCCGCCGGCGCCATCTCAGTGCGTGCCGGCCCCGCCGGGCGCCATCTTAGACGGCGAAGCGCGGCGCTTCCGTGCGGCCGCCATCTTGGGTGAGGGCGGCGCCATCTTGGAGGCGGGCATCGCCTCCCCGCCGGGCCTCACACCCCGCTCGCCAAAACCGGCCCCTGGCGCCGCCGCCGGGCGAGGGACCCCCCGCCCCGACATCCCCCCCGGCCCAGGCTGCTGCACGGGGAGACTCCCCCGCGTGCCATCATGTCGTGTCGAGAGGCTGCAGGTAGACAAAGCGCCTTTATTGACCTCGTCGCCGCCTGCGCAGGAGCGTCAATGTCCCCCAAGCTCAGCGCTCGCCCGCCGCCCCCTCGGTGCCCACCGGCCGCCGCGGTGGGGCCAGCGCCGCCCCCTCGGCCTGTGCCGCCGGCCGGGTCAGGCTCAGCCGGTTCCTCCCCGGCGCCTCGCCCTCGGGCGCCGCCACGCAGCTGAGGGGCCGCAGCAGGCGCGGTCGCAGCGGGGCCTTCTGGAAGGGCAGCGCCTTGGGGGGGGCGGTGGGCGCCAGCTCCCCCCCGCCGTAGGTCTGGATCCTCCTCACCGGCGCCTGGGCCAGCGGCTGCTCAGCGGCCGCGGCCACCGCCTCGTCGAAGGACACGCTGCCGCCCTCCCGCCAGCCCGCTCTCCTCGCCGCCGCCCCGCCATCCCCGGGAGGCCCCTCCGGCACCGTGGGGCTGGGGAGATGCTGGGGCGGCGCGGCGGCGTCCCCCTCCGTGGCCGGGGGCGCCCAGGGCTGCAGGGCCGGGGGGATCCTGGCAAACTGGGGCTTGGGGGGCACGACGGGGACCGACCGGGCCTGCTGCACCCTGACGGTGCGGGCGGCCAGGCGCGCCGGGGCGCTGCCATCGCGGCGCAGCACGGCCGCGGGCTCGGGGCGCCCCGGCTCCCCGGGGGGCTCGGCCTCGCTCGGCTCCGGGGCTTCGGGGAGAGGCTTGTGCAGCTCCGGGGCCGAGGCGGAGAGCGAGGGAGAACCGGGGCTGCTCCCAGGGGTGGCACCGGTCCCGTCCACGCTGGCTGCCGAGGGCGGGAGAGCCTCAGGGACAACCTCGGGGACAGACCCGGGGACTGGGGGCTCTGCTGGCTCCTGGGGGGCCTCCTCCGGCGTGGGGGCTGGAGGGGACCCTGGTGGTGGGTGGGGTTCGCCCTCCCCAGGCTCCTCTGGGGTGGGGGGGCCGGAGCCGGCTCCATCCTCTTCGACTTCCTGGTCCAACGTGTCGGGAACCGGCTCCGCTCCCGCTCGGTCCCCAGCGCCTTCGGCCTCGGCCCCGGCTTCGGTGCCGGAGTCAGTTCTGCTGGGGCTGGAGCTGCCGCCCGTGGCCCCTTCCCCCCCAGCCCCCTCCCCTGGGGGCTGCCCGGCGCCCGGTGCCCCCGCCTCTGCCAACACCGCAGCGGGGTCCCCGGGGCGCTGCCCCTCACCCGCAGCACCCTCCTCCGCAGGGCACGGCGACAGGGACCTGTCCTGCGGCGTGGCGGCGCCGGGGCGGGCCGGGCTCTGCGGGGCCGAGGCCTCGCCCGGCGCCTGCTCGAGGGGCTCCAGCGCCGCCGCCAGTGGGCTGAGCTCGTCGTGGGCGCTGAGGAACATGTCGTCCGAGTCGGTGTCGCCGGCGCGGTCCTCGGTGTCGGAGCCGCTGGGCGCCATGAAGAACATCTCCTCCTCCATGCACTCCTCGATGGAGAGGTAACTGCCGGGCTGCTCGGCGGGGGGCTCCCCCGGCTGGGGACGGGGACGGGCGGGAGGGTGACGGCCGTGCCGGAGACCCCCCACCCCACGCGGGCACCGAGCAGGGCAGGGCCCCGACACCCTGTGCTGGGGCTGGAGGCACCGATGCCACCGTGGCCCCTCTGTGTGTGTCCCCAATCCCATCCCTGTCCCCATCCCTGTCCCCATCCCCTCCCACCCCATCCCATCCCCTCCCACCCCATCCCATCCCTGTCCCCATTCCCACCTCATCCCTGTCCCCATCCCTGTACCCTCCGTCCCCACCCTGCCTGGGGACAGCAGAGGTGACCCTCCAGCCCTCCCGCCCCTGTCCCAGAGCAGGGGGTGACGGTGGCAGCTCACGTTCATGAACCCGCTCTCGATCCCCTCCTCGATGGCCGGGAAGCCCTCGCTGTCCCCGGGGCCGGTGTCCGGCAGCGGGGACCACGCCGCGGGGTCCCCGTCCCCGCCGCCCTCCAGCCACGTCTCCTGGCTGTCCAGGAAGGCGAAGGAGTCCCGCAGCTCCAGGGAGAGCCGGTTCTGCTCCGCGTCCGCCTTCCCCTCCCCTGCGGAGGGACGCGGGGGGGGACTGAGCCCAGTGTCCCCCCCCCCAGCACCCCGGGGGTCCCGCGCCAGCCGGTCCCGGCGGCCACCTCTCACCGGTGCGGTGCTCGGGGTCCCCGGCGGAGCGGCGGGCGGGCAGCGGGGGGCTGGTGGGGGGGTCCATGCCCGTGGCCGCCTGGGCCAGCGCCGGGCACGGCAGCCCCCGCGTCAGGCGGGAGAGGTTGGAGGTGATGTGGAAGGGGACGGTGACGGAGAAGGGCCCGGAGATGTGGACCCCCGCGCACTTCTCGGCGCGGCTGCGGGCGGCCTTGGGCGAGCGGCCGGGGGCCACCAGCGAGGCCCGGCCGGCTTTGGGGGTGGTGGGCTCCGACTTGGTGCTGCTTTCGCCCTCAGACTCGGGGGCCCGCGGCTCCTCCTGCCCCCTCAGCTTCTCCTCCAGGCTCTCGTCCAGCTCGGGGCAGCTCCCCGGTGCTGGCGGGCAGGTGTCGAAGCTCTCCCGGCGCTGCGGCGGCTGCTTCGCCGACCGCTTCTTGCTCAGCCGGGGGTCGTCTGCGCCCGCCGGGGAGAAGCCTCAGTCCCCGGAGGTGGCCCCTGTCCCCCCTCCCGGGGACCCGGCCGGGCGGCACCGCGGCACTGCCGAGCTGGGGGACCGGGGCGACGCGCGGCGCCTTCTCCATCCCTGTCCTGCCCCTGCGTCCCTGCGCTGTGTCCTCTGTCCCCACCCCGTCCCCTCATCCCGCCTCGGGGACAGGGACGGGTCCCCCGGCCTCTCCCTCTTACCGTCGCCGGCGAAGGGGACGGAGCTGAGCGAGTCCATGCTCTTGGCTGGCCGCAGGGTGATTTTACCGCACTTGTCATCTTGGTTGGGGGAAGGAGAAGGGGAATGGCAGCGGGGTTGGCTGTGGGGACGTGTCGCCCCCGAGCGATGGGGTCCCTCCCTCTGGGGACCCTCTGGGGACCCTCTGGACTCCCCACCTTTCTCCTCCGCCTTCGCCAGCTTGCGCTTGGCCTCGTGGCTGGAGCGGCCCAGGTGGAAGATGGATCTCCACTTCTTGGCCTTGAGGGAACCCTTCCTCCTGCGGGCCCCCGGGCGTCAGGGGCGGTGGGCGCACGTGGGCACGCCTGGGCACGCTCGCGTGTGCGCACGAGGGCACACGGTGCCTTCGGCCGCGGGAGAGCGCGTGCGCACGCTTGCGCACGTAAGAACACGCGTGCGCGGGGTCACGCGTGCTCACGGCACTGCCCAGGCCGAGGGGGTCCCCGGGGGGGGGTCCCGGGGGGTCCTACCTGTGGTCGCTGAGCTCGATGATGGTGTGGTAGGGCCGGATCGGGGGGGGCCCGTCGCCCTGGCTGAGCGCAGCCGGCACGTGGTACGGCGGGGGCTGCCCGTCCCCCGGCCCCCCCCCGCCCAGCAGCAGGGACCGCCGGGGGGACTCGCTGCCTGCGGGACACCGAGACGGGGCGTCGGGGACCCCCTCACTGGGTGTGTGTGTCCCCCCCGCCCCAGGGCCAGGCCGTACCGCGCAGGGGAGCGTCCCCGAAGAGCTGCTCGACGTGGGTGAGGATGAACTCCACCACGATGGACTGGACGCGCACCTCCATGAACGCCGCTGTGCCGTTGAACCCCGTCGCCTCGATGTCCTTCGACCTGCCGCGGAGTCGGGGGGCTCGCAGGGGGGCTCGTGGCCCCCTCCCCGCTCCCCTCGCCCCCCCTCCTCCCTCTCGGCGCTCACCGCAGCAGGTTGGGCGCCCAGACGATGGCCAGGTTGCGGGCGTGCATGTTGGTGTGGCTGCTGTGGGCCGCCATGCGCAGGAGGTGCCTCATCAGGAACTCCAGGGTCCTGCCGGCGCCGGGGCGCGTTAGGGACAGCGGCGGCCCCGGGGTCACCGCTGCGGGGTCCCCCCGCGCCCCCCTACCTATAGTGGGGCACCGGCAGCTCCTTCAGCACCTCCTTGATCTTCACCAGACGAGCCTCTTCCATCTGGATGGCCACCGCGTCCTGTGGGGGACGGGGACGGGGTGACAAGTGCCACCCCCGGGGGTCGGGGACGGGCGGTGGCACCGGGGACACTCACGGCGAATTTGTCGTAGAGCTGGTAGGTGAGGAGGGGGTTGGGGAGCTCGCGGAAGTACGCCTTGCAGAGCGAGCTGACGCAGTGGATGTCCTGCAGGTAGACGTCCTTCTGCAGGTCGGGGCAGCGGTCGCCGTCGAACTCCTGCCTGCGAGCGAGGCGGCCGGCTCGGCGGGGGACGGCGGGGACGGACGGACGGCGCCGTCCCCCTCAGGTCAGGGGGTGTCCCCGGGGCGTCCCCGTGCCCGTGGAGGGGTGGGGAGGGGAGGGCGGCTGGGCCGGGCGCTGCCCGCGGGGCTGGGGGACACACAGGGACCAGCGTGGTCCCCAGGGACCGGCCACAGCCACGAGGGGCCACGAATTGGGCGGGTCCTGGCGCAGCACGGCCGGGATGGAGGGGACAGGGATGGAGGGGACATGGGGACAGGGGGATGGAGGGGACAGGGGAACAGAGGGATGGAGGGGACAGGGGGACAGGGGGATGGAGGGGACAGGGGAACAGAGGGATGGAGGGGACATGGGGACAGGGGGATGGAGGGGACAGGGGGATGGAGGGGACGGAGGGATGGAGGGGACAGGGAGTACAGGGGGACAGAGGGGACAGAGGGGACAGGGGGACAGATTGGGGACACAGGAAAAGGGGAGAAAAGAAACAGTCGAGGAAAGAACCAAAAGAGTGAAAAAACCGAACCGAATATGGGAAGAATGAAAGAGAAAATAAAGAGTAAACAAGAAAATAAACAGATGGAAAAAGGCAGAAAAGGAACAAGTGAAAGACGCGGGACGGGGCCGAGCGCGGGGGCAGCCGGGGCAGGAAGGAGCCGCGGGGCCGGATCCGGCCAACTCAGCACCGGGGTTGGCTCCTGCGCTGGCTGCGGCCCGTCCCCCCCCCCGTCCCCCTGCTGTCCCCCTCCTCCTCCCTGTCCCCTCCTGGGCTCTCCCGCCTGCTCCTGTCTCCCCCCGCCCCCCCCCGTCCCACCTCCAGCCCATCCCTGTCTCCAGCCCATCTGCTCCTGCCTCAGCCCAGACCCGTTTCCACCCTTTTTGGTCCCATTTCCATCCCGTGCCCCTCCCCACCTCCCTCCCGGGCCCAGCCCCATCCAGCCCCACCCGCCCCCGTCTCCCTCCCGTTTTCCTCCTGTTTGATCCCGTTTGGTCTCGGGCTCCATCCCGGCTCCCGCTGCCTCAGCTCCGCCCCACCCGCTCCCGCCTCCATCCCAACCCCACCCCACCTGCTCCTGCCTCCATCTCCACCATCTCCATCTTCATCCCATCTGCATCCCAACCGCTCCATCTCCTTCCCAGCTGCTTCATCCCCATCCCATCTCCCTCATCCCCATCCCATCCCCATCCCTTCTCCACCATCTCCATCCTCTTCATCCCATCTCCATCCCCATCCCATCTCCATCCCCATCCCATCTCCATCCCTTCTCCACCATCTCCACCATCTCCATCCCATCTCCATCCCCATCCCATCTCCATCCCTTCTCCACCATCTCCACCATCTCCATCCCATCTCCATCCCCACCCCATCTCCATCCCCATCCCATCTCCATCCCCATCCCATCTCCATCCCTTCTCCACCATCTCCACCATCTCCATCCCATCTCCATCCCCACCCCATCTCCATCCTCATCCCATCTCCATCCCTTCTCCACCATCTCCACCGTCTCCACCCCATCTCCATCCCCATCCCATCTCCTTCTCCACCATCTCCATCTCCATCCTGTCTCCATCCCAACTGCTCCATCCCCATCCCATCTCCACCATCTCCAGCCCACCTCCGCCCCTCCACCTCCCCCGGCCCGTCTCCGTGCCCCCGCCCGGCCCCGCTCACCGCAGCCGCTGGATGTTGGAGGAGACGCCGGAGAGGCGGTAGATCCCGTCCACCACCCCGTGCTGCTCCACGAAGCTGGTGCAGCTCCTCAGCACCTGGGGCACTGCGGGACGGGCGCCCCGGCGCCGCCGTCACCCACCTCCCCCCGGCCCAGACCCTCGCTGGGAGCGCCGGGGCCACCCACCCCCCCGCTACCCAGTGACGCCGTCCCCGTCCGGGGGCCACCGAGTCCCCAGGGATGAGGCCGCCCGTCCCCATCCCAGCGGGACACCGAGATTGGAGCCGCGACGAGGCGCCGGGACCCCCCCAAATCTCGGGGGGGCCGTGCCGGGAGGCGCCCCAGCCGCGACACTTGCTCAACCGCCGGTGATGCAACCGCGTGGCCCGAGTCACCCCCCGCCCCCTCCCCGCGGCACCGCCGGGCACCCCCCCGGCTTCCGGCAGCCACGGGGGCGACCCCCGAGGTGACCCCCGAGGGAGAGGGGGGCGCTCGGCGGGACCCCGCGGGCGGCGGCAGCACTCACCCTCCTGCCCCGACTGCTGCAGGTGCTCCAGGAGGTCGCAGCCGAACACCCGCTCCTTGGTGCCGCCCTTGCGCCTCGCCTTCTGCCGGGCCTTCAGCGCCAGCGACATGGAGGCGGCGCGGACCCCCCCCGGCAGCGGGGTCAGACCCTGCCCATGGCCCGAGCGGGGCGCGGGCGCCCCAGAGCCCCGGCGCGGCGCTGGGGGCCGGGGCAGGCGGGCGGCGAGCGGAAGCGGCCCCCGAGGAGGAAGCGCGGCGGCCCCGGGGCCCTGACGCAGCCTCGAGGGCCCGGGGCGAACCGCTGGCGGCGGCAGGAAGGCGGCGGCCGCCTTCGAGGCCGCTTCCTGCTCCTCGGCGCGTCGAAACCGCAGGGCAGGGCGCGGGCGGCACGCTTGCGCACGCTCCTGCGCGCTTCCGCACGCTCACGGGGGCTCGCGCGTGCTCGGGCGTGCTTGTGCGCGCTCCTACATGCTCGTGTGAGCGCGGGCGTGCTTGTGCGCGCTCGGGCGTGCTCACACGAGCTCGGGCGTGCTCGCGCCTGCTCTCGCATGTGCCGGGGCGTGCTTGTGCGTGCTCACGTGAGCTTGCACACACGTCGGCCCACCCGGGCACACTTCCCCGGGCACACGCGCAGCGCCCAGGCGTGACCGTCCTTGCACACGCACGCGCACGAGCGCCAGCACCAACCCCCCTTCCCCGTGTACCCCCCCCGCTGAGACCAGACGCACTCGACACAGGATCCCAGGGTCCCGCGCGGGGGTTTATTTACAAGCGCGGCCGGGCAGCAGCGGGGGGGCGGGGGGCCCCCCGTCCTATACAGGTATGTACACGCAGGGCGCGCTGTCCCCAGGGACCCCCCCCCCGCCAGCCCCGCGCCCGGGGGGGATCCACTCGGTAGTTTGAAGAAGGGGAACAAAGGGGGTTTTGGGGTTTTTCGGGGGGGGGGCCATGGGGGGGGGGAGGGTGCAGCCGGGATGGGGGGAGGGGACACAAGCGTCCCAAGTGCCACCGGCAAACCGCGTCCCGAGCGGGGACGGCCGCGGGTCCCCAGCGCCGCGCGGGAAGGAGCCGGCCCAGAGTCCAAAGGGGGATTTGGGGAGGGGGGGGGAGGCCCCCAGTCCAAAGGGATATTTGGGGCGGGCCCGATCCCCGCCGGGGCTCCTGGCCCTGTCCTGTCCTCGGGGTGTCCCCACGCCCGTGGGTCCTGGGGGCTGCTGTCGCCTCCTCCCTGGGCGGCCACCGCTGAACGTCCCCAGCCCTGGGCCAGCAGCGGGGTGACGCCGGGGGCCCCGAGCCCCGTCCTGGGCCGCGGTGCGTGTCCTTGACCCCGTGCCAGCAGCAGGGTGACACTCGGGGACCGGAGCCAGCCCGGTGGGCGGGCAGAGCCGGGGAGCCGCGGTTGGGGGGGACGGGGGTCCCTCGGGTGTCCCCCCCGGCCCCCCCCGGCTCACACCAGGTGCCCGCGGCCGTTGATGTAGATGCCGTTGGTGGTGGGCTTGGCCTGCAGCATCCCGTTCTCCTGCACGAAGTGGGTCATCGCCTGCTTGATGGGGTCGTCCCCCGCCCCGCCGCCGCCGCCACCATCCTCCTCCTCCTCCTTCGGCTCCTTCCCCGCCGGGACCGGCATCAGCGGCACCGCCGGCACCTCCGTCTGCGTCTCGATCTCCCGCACCGTCGAGAGCGTCGAGTAGCTGCGACCTTCGGGCTCTTCGCTCTGCGGGGACGAGGGACGGGGACGGGGACGGGGGGGGGGGTGTCACCGCTGATGAACAGACACCTCCAGGGACCTGGTGCTGGCCCTGGGGACCCCCCTGGGGACCCCCCTGGGGATGTGAGGGCTCAGTGCGCGGGCGTGCAAAGGTGGGTGCGTGTGGGAGGGCTCCGCACCCCCAGAAGGGGGGTTGTACCCATGGAGGGGGGGGGCTGCACCCCCAGAAGGGGGGGTCGCACATGCAGAGGGGTTTGAACACCCTGAGGAGGGGGTCGCACACCAGAAGGGGGGTTGCGCCCGCGCGGGAGCGTGCTGGAGCTGGAGGCCACGCTCCGACAGCCGCAGCCCTGGGTGGGGTGACGGTGTGGGGCTGAGCCGGCCCCCCGCGCCCCCCCGCGCCCCTCACCATGGCAGAGCAGATGCTGGTGCCGCGCAGGCTGTCCCCGCGCAGGCTGTCCCCGCGCAGGCTGCCTTGCCGACTCTCCGCGCGCAGCTGCAGCGTCTCCTCCAGCTGGAACAGCCCCGTGAGACCCGGCCCCCCACGGCCCCCCACAGCCCCGCCAGCACCCCGGGCATCCCCCACCCATCACCCTCCGCTCCCCAGGGCCTCGATCCTCCTGGGAACCCCAATACCCGCCCCCCAGTGCCCCCACGATCGTCCTTCAGCACCCCCCACCCAGCACCCCGGGCACCCCAACACCCATCACCTTGGGCACCCACCACCCCAAAACCCATCACCCATGGTACCCCCAGACCAACTCCCTTGGGCACCCCCCCACCCAGGCACCCCCATACCCACCGCCCAGGGCACCCCTCGACCCCCTCCCCTGGCCCCCCCGCCGCCCCCCACCTGGGTGCGCGTGTCGGTGCTGTGGCTGGAGTGCAGGCGGCGGATGGAATTCTCCCGGGTGAGCGTCAGCTCCTCCTCGCTGGGGGCACGGGGGGACGCTCAGCGCGGGCTCAGCGCGGGCCCCCCACATCCCCCCCGCCACATCCCCCCGCCCCTCGCCCCCCCGCCCCTCGCCCCGCCTCTTACTACTTCTCGGAGATGCGCTTGGTCTTGCGCTTGTGGTAGAGGGTCATGACGACGACGACGATGACGAGGACGCAGAGCAGGACGGTGGCGATGACGCCCACCACCACCACCGAGGCCGAGACCAGGTCCACCTTGCGCACCTCGTCGTCTGCGGGGACACCGGCGGGGCGGGGGCGCGGTGAGGGGGCGGGGGGGGGGTGAGTACAACCACGGGGGTTGGAGGGAGGGAGGAGCACGTCCCATCGGTTGGACTCGAGGATCTTAAAGATCAACCCAACCTCGATGGATTCTGTGATCCACGGACAGGCGGGTGGGTGTGGCCATGGACGGACGGACAGATCATGGGCAGGTCATGGGCAGGTCATGGGCAGATCATGGACAGATCATGGGCAGATCATGGGCAGATCACGGACAGATCACGGGCAGATCATGGACAGATCATGGGCAGGTCATGGACAGATCATGGGCAGATCATGGGCAGGTCATGGGCAGATCATGGGCAGATCATGGGCAGATCATGGGCAGGTCATGGGCAGATCATGGGCAGGTCATGGGCAGATCATGGACAGATCATGGACAGGTCATGGACAGATCATGGGCAGATCATGGGCAGATCATGGGCAGATCATGGACAGGTCATGGGCAGGTCATGGGCAGATCATGGGCAGATCATGGGCAGATCATGGGCAGGTCATGGGCAGATCATGGACAGGTCATGGGCAGATCATGGGCAGGTCATGGACAGATCATGGACAGATCATGGGCAGGTCATGGGCAGGTCATGGACAGATCATGGGCAGATCATGGGCAGGTCATGGGCAGATCATGGACAGATCATGGGCAGATCATGGACAGGTCATGGGCAGATCATGGACAGATCATGGGCAGATCATGGGCAGATCATGGACAGATCATGGACAGGTCATGGACAGGTCATGGACAGGTCATGGGCAGATCATGGGCAGATCATGGGCTGATGAGCCCATGGAGGGATGGACGGACGGACAGATCATGGGCAGATGGATGGATGAGCCATGGAGGGACGGACGGACAAGTACGCAGATGGGTGGGTGGGTGGGCAAGAGGGTGTTCAGGTGACCAACGGGTGGAGAGATGGACGGGCGGAGAGAGGTGGCAGGGGAGTGGATGACGGAAGGACGGACGGACAGACGGATGAGGGGACAGATGAACAGGTAACGGGATGGATGAGTAAATGGATGAGTGAGGGGTGAGGAGAAGGACGAGCGGATGGCGGGCGGGGGAGCAGACAGGCGGGTGTACGGGTGGGCAGCGAAAGGGGGTGGACGGACGGACAGATGGACGGACAGAGGGGTGGGGGGATGGAAATGGGGGAGGGGTGGGTGGGTAGAGTGAAGCGGTGGGGGTGGGTGGGTGGTGCACGAATGGCGGACGGACGGACGGACGGACGGAGAAGTGGGTGAAGAGACAGAAAAGAGCATCTGGGGAAGGGCGGGGGGACGGGCGGGCGTGGGAAGAGTCGGGGGGGGGACGCACGGACGGACGGACGGACGGGAAGGGACGGGCAGATGGAGAAGAACCCGGGGAGGGACGGACGGACGGACACCAGCAGCACGGAACGGTGCTGCCCCCCCCGGCCGGGCTCCGGCCGCCCACCCTGGACCCCACCCTGAGGGGGTCGGGGGTGCCCGGGGCCCCCCCGCGGCGCCCACCTGCCGCCCGGCCCTTGACGCTGACGTTGGCCCGCGCCTCCTTGGCGGCCACGCGGTTGGCGACGCGGCAGACGTAGAACCCGGCGTCGGCGGCGGCGAGGGGCCGCTGGAAGAGCAGCGTGTCCCCCCTGACCCGCACGCCGGCGGGCAGCGGCGCGTCCAGCCTGCGGCGCGGCGGCACCGTCAGCCCCCGGCGGGCGCGGGCGGGCGCGGGCGGCGCCGCCATCAAAGCCGGCGGTGCCGGTTCCCACGGTTGACGCCCCGGCGGGACGTGCCCGGGCAGCGGCACCACCCGCCGCGCTCGCCCCGGCCCTCGGCACCGGCAACGCCCGGGCGGGGACGCGGCGGGGACGGGCACGCGGCAGCGACAGGAGGGACGTGGCAGGGACACGGGGGATGCGGCGCGGGCAGGAGGGACGTCGGGGACGTGGCAGGGGACGGAACAGGGACGTGGGACAGGGGCACGGGCAGGGGACAAAGTGGGGACACAGGAACAGGCGAGGGGACGTGACGGGGGACACGGCGGGGACATCAGCGGGGGCGCAGGAGGGACATGAACGTGCTCTGGACACCTGGCAGGGACACGGACGTGGGCAGGGGACACAGCGGGGACACGGGGACAGAGCTGGGACATGGGACATGGCTGGGGACGTGGGACACGACAGGGGACACAGCAGGGACATGGGACATGGCGGGGACAGCAGCGGGGGCGCAGGAGGGACGTGAACGTGCTCTGGACACCCGGCAGGGACACGGACGTGGGGAGGGGACACAGCGGGGACAGGGACACGGGGACACCACGGCAGGAGCAATGCGGGGGGTGTTGGGGGGGACAGCAGGGCCGGGCCGGGCGCAGGGGACAGGGACAGTGGCCTCACCGTGTCCAGTTGTAGGTGGGGGGGGGGTTGCCGTCCCCCAGGCAGGTCAGCGTGGCCCCCTCCATCCCCTCCTGCCACTCCTCCGTGTGCCCCAGCACCGACGCGTCCGACAGGTCTGGGGACAAGGGGGCGGTGAGGGGACAAGGGGACGCTCCCCATGTCCCTGCTGTGCCCCCCCCCCGTCCCCAGTGTGGCCCCTGCGCCCCCCCCATCTCCTCCCAGAGTCCTCCACGCCAGCGTCCCCCAGTCTCCATGTCCTTCATGTCCCCAGCACCCTCCACGTCCCTCAATGTCCCTTGTGTCCCCCCAATCCCTCGATGTCCCCCATGTCCCCTCATGTTTCCCACCTCTCCCAGTGTCCCTCAGTGTCCCCAATGCCCCCCCTGTCCCTCAGTGTCCCCCACACTCTCCATGTCCCCAACATCCTCCACGTCCCTCGATGTCCCCCACGCCCCCCAATGTCCCTCAATGTCCCCCAAGTCCCTTGACGTCCCCCACCCTCTTCACACCCCCCAGTGTCCCCCGTGCCCATCACGTCCCCAACACCCCCCATGTCCTTCAATCCTCCCCACATCCCCAATGTCCCCAATGTCCCCAAATCCCTCAATGTCCCCCCACGCCCTCCACGTCCCCCACACTCTTCAGTGTCCCCCACATCCCCCGGTGCTCCCCATGTCCCCAATGTCCCCCCACATCCTCCATGTCCCTCCACGTCCCCCACACTCTCCAGTGTCCCCCACATCCCCCGGTGCTCCCCATGTCCCCAGTGCCCCTCAGTGTCCCCAAATCCCTCAATGTCCCCACATCCCCCAGTGTCCCCAATGCCCCTCAGTGTCCCCAATGCCCCTCAGTGTCCCCGGCAGCCCTCAGTGTCCCCAAACCTCTCAGTGTCCCCAAACCCCTCAGTGTCCCCGCAGCCCTCATTGTCCCCAATGCCCCTCAGTGTCCCCACAGCCCTCAGTGTCCCCAATGCCCCTCAATGTCTCCCACGCCTCCATGTCCCCAATGCCCCTCAGTGTCCCCAAACCCCTCAGTGTCCCCAAACCCCCTCAGTGTCCCCAAACCTCTCAGTGTCCCCAAACCCCTCAGTGTCCCCGCAGCCCTCATTGTCCCCAATGCCCCTCAGTGTCCCCACAGCCCTCAGTGTCCCCAATGCCCCTCAATGTCTCCCACGCCTCCATGTCCCCAATGCCCCTCAGTGTCCCCAAACCTCTCAGTGTCCCCAATGCCCCTCAGTGTCCCCAAATCCCTCAATGTCCCCACATCCCCCAGTGTCCCCAATGCCCCTCAGTGTCCCCAATGCCCCTCAATGTCTCCCACGCCTCCATGTCCCCAATGCCCCTCAGTGTCCCCAAACCCCTCAGTGTCCCCAAACCCCCTCAGTGTCCCCAAACCTCTCAGTGTCCCCAAACCCCTCAGTGTCCCCGCAGCCCTCATTGTGCCCAATGCCCCTCAGTGTCCCCAAACCCCCTCATTGTCCCCAAACCCCTCAGTGTCCCCAACCCCCCAGGGTCCCCGCCGCGCCCCGGTGCCGCACAGGCGACGCTGAGGAGGTGGGTGATCCTCTTCTCGTGGCGCAGGCCGGGGTGGGCCACCACGCAGGTCAGGCTCTTGCCGTTCATGCTGCGCCCGGGCACCAGGAAGAACTCGCTGGTGACGGAGGCGGAGCGGGCGTGGGCCGAGCGCCGCGTGGCGTTGGTGCCTCGCACCTCCGTCTCCCAGCGCACCGAGGGCGCGGGGCTGCCCTCCGCCGTGCACGAGGCCGCCAGCGTCCGGCCCTGCCCCTCCTCCAGCGGCGGCCCCGGGTTCAGGATGGGCAGCGGCGGCACTGGGGGGGCGGCGGCGTCAGGCCCCCGCAGCGGCGACCCCGGCCCCGGCCCCGGCGCGGCCCCACGGCTGCCCAGGGCCGGTTGCCCCGTGGCCGGTGCCCTCCGCGTGTCGCCCACTGCCCGCGGCCACCGTCCCACCGCCCCGTGGCCCCGTGACCCCCTGCCCATCGCCCCGTGGCCCCATCGCCTCCCCCCCACCACCACATGCCCCCCCCGCCTTGGCTCTTGCCCCGCGGCCGCCCCCCCATGCCCGCTGCCCATCGCCCCATCTCCACCACCCACTGCCCCAACCCCATCGCCCCACGGCCACCACCCACCCCATCCTCATCACCCACCACCCCACCTCTACCACCCCATCTCCATTGCCCCACGGCCACTGCCCCATGGCCATCACCATGGCTACTGTCCCATGGCTGCCATCCCATGGCCATTGGCCCATCATCCCATCTCTACCACCCCACCTCCATCGCCCCATGGCCATTGGCTCATGGCCACCATCCCATCCTCATCACCCATCGCCCCATGGCCATTGCCCATCCTCCCATCTCCATGGCCACCGTCCCATGGCCACCGTCCCATGGCCACCGTCCCATCCTCACCACCCGCTGCCCCATGGCCATTACCCATCATCCCATCTCTACCACCCTAAGGCCATTGCCCCATGGCCATTGGCCATCCCCCCATCTCTACCACCCTATGGCCACCACCCCATGGCCATTGGCCATCTCTACCACCCCATGGCCACCATCCCATGGCCACTGTCCCATGGCCACCACCCCCATGGCCATCTCCCCATCTCTACCACCCCATGGCCACCATCCCATGGCCATTGGCCCACGGCCACCACCCCATCCCCATCGCCCACCACCCCATCTCTACCACCCCGTGGCCACCATCCCATGGCCACCACCCCCACGCCCATCGCCCATCTCCCCATCCCTACCACCCCATGGCCGCTGCCCCGCCCCTGCCCCCCGCCCCGGGCCACTCACCCAGCACCCTGAGCGTGAGCCGCCCCTCGAAGTTGCCCAGGGGGAAGGTGATGAGGTGACACTCGTAGTCGCCCTCGTCCCCCTGCACGGCGTTGCGCAGGACGATGGCGCCGTCCTCCAGCGCGGCCCCGCCCGCGCGCCGCAGCACGCGCCCGGCGTAGGGCTCCTGCACGTGCTCCCCGTGCTGGCGGTTGAGCACGGCCACCTCGGCGCTGCGCCCGCCCGGGCCCCGCTTCAGCCACGTCACCTGCACCACCTGCTCCTGCTCCTGCGCCCGGTACCGGCACGGCAGCACCACGTCCTGGCCCAGCACCGCCGTCACGCTGCGCTGCACCTCCACCACGCCCGCGCGGCCGCCTGCGGGACCGGGGCTGGCACCGCGCGCCGGCACACGCGTGTGCGGACACACGCGGGCCGGCCCGTCCCCCCGCACGCGCGAGGACGCTCGCGCACGCTCGCGTTTGCTCTGGCACGCGAGAACGCTTGCGCACGCTTGCGCACGCTCCGGCACACTGGGGCTGGCACCCACCCGTGCTCACGCTCACATACGTGCAAGAACACTTGGGCACGCTCGTGTATGCTTCCGTGCGCTCCAGCGCGCTCGGAACACTCGTGCATGCTTACATATGGTGCGGCACACATGGGCTGTCACGCACCCACATACACGCGAGAACACTTGCACACGCTTGCACACACTCCAGCACACTCAGGCTGGCACGCGCCCGTGCTCACACTCACGTGCAAGAACACTTGGGCACGCTTGCACACACTTGTGCGCACTCCAGCACACCTGGGCTTGCACACACCTGTGCTGGCAGTCACATACGTGCAAGAAAACTAGGGCACGCTTGTGCATGCTCTGGCACGCTTGGGCACACTTGTGCTTGCACACCCTCACGTGTTTCTGCAGGTGCACTTGCTGATGCTTGTGCTCGCACACACGCACGCTCAGGTGCGCTCGCATACGTGCAGGAACACTTGGGCACGCTTGCACACACTCGTGCACGCTTGTGCTTACAGACGCTCACACGTCCTCGCGTGTGCTCACCGGCACTTGGGTGCATTTGCGCACACTCACGCACGCTTGTGCGGGCTCGGGCGTGGATGGACACTCACATGTTCCTTGGTGCGCTCACGCACACTCAGGCACACTTGGGCACAGCTGCACGCTCAGGCACGCTTGAACACACTCATATGTGCTTGTGAGCACTCAGGCAAGCTTCCACACGCTCACGCGTGCTTGATGTGCTCGCACACGCTGCAGCACGCTCGTGCACGTTTGGACACACTTGGGCATGGATGGGCACACTCGTGCACACTCAGACATGCACACGCTTGCACACACTCGGGCACACTCACGTGTGCTCAGGCACGCTTGCACGTGCACAGGCGTGCTCATGCACGCTTGGGCACACTCCAGCACGCTTGTGCACCCTGGACGCACTCACGCGTGCTTGGACGTGCTCACACGCGCTCACGCACACTCGTGCATGCTTGGGCACACTTGCACATCCTCGGGCACAGCCGTGCACGCTTCTGCACGCTCGTACACGCTCACGTACGTTTGGGCACCCTCGCGCCGGCACGGGCACCCTCCTGCACACTCGGGCACGCTCGCACACGCGCAGGCACACTCAGACACGCTCGCGCGGCCATCGGCGCACCCCCGCGCGCTCGGGCGCGCTCCCGCGTGCGAGGCCGGCGGGTGTCGGGGCGGGGCCGGGGCACGCCCAGCGCTCGGCGACGCCGGGGGAAGCGGCCGGGCCGGCACGGCCAGCCCAACCGGCCCGCGCGCATGCCGGGCCCTGCCGTGGCTTGCGGAGGGCTCCCACCCCCGCCGGCCCCCGGGGCCTCCCCGACGAGCCCCCCGCGCGCCGCTGGCCGGGCCGGGACTAATTACCCCCGATTAGTCGCCGGATTAATTAAATAATTGCGGCGCTGCCCAGGCCGTGACTCACGGCCGCGCTGCCCCCACGGCCGAGGCTCTGCCTCAGTTTCCCCTCGCGCGGTGACGGGCTCCCGGGGGGGGGTCCCGGGGGCGGGTCCCGGGGGGGCAGGGCCGTGCGCCGGGGGGTCCCGGGGGGCCGGGGGGGGGCTGGCGGGCGGCCCCCGCCGCGGGGCGTCCCCACCCAACGGGGCCAAGCGCGTGGGAACGGAGACGGGAACCGGCTCAACCGGCTCCCGCGGCCCCACGCCCCGGCCCGGCTCGCGCCCGCGGGACGGGGACCGGGAAATGGGGGTCCCGGGGTGGGGGGGGGACACACCCAGACATGGACCCCCCCAAGCGGTCACACACGCGTGTGCGCACACACACACACACCCCCCCCGGGGGGCGCAGGCCTGATGCCCGGTGATGGGCCCCGTGCCCCCGGTTGGGGGCGGGGGGGGGGGGCGCGGCCGGGCTGTCCCCCACTCGCAGCACGAACCCCCCCGACCCCCCCCCGGGCTGTGAGTCACGGGGGGGCGGAGGGGGGGTCAGCACCCCCGGGGTGACGTCACCCCCCGCGGCGCCCAGCCCGTTCCCACGGCTCCTCCGCCACCGGGGAAACTGAGGCACGGCGCGGGGGGGGCGCTGACCCACCCCCCCACTCCACAGCACCCGTGGGGGGGGAGCGGGTGGGTGCCCCCCCCAAGCGTGGGGGACACAATGGGGAGGGGGCGGGTCCCCCCCGGGCAGGTCGGTGCCCCCCGCCCCGTGTCCCCGGGAGGGGCGTGGCCCGTTCCCACGGTGCGTGAGTGTCCCCCGTGTCCCCAGCGGGGTCTGACCCCCCCCCCCCCGCTTCAGCCCCGTTCCCCGCGGGGGGGGGACGGGACACACGGACGCGCAGGTGCGCGCACACGGACACACCGACACACCGACACACCGGTGTGTGCGCACACGCGTGTGCAGCGCCCGCGGCGCAACCCCCGGCACGGCGGGCACGGCCACGGCCACACGGACACACTCACGGACACACGGACACGGACGGACACACGGACACACTCACGGACACACGGCCACACGGACACACTCACGGACACACGGACACGGACGGACACACGGACACACTCACGGACACACGGACTCACGGACACACGGACACACTCACGGACACACGGACACACGGACTCACGGACACACGGACACACTCACGGACACACGGACACGGACACACTCACGGACACACTCACGGACACACTCACGGACTCACGGACACACGCGGCCGCAGGTGCGCGGAGCCACAGGTGCACACGCGAGCGCACACACGTCCACACACACACGCGCGTGTGCACACCCCCACCCCCACACCCCCCCCGTGATCACACGCGCGTGCACCCCCTCCCCGCTCGGTCCCCCCCCCCGCTCCCCGGTCCCGCAGCCCCGGGGCAGCCGCTGGCCCCGATCCCGCCGTGTCCCCCCGCCCCGGTCCCGGCGTCCCTCCCGCGGGGTCCCGGTCCCGTGTCGTGTGTGTGTCCCCCCCCGTCCCGGTGCCGGTCGTGCCTTACCGGTGGCGGCGAGGAGGAGGAGGAGGAGGAGGAGGAAGGGCGTCCCGGGCCGCATCCCGCGGGGGGCCATGCGGACACCTGCGGGCTCACGGCGCTGCTCGGCCCCCGGCCAGCACCATCCGGGCCGCCCCGGGCCGGACCGGGCGGAACCGAGACGGACCGGGCGGGGCCGAACCGGGCGGGGCCGGGCCGGGCGGGTCGGGGCCGTTTCGGGCCGCTCGGGGCCGAGCGCGGCGGAGGGGCCGGTGCTGCGGCGCTGGGAGCGGGACGGGAGCGGGGGGGCGGGGCCGGGGGCGGGGCCTGCGGGGGCGGGGCCGGGCGGGGCCCGACCGGTCGGACAGGTCGGGGCAGGGGCGGGGCCGAGGGCGCGGCCTTAAAGGGGCGATGGCGCCGCCCGGGGAGCGGTGGGACCCACCCGGGGCTCCCTCGCCGCGTCAGGAGGCGGCTCCCGGTGACAACCGCGCCCCCCCCACCCCGTGGGAGCCCCCCAGTGACACCCCCAGTGCCCCTCCCAGGCCATTCCCCCTCCCCCACGGTCTCCCATTAACCCCCGTGTCCGTCTCCCCCCCCCCGCTCCCCCCAGGGTGAGACCCCACAAATGTCCCAGTTTCTGCCCAAACCCTGGGGCAGAGGGAGGGGGCGGGGCTGTGCGCTGGCACTGACACCCCCCCCCCGCCAAATTCGGGGTCCCCAAATCCCACCGGACACCACAGAGCGGCCCACGGGGGCGGGGGGGGGGTCACAGCAGTTTATTGGCACAGCGAGAGTGGGGGCTGTGGGGGGAGGGGGAAGGGGCAAACCAGGGGTGGGGGTGAGGGGGCGGGAGAGCAGCGGGAGCTCAGCCCTGCAGAGACCAGACACAACTCAGCACAGCAGTGACCTGCGCCCCGGGGTGCCCCCACCCGGCTCCTGTGGGGGAGGAGGGGGGGGGCGAGGATGGGCGCGGGGGCCCCTCGAGGCCCCTCAGGCACCCGCCACTTCGGAGCTCTCGGGAGACGGGTCCTTGGTGGCGGCACAGAGGTGGAAAAGCCCTGGGAGGGGGGAGAGGAGCCCGTGGGGCGCAGGGGCAGCTCGGAGCGGGTGTGGGGACCCTCCCTGCTGCCCCCCCACCCGTGGGTGCCCTCAGCACATGGCTGCGCCCAGCCCAGCCCGCAGAGACCGGGCCCAGCTCAGCGCAGCAGTGACCGGGCCCAGCCCAGCCTACAGAGACCGGACACAGCTCAGCACAGCAGTGACCGGGCCCAGCCCAGCCTACAGAGACCAGACACAGCTCAGCGCAGCGGTGACCGGGCCCAGCCCAGCCTGCAGAGACTGGACACAGCTCAGCGCAGCGGTGACCGGGCCCAGCCCAGCCTACAGAGCCCAGACACAGCTCAGCGCAGCAGTGACCGGGCCCAGCCCAGCCTACAGAGCCCAGACACAGCTCAGCGCAGCAGTGACCAGCCCCGCGGCGCCGTTACCTGCCGAGCCGATGAGGACGACGGCGACCCAGCCCAGGATGTAGGACCAGGAGAAGCGCCAGGCGGCGCGGGCCGGCCCCAGCAGGCTCAGCGTGCCGCCCGCGTACAGCGCCAGCCCCAGCAGCGCCAGCAGCCCTGCGGGCAGCGGGACGGGTCAGCGGCACGGGCCGGGCCGGCCTGCGAGCCCCCAGCCGGGCAGGCAGAGACCGGGCCCAGCTCAGCGCAGCAGTGACTCTCCCGCGGACGCCCCAGCCCGCCCGTCCCCACCTACCAGCCAGGAGCAGGGTGACACCGGCCACGCGGGCACGTGCCCGCCGGGCAGCGCTGGCCCCGACGGAGAAGCCCAGGGCGAGGCCAGCGGCGGCGGTGAACACCGAGAGCAGCATCAGCACCCGCGTGGCCTCCCATAGGGCTGGGGGGGGGACACACACGAGGGTTTTGGGGACACTTGGGGGACACGGGACCCCCAGCACACCCAGGGCACTGCCCCCACACTCTGCCCGCAGAGACCGGGCACAGCTCAGTGCAGTGATGCCCCCCCCGGCCCCTCCCTGCAGAGACCAGACACAGCTCAGTGCAGTGATGCCCCCCCAGCCCCTCCCCGCAGAGACCAGACACAGCTCAGTGCAGTGATGCCCCCCCAGCCCCTCCCTGCAGAGACCAGACACAGCTCAGTGCAGTGATGCCCCCCCCCGCAGAGACCAGACACAGCTCAGTGCAGTGATGACCCCCCGGCCCCTCCCTGCAGAGACCAGACACAGCTCAGTGCAGTGATGCCCCCCCAGCCCCTCCCTGCAGAGACCAGACACAGCTCAGTGCAGTGATGCCCCCCCCGGCCCCTCCCCGCAGAGACCAGACACAGCTCAGTGCAGTGATGACCCCCCGGCCCCTCCCTGCAGAGACCAGACACAGCTCAGTGCAGTGATGCCCCCCCCAGCCCCTCCCTGCAGAGACCAGACACAGCTCAGTGCAGTGATGCCCCCCCCGGCCCCTCCCCGCAGAGACCAGACACAGCTCAGTGCAGTGATGACCCCCCGGCCCCTCCCTGCAGAGACCAGACACAGCTCAGTGCAGTGATGCCCCCCCGGCCCCTCCCTGCAGAGACCGGGCACAGCTCAGTGCAGTGATGCCCCCCCGGCCCCTCCCTGCAGAGACCGGACCCAGCTCAGTGCAGTGATGCCCCCCCCCGGCCCCTCCCCCAGCGGTGCCTACCCGGGGTGCCGGGGTGGGGGTGGCACTGTCCCCCCACGCAGACGCGCCACAGCCCGAGGCTGCCGGTGCCGCCGGGCCCCCGGCGCTGCAGCCAGAAGTCGGTGGCCGTGGCGGCCAGCAGCAGGCCCAGGCCACTGGCCCCGCACAGCAGCCCCCCGCCCGCCGGCATCCCCCTGCGCGGGGGGGCGGGAGGACAATCCTGGGGACATCGCAGGACAGGGGGACCCGGGGGGGGGGCGGCAGCAGTGGACGCAGGGGACACCCCTGGGGACATCTCTGGGGGATGCGGGGGGACCCGGGGGGGCATCTCCGGGGGATGTTGGGGACAGCCGTGGGGACATCTCTGGGGGTAGGGGGGTACCGGGGGGGGCAGCAGCAGGGGACAACCTTGGGGACATCTCGGGGGGACATGGGACGCGGGGGGGGCGGCATCAGGGGACACAGGGGACAATCCTGGGGACATCTCTGGGGGACGCGGGGGCACCCGGGGGGGGGCATCTCCCGGGGACACAGGGGACATCTCCGGGGGTAGGTGGGTACCCAGGGGGGTGGCATCTCCCGGGGACACCCGCGGGGACATCTCTGGGGGACCCGGGGGGGGTGGCAACTCCCGGGGACGCAGGGGACACCCGTGGGGACATCTGCGGGGGCTGTCAGGTGGCATCTGAAGGATATGGGGGTACCCGGGGGGGGGGCACCTCGGGGGACACCGCGGGGGGACCCAGGGGTGGCACCTTGGGGAGGCGGGTGGGGACACTGGGGACAGACCCCCCCCGGCACCCCCCCCCCCGGCCACTCACCCGCCTTCAGCACCGGCCAGCTGGGTGCCCCATGGCCGCCTGTCCCTGTCCCTCTGTCCCTCCGTCCCGCCGGGGGGGGCGGGGGGCCCCGGGCGCACGTGGCGCTGCCATTGTTGGGGACACAATGCGGGGAAGGCTCTGGGTGCTGCCACCCGCCTGCTGACGCGGCGAAAGCTGGTCCCCGCCGGTGTCCCCGCGGGGTGACACTGGGAGGAGGGGGGGGGACACACACAAGGGACACAGCCCGGGCCCCAGCCTGGGGGACAGCGGGTGCTGTCACCTCGGGCAGGACCAGTCCCGGGGCTGGGGACCCGACACTGGGGACTTGGGGACACTGGGGACACTGGGGGTACTGGGAACAGGGGCACTGGGGACACTGGGGGTACTGGGGGTACTGGGAACGGGGGCACTGGGGACACTGGGGACACTGTGGACTTGGGAGACACTGGGGACACTGGGGGCACTGGGAACGGGGGCACTGGGGACACTGGGGACACTGGGGACACTGAGAACAGAGGCACTGGGCACATGGGGGACACTGGGGACACTGGGGGACATGGGGGTGTGGGGTCAGTCCCCAGGGGTGGCCAAGGATGTCGCTGTCCCCTGGTGCCACCATCGGGGGGGCACAGGTGGGGGGGTCACACATGTCGCACACGCGTGTGCCCGGTCAGGCAGGAACACACAACCCGTGTGCACACGCTGCCACAGGGCCCGGCACCTCCTGCACCCCCCAGCACCCCCCACCTCTGCACCCTCGTGTGCACCCTCGTGCGCACCCCCCCCACGTGTGCACACCCCTCCCACGCACCCCCCATGCGCCCTCCCACACACACTCACACTCACAGACACACTCTCACATTCACACTCACACTCACACACACTCACTCACTCACACACACACACTCACACTCACACTCACTCACACTCACACACACACACTCACACTCACACTCACACACACTCACTCACACTCACTCACACACACTCACACTCACTCACACTCACACTCCCCAGGTCACAGCCCGTGGGCCGGCGGCAGCAGGAGGAAGAGGAGCAGGAGGAGGCCGAGGCTGAAGCCGCCGCGGGGGGGGGGCCCCGGAGCAGGGGGGGCTGCAGGAGGCACCTGTGCGGGGGGGGGGGGGGCAGGAGGAAACCCCTCAGGGGCCGCCCATGACCCCCCCAGCCCCGACACCATGGTGAGGGGCCCCCGCTGCCCCCCACACACCCCCCCCAGCCCCGACCCCAGGGCGAGGGGCCCCCGCTGCCCCCCCCAGCCCCCCGCCCCGCTCACCGCCCAGGCGCAGGCTCACTCGCCCGCAGGCGCAGTCGCCCTCGCCCAGCAGCAGACACGTGTAGGTGCCGGCGTCGTCGGGGCGCAGGTGCCGCAGCAGCAGCCGCCCCCCCGGGGGGCCGGGGGGGGCCCCCAGCGCCGCGCGGCCGCCGTAGGTCGGGTCACAGCGGGCGCGGCCGCGGCTGCGGCTGCAGACGGTGACCCCGGGGCCCGCGGGGTCCCCCCAGAAGTGCCAGTGCTCGGCCAGCAGCCGGCCCAGGGGGGCCCCCGCCGCGGGGCACCCCAGGGTGACGCTGGCCCCCAGCGTGGCGTTGGCCCACGCCTGGCCCCGGTGGGGGCTGTGGCACAACTCGCAGCCCCCCGAGGGGTCCCCGCGGCCCGCGGACGGCTCGGCTGGGGACAACGGGGACCGTCACCAGCGCTGGCGGTACGGGGGGGCGGGGGGGACACACGCTCTGGGGCTGTCACGGTCCCCCACGGCCACGGGGGACGCTGCTGGGGGACCCTGGGGACTGTCACCGTCCCCCGGCGGGGCCATGGCGGGGACCCGCCGCTGTGGGACACTCGGGGACCGCGGGACTCGGGGACAGGGACATCTCCTCCCCCAGCCCCCCCGCACCCCCTGCACCCCACTGCACCCGCAGCCCCCCCGGACCCCTGGGACCCACCAGCACCCCCCGGACCTCCTGCAGCCCCCCCCCCCCCCCAGCCCCCCCCTCCACATCCTGGACCGCCTGAACCCTCTTGGAGCAGCCCCCCCCCGGACCCCTTACACCCCCCCCCGGACCTCGCAGCCCCCCCAGCACCCCCCGGACCTCCTACTCCCCCCTGCACCCTGCAGCCCCCCAGAGCCCCCCCCGGACCCCTTGGACACCCCTCCAGCACCCCCTGCACCCCCGTTCCCTCCGCACCCCCCCACCTCCTCGCACTCTCTGCACCCCCCCAGCACCCTCTGCGACCCCCCCGCCGCCCCCCCCCCCCCGCCCCCCGAGCGGGACCCACCGGGGGGCAGCAGGGGCAGCAGCAGCAGCACCCACATCTCCGGGCGGTGGCTGCGACGGGGCGGGACGGGGCGGGGGCCGGGGCGGGCGGGGGCGGCACCGAGGGCGGGGGACACACACACACACTCACGACACCGGACCCCCCCCTCCGGGGCTGGCGGGGTCACCCCGGGGTCGCCCGTCGCCCCCGGGGCGACGGGCGACCCCGGGGTGACCCCGCCAGCCCCGGAGGGGGGGGGGGGTTGTGTCAAATAGGGCCCCCCCCCCAAAGAGGGACGGATCCAGCCACGTGGCGGGAGGAGCCTTCCCGGTATCCGCCTTGGTGGCCCCCAAATGCACCCGCAGCCCCCGCAGCGTGTCCCCCCCCCACCCCGTTGCCCCCAAGTCCCGGTGTTGTCACCTCCCTTGTCACGGCAGTTCTGGCCCCGGCGGGGGGGGTGGGGTGGGTGTCATTGTCACCCCCGTGTCCCACCACCGCAGCCCCCCCCCCATGTGCACTGAATCCACCGGGGCTCAGCGTGGAGAACTTCGGGCTGGGGCGCGGCTGGACCCCAAAACCACCAGGTTGACCCCCAAAATCCTCGCAGCCCCCCCCCCGCCACTTCTGTCCCTTCTCCTTCCCAGGCTGGAGCAGGAAAGGGACCCCCCCGGTGAGGGGAGGGGGGGGGGGGGGGGACCGGATGCTCCCACCCACCGCAGGGAAACCACACCTGGAGGCTGAGCACCACCTCGGGCCCTTTATTGGGGGGGGGGGGGGAAGCCCCGGGGTGACCCCTCCACCCCCCCTCCCCTTTTCCTGCCCCCCCCTCAGTCCTCCAGGTTGCGGAAAGCCGCCTGCATCTCCTCGCCGAGCTGGGCGAAGGCTGCCGTGATGTTGGCTTCGCCGTCCTTCACCGGGTCCTGGGGACAGGCGGGACACGGCGGCATCACCCCCTGCACCCCCCCAAAGGGGTCACATCCCCCCCTCCCACCCCCCTCCCGACGCCCACCTTGAACTTCATGGCGCTCAGCTTGTAGAGGATGTCCCCCAGGCTCTCGCGGATGGTGGCCCAGGTGACGCGGCGCTCGCCCGGCGCGGTGGCCTCCACGGCGTGTCGCGCCAGCTCGTAGAAGGTGACCATGTTGTGCAGCATCCCCACCGTCTTGTAGAAGGGGCAGAACCTGGGGAGGGGGTGGCGGGGGGGGGGGGGTGTCAGGGCTGGGGCTGGGGGGCCGGGGGGCTGCGGGGGGGCGGGGGGTACCTGTCGTAGGAGGAGTAGCCGTTCTGCTGGAGGAAATCGTCCTTGAGGAGCTTCGCCACCTCCAGTGTCACCTTGTCGGCCTCAGCGAGGGACGCCTGCAGGGGGACGGGGCTGGGGTGTCCTGATCCCCATCCCATCCCCTCCCGTCCCACCCCACCCCATCCCATCCCATCCCCTCCCGTCCCACCCCATCCCATCCCATCCCATCCCATCCCACCCCATCCCATCCCATCCCCTCCCGTCCCACCCCATCCCATCCCATCCCCTCCCGTCCCACCCCATCCCACCCCATCCCATCCCATCCCATCCCATCCCATCCCATCCCATCCCATCCCATCCCATCCCCTCCCGTCCCACCCCATCCCACCCCATCCCATCCCATCCCATCCCATCCCATCCTATCCCCTCCCACCCCATCCCATCCCATCCCACCCCATCCCTGTCCCCATCCCATCCCATCCCACCCCATCCCATCCCATCCCATCCCATCCCACCCCATCCCTGTCCCCATCCCATCCCTGTCCCCATCCCCTCCCATCCCATGACATCCCATAATATCCCATCCCACCTTTCCGACCAGCTGCACGATCTCCGCCAGCTCCTCCTCCTCCTGCAGGATCTCCCTGGCGCGGCGGCGCAGGGCGGGGAACTCGGGGTGCAGCCCCTCGTAGTGGGGCTCCAGCGCCCGCAGGTACCGGCTGTAGCTGATGAGCCAGTTCACCGAGGGGAAGTGCTTGCGCTGCGCCAGCTTCTTGTCCAGCCCCCAGAACACCTGGGGGGGCGCAGCACGGCGGGGGGGTCGGGGGGGGGCCGCGCCGGGAGAAGGGGGGTCCCCGCTGCGCCCCCGCTCACCTGCACGATGCCCAGCGTGGCCGAGGTGACGGGGTCCGAGAAGTCCCCTCCCGGCGGGGACACGCTGCGGGGGACAGCGGGCGGGGGGGGGTTTGCCAGGGCGGGGGGTGTGGTGTCCCCCCCCTCAACCTCCCGCCGCGACCCCCCCCGCACTCACGCGCCCACGATGCTGACGCTGCCCTCGCGCGCGGGGGACCCCAGGCAGCGCGCTCGCCCCGCGCGCTCGTAGAAGGAGGCCAAGCGAGCGCCCAGGTACGCCGGGTAGCCGCTGTCTGCGGGGGAGCGCGGCGTCACCGGGGCGGCCGGAGCCCCTCACCGCCGCCTCGGGGCTGGCGGAGGGGCGAGGGGCTCCCCCCCCCCCAAACCCCGGTGCTCACCCGCCGGCATCTCGGCCAAGCGCCCCGAGATCTCGCGCAGCGCCTCGGCCCAGCGGGAGGTGGAGTCGGCCATCATGCTGACGTGCTGGCCCATGTCACGGAAGTACTCGGCCAGCGTGATGCCTGCGCCGGCGGCATGTGGCTCGCACGCGCCTCGCACGCTCGAGGCGGCCCTCGTGTGCCCGACGCCCTCCTCACACACCCAAGGCGGCCCTCGTGCGCCCAACACCATCCTTGCACGCTCAACGTGGCCCTCGTGTGCCCGGTGCCATCCTTGCACGCTCAAGGTGGCCCTTGCATGCTTGAGGTGGCCCTCGTGTGCCCGGCACCACCCTCGCACACTCAACGTGGCCCTCGTGTGCTCGGTGCCATCCTTGCGTGCTCGGCGCACGCTCCGGTGAGCCTCTGGCCGCGTGGCTGCGCACAAGCGGCCTCGTGGTGCGTGTGTGTCCCCCCCCCGTCCCCCCCCCGCCGCGGCGGTCCCCGGCCCACCGGTGTAGATGGAGGCTTCGCGGGCGGCCACCGGCATGTTGGAGGTGTTGGCCACCAGCGTCGTGCGCTTCATGATGGTCTCCGTCCTGCCGTCCACCTCCATGGTGAGCTGGGGACAGCGGCACCGTCACCGCCCCGCCCCCGGCCCCGCGGCCCCCCCGCCGCCGCGGCCCCGTGCCCACCTCGGGGAAGTCCCGCAGGACCTCGGACATCTCGTTGCCCCGCTCGCCGCAGCCCACGTAGACGATGACGTCGCTGTTGGAGAACTTGGACAGGGACTGGGAGATGACGGTTTTGCCGCAGCCGAAGGCGCCCGGGATGGCCGTGGTGCCACCCTGCACGCACCTGGGGACGGGGACGCGTGGGGACGGCCGGGAGCGGTGGCTGCTGAGGGGAGACCACCCCCACGCCACCCCGCTACAGCCCCGTGGAGGTGGGAGGGACCCCCCGTCCCTGTCACCGTCCCTTGTCCCTCCTGGGGACTGGCTGGAGGGTGTGTGACCCCCCAGTGTCACCCACCAGCCCCCCCACTGGCGGGACTGTCCCTGTCCTTGTCCCTTATTGCCACCTCCAGCCCATCCCCACTTCCATCCCTGTCCCACACTGCCATCCCCTGTCCCCATCCCTGTCCCCAACCCCATCCCTCTTCCCAACTTGTCGCTGTCCCCAACTCCATCCCTGTCCCTGTTCCCCATGTCTGTCCCCATCTCTGTCCCTGTCCCCAGACTCGTCTCTGTCCATTCCCCATCCCCATCCCTGTCCCCATCCCCTCTCTGTCCCCTGTCCCCATCTCCAGCCCTATCCCTGTCCCCATCCCTGTCCCCATTCCCTCTCCTGTCCCCCATTCCCATCCCTGTCCCCTGTCCCCCTCCCCAGCTCTATCTCTGTCCCCTCCCCTGTCCCCTGTCCCCATCTCCAGCCCTATCCTTGTCCCCATCCCTGTCCCCATCCCCTCTCCATCCCCTTCCCCATCTCCAGCCCTATCCTTGTCCCCACCCCTGTCCCCATCCCGCATCCCTGTCCCCATCCCTGTCCCCATCCCACATCCCTGTCCCCATCCCACATCCCTGTCCCCATCCCTGTCGCCATCCCCTCCCCTGTCCCCCGTGCCCCTGCCCAGCCCTATCTCCGTCCCCTGTCCCCATGTCCCCCGGCCCTACGGGAACAGGGCGTCCAGCACGCGCTGCCCCGTCAGCAGCGGGTGATTCGCCGGCAGCTTCTCGGCCACGGGCCGGGTCTGTCTCACGGGCCAGACCTGCAGCATGGGGAGCTGCTCCGCGCTGCCCTGGAACTCCAGCTCCAGCACCACGTCCTGCGGGGACGGGAGGGACGGGCAGCGGGGACCGGGGACCCCGACACCCGCCGCGTGTCACCCGCTGCCCGTCACCCGCCCTCACCGAGACGCTGTAGTGCCCGGGGGGGGCGATGTAGGTGACGGTGCCCCGGCTGCGGGGTGGCACCATGATCTTGTGCTGGATGAGCGAGTTCTCGGCCACCGTCCCATAAATGTCACCGCCCGTGACGTGGCTCCCGACCTGGCGGGGGGTGGCCGTGAGGACGTGGGACCCCAACGGGCCGCGTCCCCTCCGGGGGTGCTGGGGCAAGGGGCGTCCCCACGTCCCCGCGTCCCCAGGGGACACACGGGGACACGCACCCGGACGTCCTTGCTGGGGACGAAGTCCCAGGTGAGGTGTCGGGGCAGCGCGGGGACGTTGGTGCCCCGCGGGATGTAGATGCTGCGCGTGAGCTGGGCGATGTCCCGCAGCGGCCGCTGGATCCCGTCGAAGATGGAGCCCAGGATGCCGGGGCCCAGCTCCACCGAGAGCGGCTTCCCCGTGCGCAGCACCGGGTCCCCCACCCGCACCCCCGCTGCCCCCGCGCTCAGGAAAGGCCAACGGCGAGATGGGGACAGGGGCGGGACGGGGGGGACCAGGGGGGTGGGAAAAGGAGGGGGAGGACAGGGCAGGATGGGGGGGACAGAGGGAACAGGACAGGGGGACAGGGCAGGATGGGGGGGACAGGGAGGGGACAGGGGGGCTGGGGGGGACAGGGGGAACAGGACAGGGGGACAGGGCAGGATGGGGGGGACAGGAAGGGGACAGGGGGGCTGGGGGGGACAGGGGGAACAGGACAGGGGGACAGGGCAGGATGGGGGCAAGAGGGAGGGGACAGGGGGACAAAGGGGTGGGGGGGAGCTGGGGCAGAAAATGGGGGGACAGGGAAGGGACAGGATAGGATGGGGGGGGCAGGGGAAGGTGGGGAGTGGGACAGGGGGGACAGGACAAGGGGACAGCAGACAATGGCAGGGACCCGGAGGGACGGGGAGGGGACAGGGGGAGGACAGGGGAGGATGAGGGGACAGAGAAGGGACGGGAGGGACAGGGAGGGGGGACAGGAGAAGGCGGTGGGGGACAAGACAGGACAGGGGGGACAGGGGGGGACGGAGAAGTGCGGGGGTGCTGGGGAGGGGCCGGGGGAGGGCGGCGGGGTGGGGAGGGGCCGTGGGGCCGGAGGATACAGGTCTCCTCGTAGACCTGGAGCGTGGCCATGTCCCCCTCCAGCCGGATGATCTCCCCCACCAGCTCCGCGTGTCCCACGCGCACCAGCTCGTACATGGCCGCCCCCGCCATGCGCGTGGCCGTCACCACTGCGGGGACACGCCGCCGTCACCCCCACCGCGGCCACCGCCCCCCGCAGCTCCCCCGTCCCCCCCCCCCCCCCCCCCATTTTGGGTCCCCGTGTCCCCGCCGGCGGTACCGGGCCCCGAGACGCCGTGGACGGAGCCCAACAGACTCTCCCGCTCGGCCTCCGCCAGCCGCGGCCCCGCGGGTCCCTCCATGGCGTCCCCCCGCCAGCACCGGCGTCACCGGCGTTATATGGGGCCGGCGGCCGCGGGGAACCGGCCGGGCCCGGTGGCGGGTGACGCCGCGGGCGGGGGTTGTGTACAGTCAACAACAGCCACGGCCCCTCCTGTCCCCGTCCCACCCCGGGGTGCCACACGCCAGCACGCGCCGGCACGCGCCGGCCTCGCTCAGGGTGACGGTGTCACCCTCCCGCCCCGGTGACACCCCGTCCTGTCCCCTCCTGGTGCGTGTCCCTGTCCCCTGCCCCCCGGTTTTTGGGGTGTCCGCAGCCCCCAGCAGCACACGCGTGTGCACGCCCCCCCCCGGCACCCACCGCCCCGACCCCGGGGTCCCCCCAGCAGCATTTCAAGCACTCGGGGGGGTGTTTCTCCCCCCCCCCACGAGGCCAGTGTGCGCTGTGACCTCACGGGTGACAACGGGGTGACAGAGGGGGACCAGGGCCACCCCTGGGGAAGCGCCACGGAGCATTTTAGTGGCCAGAGCAAGAAAACAGTGGCCGAAGGTGCCACCCCTGCCCCCCCCCCCCCAAAGTGCCACCTCCCCCTGAGACAGGGGGGCCGGTGACACGGGGTCACCCTGTGGCCAGCCCAGCGGGGGGGGGGTCTGGGCCTGTCCTGGCCTCCCCCGGAGCTGCCCCCCCCGTGTCCCCCCCCGCAGCCCGGGAAGCCGCAGCCGCCCTCAGCGCCCACAGGAAAAAAAAACACATTTATTTAACAAAAAACACGACTCGAATAACACTAAATAACAAGGGGGGGGTGCGGGGGGGCAGCTAGGAGACCAGGACGCCGGCAGAGCCGCCCTTGGCGCCCTCGGCGCCCTCCTTGGGGGGCTGCTTGGGGTCGTCCTCCCCCACCAGGCGGATGTTGTGCTTCTCGCGGAACTCGTTCAGCTCCCGGCCCTTCGCCTGCAGCTGCTGGTTCAGCGTCTCGATGATTTTGCTGATCTGCGGGGAAACCAACAAAATAAACGCGAGGGAAGCGGGGCCGGGGGCGGCAGCGGGGCCCCCCCTCACCTGCTCCCGGTTGCCCTCCAGCGCCGGCAGCACCTCCTTCACCGTCCGCTCCACCAGGACGCCGCCCACCATGCGGTAGCAGCGCCGCGTGGGGTCCACGTCCCGCAGCGTCTCGATCACCAGGCTGGGGGGAGGAGGAGGAGGAGGAGGGTGAGGCAGCGAAGGCCCCCGCGGCCCTGACCGCCCCCCACCCCCCAGTCCCACCTGTGCTCGTTCAGCTCCAGCTCCAGCTCCGCCGCCTTCGAGGCGAGGCCGCGCTGCTCCTGCCGCAGCCGGTTGAACCGCGCCACCACCTGCGGGGACACGGACGGTGACGGGGCTGCGACCCCCCGCGGTGGCCGAGGCCCTCCCGCCGCCCCCCGGCCCGGACCTGCTCCGCCGTCAGCGCCTTCCCCCCGGGCACGGCCGCCGGCCGCCCCTTCGCGCTATCCGCCATCTTCGCCCCCCCCGCCCCTGCCCCGCGCCGCGGGGTCACGCCCCTTCCGGTGCAGACCGGAAGTGGGGCGGGGCCGGGCGGTTCTCGGCAGACGGCGGCGCCGCCATCTTTGTTGAGGGCGCGGCTGGTGGGGACTTTGCCCGCGCCCTCTCCGCGCCGCCGGCCGGGCATGTACGGGCCGGGGGGCACCTGGGGGGACACTGGGGGCAAACCGGGCCCTTGGGGGGGCCAGGGGGCAGGTGGGGGGCTGACGTGGGGCAGAGCTGGGGCAGTTTGGGGTCTGACCTGCCTGGGGCAGAGCTGAGGCGTTTGGGGGGTGCTGGGGCAGTTGGGGTCTGTCCTGGAGCAGAGCTGGGGCAGTTTGGGGGGTGCTGGGGCAGTTTGGGGGGTGCTGGGGCAGTTGGGGTCTGTCCTGGGGCAGAGCTGGGGCAGTTTGGGGGTTCTGGGGCCGTTTGGGGGGTGCTGCGGCAGTTGGGGTCTGTCCTGGGGCAGAGCTGGGGCAGTTTGGGGGGTGCTGGGGCAGTTGGGGTCTGTCCTGGAGCAGAGCTGGGGCAGTTTGGGGGTGCTGGGGCAGTTGGGGTCTGTCCTGGAGCAGAGCTGGGGCAGTTTGGGGGGTGCTGGGGCAGTTTGGGGGGTGCTGGGGCAGTTGGGGTCTGTCCTGGGCGCTGCTGGGGGCAGTGGGGCCGCAGGAGGGGTCTGCCCAGTGGCAGCCACCCCCAGGCCCCTGCGTGGGGCCAGCGCCGTCCCCTTGGCCGTGGGTCCCCTCTGAACCGCCCCCCCCTGCCCAGGGGCCGCAGGCAGCAGCCGTGACCCCCCCTCCCCACGCCGGGGTCCCCCCTGCCCCAGGCTGAGCGCGGTGCCCCGGCCCCCCCTGCGCCGCCTGCTCCCAGCTCCCGCCTGCGCCCGCAGACGCCCGCACAGCTCCGGGCACCCCGCGCCTCCGCCGCGCCCCATGGCGGCTCCCCCGGGGCTGAAGCCGCTGGTGGCCGTGGGCCAGGTCACCTCGACGCCCGACAAGGAGCTGAACTTCGCCGCCTGCGCGGGGCTGGTGCGGGAGGCGGCGCGGCGCGGCGCCTGCCTCGTCTTCCTCCCCGAGGGCTTCGACTACATCGGCTCCGACACGGCGCAGACCCTCCGCCTGGCCGAGGGACTGGACGGGGACCTCATGGGGCGCTACACGGCGCTGGCCAGGTACCGGCGGGGACCCCCCCGCACCCCCGGGGTGGTGGAGATGGCGCCGGGGTGACCCCGGGTCCCCGTCCCCAGGGAGTGCGGCGTGTGGCTGTCCCTGGGCGGCTTCCACGAGCGCGGCCAGGACTGGCCGACCACGCAGCGCATCTACAACTGCCACGTGCTGCTGGACCCCTCAGGTGAGACCCCCCGGCCCCGCCCCGCCGACCGGGGGTCCCTGTCCCCCCGGAGACAACCCCCCTCCGCCCCCTCGCCCCCTCTCGTCCCCAGGTCACCTCGCGGCCACCTACAGAAAGACCCACCTGTGCGACGTGGAGCTGCCGGGACGCGCCGTCATGAAGGAGAGCAGCTTCACCAACCCCGGCGCCGAGATCGTGGCCCCCGTCGACACGCCGGCGGGGAAGGTACGGGACAGACGGGCACCTCCGGGGACCCTGTGGGGCGATGGCGCCCCTCCGCCGTCCCCTCAGCTCCGTGTCCTCACCGACGTCCCCCCCGTGTCGCCGCCAGCTCGGCCTCTCCATCTGCTACGACCTTCGCTTCCCCGAGATCTCGCTGGCGCTGCGGCGCGCCGGCGCCGAGATCCTCACCTACCCCTCGGCCTTCACCGTCCCCACGGGCTCGGCGCACTGGGAGGTGAGTTCCGCCCCGTCCCCCGCGGGGCGAGTTGCAGACCAAAAGCCCCTTTTTCTGCGTATTTAAGGGCGCCCGGCCCCACCCCTCCCCGCCCGCAGGTGCTGCTGCGCGCCCGCGCCATCGAGAGCCAGTGCTACGTGGTGGCGGCCGCCCAGACCGGGAGGAACCACGAGCGCCGGACGTCCTACGGCCACGCGCTGGTGGTGGACCCCTGGGGCGCCGTGGTGGCCCAGTGCCGTGAGGGGCCGGGGCTCTGCTACGCCGAGATCGACCTCGACTACCTGCACCGCGTCCGCCGCGAGATCCCGGTGCAGGGCCACCGCCGGCCCGACCTCTACGGCACCGTGGTGGCCGCGGGGCTGGCGCCGCCGTCGAATCCGGAGCGGGGCCAGATCTGACCCGTTCCTCGCCAAAACGCGGCGGCGCGGTGGGCTCGGGGCTCCCCGGCCCCTTGTGCTGCAGCCAGGGGGGCGGCCCCCCCTTTTTTTGGGTGTGTCCCACCGCTGCTGGGGGGTCAGGGGTCCCCCCCGGCGCAAGGAAGGAGCCAGGCGCTGCGGTAGATGTTTATTTCAAGAAACCCGAAAGCTACACAGGGAATATGACCATTATATTGAAGTTTAAAAAATACAGAAGTCACAGAAATTACACCAAGTTGTGCCAGAATCGTCCGTAAGCAGAAGGGGCGGGGGGGTGGGGGGGCCACACGCACCACGAGTCCCAGGGGGCTGCCCCCCTCCCGGGAGGGGTCCGCACCCCACGGCAGCCGAGTGGGGACGGGGAGAAAAACCACAAAACCAGGATGCAGCTGGAAAAAAATCCGCCCCCCGCCCCCGGGATCCGGCGGCAGTGGAGGGGGGGGACAGACGCCCCGTGGGGGCTCTCCGGGGCCGGGGGGGCCGCACGCCGCCGGCCCCCTCCAACGCGCAGGCAGAGGCTCGGCTGCCTGCTGCCAGCAACAGGCAGATCGCGTCGCCCCGGCCTGCCCCTTGTCCCAGTTTGTCCCAGTTGCCAGCTGGAGAGGGGAGGGACAGAGCCAGGCAGCCACACAGGGGACAGGCAAGAGATCTCGGGGCGTCCCTCGGCGCTGGTCCTCCCCCCCCCCGGCCCCCGCAGGGGAGGGGGACGCGAAGGCACATGGTCCAGGGGACACCGCGGGGACGGTTTTACTCCTGAGAAACCCACTGAGGTGACGGGGAGGGGGGGTGGGATCGTTTGGGGGAAGAAACTGGGGGGACGCGGCCCGTGGGGCACCCCCTGGCACACGGAGTCCCCCCCCCAGTGGTGACACAAGGGCAGGAGGGGGCCAAAGCCACCCCCAGACCCGGCGCAGGCACCGTGGGGCCGAGCCCACCCCGGTACAAACCTCCGCCGTGCCCCCCCGCCCCGGCTCGCCCAGCCCCATCACTGATGTGCCCCAGGCAGGAATTTTGCCTTTTTTGTTGTTGTTTTTAATGGATACAAAATAAAAGAGGAAAAAACCAAGGAAAACAAAGCGAGAGAGGTGACAGGACAGGAAAGGGGTGAGGACACACAGAAGCCTCCGGCGCTCCCCGCGGCTCCAGCCCAGCTCCGAACCCAGAGTCGCACAGTGCCCGGGTGGGGGTTTCGATCATCTTTTCCTTTTAGAAAAAAAAAAAAAAAAAGGAAAAAAAAAAAAGGAAAAAGCTTGGATCCCACCGAGCGGCGTCGGGCGTCAGGGCGCCGTCTGCAGCATCAAGTTCCTCAGGAGTTTCTGGCGCCCGACCTCGTAATCCTCCTCGTCCACATTGACCAGCAGTTTGATGGCTTCGTGGCCCACGGCTTGTTTGAGCGAGTCCGTGATGAAGACGCCCTTGAGGGCTTCCAGCAAAGAGCCGTTGATGTAATCGCGCCAGAACGCGTCGAGGTAGGTGAGCTCTGAGAATTTTATGTCACAGATGATGGAGCCCAGGTCCCGGGACTTGAGGATGGTGTTGGCCTGGTTGAAGCGCTCGAACTGGCGCTCGAGGGGGTCCTGCTTGTTGGAGAAGACGTTGCCTTGCAGCGCCGTCTCGTGCTGGCAGTACTCGGCTCGGACTCGCAGGCGGATGTCTGGGGGGACGCGGGGCAGAGGGGTGAGCGCTGCGGCGTGGGGAACCCCCGAACCCCCTCCCCGACCCCCAGCCCCGAGAGGGTCTCACCACAGGTCTGCTTCTCCTTGGGGTCCGGCGTCGCCGACTTCCTCCTCTTGCGCTGGCTGCCGAGGAGGGTGCGGCCGCGGCCCGGCCGCTTGGTGCAGATCTGGGGTCCCGCGGAGGAGCAGCAGACCACGGGGTGGTGGGGAGGCACTGCGGGGGGGCGGGGGGGTCAGGGGACACCCCGGGGGAGCGCAGGCCCCGCTCGCCCTCGCTGGCGCCGCATCTGAGCTCCTGCCCTCCCCTCCCTCCTGCTCCCCCCGAGAGGGGACCCCCACATTACCCCCGGAGAGCCAACAGCCCCCCCCGCAGCCACGCGGTGCCGGGCAGGACGTGGAGCCCCGCGCGCGGGTGTGTCCCCCCGACGTGTGGCAGCGGGTCCCCGCGCTCCCAGACTGACCCCCCCGATCCCCGCGGGCCCGAACCCACCTGATTTATGGGGGTGGCCGAGCCCGTGTTCCGCCTCGCTGTGAGCTCGGGGCGTCACGTAGCGGATGGACGTCTCCTCCAGGTACTTGTCCACCAGGTCCGGACACACTGGGGGAGAGAGGGGACACGGGGGCCGTCGGGGAGGGGCGGAGGGGACACGGGGGCCGTCGGGGAGGGGCGGAGGGGACACGGGGGCCGTCGGGGAGGGGCGGAGGGGACACGGGGGCCGTCGGGGAGGGACGGAGGGGACACGGGGACCCTCGGGGAGGGACGGAGGGGACACGGGGACCCTCGGGGAGGGACGGAGGGGACACGGGGACCCTCCAAGCAGGAGGCCAGGGCAGATCTCTCCCGCCGTGGCAGGTGCCCACGTGTGCTGGAGCAGCTCCGCACCCCCCGAGCACGGAGCTGCCGTTTTCTCCCGCCTCGGAAAAACCCCGTCGGGGTGCCGAGGCCGCGCAGCTGCGGCTCAGGAAAGGCCGATTCCGTTTGTTTATCCGCGGATAATCCCAACGCCCCAACTCGGAGCGGAGCCGCAAATCCCCCGTCCGGGCCCATCGCTCAGACCAGCCCCCGATTCGTCCCCTGCCCCCCCCGCGGCCCCGCCTGGGTCTGAGCAAAGCTCTGGGGGAGCGGCCGCGGGGGCAGCTCCAGGTCCCCAGGACGGACCCGGCTGCTTTAGGATAAGCTGGCGCGTGCCCAAACCGTTAAACCTCCGTGATTTAAACCCGACTTCAGCAGATCAAACCTTCGAATTAACACAGGGGCAGGAGCGGGGGGTTTGAGGAGAGTCAAGCTGCTGAGCGGAAGCAGCTGCTGAGCAAAGATTATGGGGTTATTTTGGAGGGCCGGGACGTTTTCTGCGGGTTGTTTTTGTCCTGTTTGGCGAGCTCGGAGCACGGCCCGTCCCGCGCAGGATCCCTCCCATCCCCGCCGGGCCGAGGCCGGCCAAGGCCGCGGGTGTCCCCGGCCCCCCCGCCGCTCTCCGGCAGTGCCCAGCCGGCTCCGGCCTCAGGACGGGGTTTTGCTGCTTTTCAGCGCCACGAATACGAATGAGGCAGGAGGAGACAAGAGCTCGGGGCTGCTGCGGCGTCTGGAAGGACCCGGGATGCAGAAACAAGCGTCAGCTCGTTGGGTCTGGAGGAGACTTCCCTCACCCCATCAATCCCCCCGCTAGAACCCCCCCGTGAGGCGCCTTCCTTCCTAAAGCTTTCTGAAACGCTGGTTTTGCGCATTTAGTTGAACCGTTTCCACCCAGGCGCGGCCGGAGACCTCGCAAGAGCGAGATCTCAGGGGTACGGAGCGTCGCTGCTCGCGCCACGGCGGCCTGCGGAGACGCGGGCGCCCGCCTCACCCCGAAACACCAAAACCTGAGGCGGGGACGGCTCTGGCTTCGGCCAACAGCCCCCTCCGTTCGGGTTTTTGCACCAAACGAGCAAAAAGCTGCTCAAAAAACACAAGAACAGTGCTGTGACCCCCCAACCCCTACAGAAACTCGGGGAATCGGCACCACCAGAAACCTCCCCGAGCCCAAGCGCCGCGCAGCCGGCCCGGGGAACGCGCCCGCCCCCCGCTTTCCCTTTTTCTCTAGTTTTTCTTGGCCCGGTGCGGAGGAAGAGCACAGAAAGGTCACCCCAGCGCCAGCCTCCTCCGCCCTGCCTGCACCCCGCCGCCGCGGCACAGAGCGCGCTCCCGGCTCCCAGAAAATGCCGGATAACGGGAAAATCCTCGCGGCGTCTGGTCTGAGCCTGCGCGGGCGCAGGGCGTGGGTGCAGGGTGTAGGTGCAGGCAGGGCTGCCCCGCGCTCAGGCTCCACCCGGGCTGGAAGTTTCTGGCGTTTTGCAGCGGCACGAGGCAGCAGCTGCCACCCAAAGGAGCGTCCCCTCCCCATCCCCTCCCCGATGCTGGTTAAGAAGCGACTTGAACAAAAACCCCCGTTAATTTTCAAGGCACCCGAACCGTTTCCCGCTGGCAGGGGGGACCACGCTCCCGCTGCCAGCCCCGGTCCGTCCCTCCTCTCACCCCCAAACCCGGGGAGTTTTTAACGCCTGCCCCTACGTGTGCTCGCCGCTCTCCCAAGCGCCGGCAGGGAACGGCACCGCTGCCCACAGCGCGGGCAGAAACCGGGAAGAGTCGGCAGCCTGGGACTGCCAAGAAAGCCCAATTATCCCAATTTAAAGCAAAGATGCAAATTTCAAGAGGCTGAATCCTGCTGCAGCGGCTGCCTTACGCATCCCCTGCAACAAGTGCTCCCTCCTTGCTGACTCCTCTGGTGCTGGATGATCTGGGTTACGTTCTTTGAACTGCAAATTGAGGTTTTTAGTAAAAAAAAAAAAAGAAAAAGGCACAGGGCCAAGGCGGTGGAGGGCAGGGCTCAGCCTGGCAGCTCCACGAAGTGACCGAACACCCACAAAATTATCCAGATCCCAACTGCTGGGGCCTGCGAGCCAGGAGAGCGTGAGGGGAAAAGGGGCGATCAGGAGAGGAGGGTCTGGGGCATCCCACTGGAAAACGGGTTAAAAAATGTCTGAATCTGGCCGCGGGTTTCTCGCTCGGGCCTCTCTGTGCTGCACGCCGCAGGACTGACAGCACCAGCTCGGGGAGGACGTCGGTCGCTTCCCAAACCAGCCTCAGCCCCGAGAGGACGAGGGGGCTTCCCCCGCCCCGCCGGCACGTCGAGCGCAGCCCCCCCGCCGGCTCCTTCTCGCTCCAGGCGGGAATTGGGGCCAAAAGCAGCATTTCCCTAAAAACTAGCGACGAGCAGCGGGAGCTGGCAGGGGCGGGAGCTGGCAGAGCTAGGAGCTGCACAGCAGCAACCCCCGTCCTCTGCCGCTAAAGAAAGGAGGAGACCTCGGCACTCCCCAGAAACGAGGCTTTAACCCCCCAAAATGGTGCTAAACCCCTAAAAAACACCCCGTGGCCGCCTCTGCCTGCACTTCTGGCAGCCGTTTGTCCTCACAAGCCTCGGGGTCCTCTAACCGCTGCCTCTCCAGGGCGTCAGCTGAGGAAAACCGGGCTGACTAAGGAAGCGGGCCTCGTTCGGGCGTCACTTACCGGCCCGTCGCCTCTTGAGGGTGACGTAGGGCAGCAGGTCGTGGCGCGTGATGATCCGCAGCAATTGCAGCACCTGCCGGAAGTTGGTCTCGTCGCAGCGGCCCTGCCGCTCCAGCGCCAGCAAGAAGTCCCGGCCGCTGCGGATCATCCCCCTCTCGTAATCGTCGATCACGTCCACGAAGAGGAAGGAGAGCACCCGCACGTCCCGGTGGGTCAGGTGCGTGCCCACGATGTCGAACATGCGGTGCAGGCTGTACAGCCCGTGCTCCCGGTCGCCCCGTTCCTCCGGCCACGCTTGCGCTCGGCTCCGTTTGAAGGCGGCCATCGTCCGCCGCTGCCGGCCGGCGCCGAGCCGGGGCTCCCCGCAGCACCACAACCCTACAAGACAGAGAGGGCCAACGGGATTTAATCGGTGGATACTCGGTTACAAACCCCGCTCTGCAGCCCGCCACTGCATCGCGGTGGGCAGCGACTCATCCTTTGCTCTGCCAGAGCATCGCACACCAAAAATCATCGGGTACCAGATCGACGGCACCGCGCTCGCTTGTGACCCCAAACACCGTCTGGCAGAAACACCGAGGAGCTACGGGGCTCGAGACCGCGACGCAGGTGAAGGCCGACGTCCTCCGCCCCAGCGAAACGAGCCCCCACGTCCCCAACAGCCCCCGCTGAGCCCGCCGCAGCAGCGGGCACCAACCGCACGAAGCCATTCAGCGCAGCCACTGGTATCGCGCCGAAACATCAAGGGAGAAGGAAATCAGCCGCCCGGCAGGCCCCGACCTGTCGGGCTTCAAAGTCGGAGGAGAGCCAGCCTCGCCAGACTGGCTTCAGCGCCCGACTCGGGGCTCACCCGCCCCGTCTCAGCAGGTTTCTCGCCTGGTTCCGGCCCCCCCGGGCCAGTTCCTCGTGGCTCTGCCGTCACCCGGCACTTTCAGCAGCACCGGCAGCTTCGTTTCTTCACCGAGAGCCACGGGGAGCCCAGTGCCCAGCCGAGGGGAGGGGGGACCCGCAGGAATCGCAGCCCGTGCCTGGCCTCCCTCGGGGACCGAGCGCTGCCGCAGCGCAGCAGGTGACGTTAAGGTGTCCCACGCCTGGGGACGGCACCGTGTCACTGCACAGAGTCGGCCACGAGACATGCCGGGGGCTGGTGACGAGCCGTTCGGCAACACCAGTCGCTCGGGGCGATTGGGGTTCGGAGTAAACCGCACCGCAGGGCTCGCTGGGGCACCCCCCGAGCCGCTCCGAGGGGCCTTCGGACCCCCAAAGCGCGTCTCCAGCTCGGGGCCGTGGCTAAAAGGCACCTTGGTGTGGCCGCGTCAGGGATATACCCCAGCACGACGGCCCTCGGTAGTTTAACGAGGCCGGGAGCCCTCCTGCCCTGCGGGACACGGGGCCGAGGCCGCAGTCCGGTACCACCCCTGCGGTTTTCCAGGCAGGATGCAGCCTCTGCTCCATCCGGCACCGGGCCATGGCTCCATCTTCCCTCCGGAGCTCGCCCCAGCCCAGCCGGCGTCACCACGGAGCAGCTTCGCTTGGTTACGGTTCCCAAAACAGAGGCGGCGGGGCGTAAACACGCGACACCGGCTGGAATCTCCCTATTCCCAGCACGGCCGGTGACTCACGCTCGGGCCCCAGGCAGGCGGGGGGAGCCCTCGACGGGGCCGTCGGCCACCAGCACTCAATGGGAGGGTTTTAATTCCTATCATAAAATGCAAATAGCTCAAATTAAAAATGTGTTGAGCAACTGCTGCTCTGAAAACAGTCTGACGCAGCTCTGCCTGCTCCAGCTGGGGAGGAGAGGGCAATATATACCGTACAGCTTCCCCCAAGGAGACAAGTCCTCCCGGAACAGCTTCTGGTGAAGGTATTTCCTGCTACAACCAGCCTGTAGCCACCTCCGTGCAGGGCAGAGGGGAGAAAAATCAGAATAAAGCACCCCGGTTCTGCTCCAGCCCGGGAGCCGAGTCATGGCAGCTCCACGGCGAAGCCAGAGCTGGGCTGCGGCTCCCGGGAGAGGGAGCGGATTCCTCCGGTCTCCTCAACCCCGCGAGGGCCAAACCATGGAGGGGCCTTTACCAGGAGCTGCGGCTGCGTCGCAACGGGCAGCGCGCGGTAACTGCGCGAACCCAGAGTAAAAGCGTGAAAAAAACCCGATGACGAGCGATCCTCAGTCTGGACGGTCGCTGCCGTGAGCGGAAAAAGCACCGAGCACACCCCAAGCTGCGCTTCGAGCTGACGGCGAAGTCCCCGGCGCTCCTCGGCCACATCCAGACTGGATTTGGTGCTGCAGCACCAGTGCCAACCAGTAAACGAACCCACAGGCCGCTGGTTTTGTGGCCGGGTGGCTCGGTGGCCGCCGGCCCCCTCAGCTCTCCCCCTGCTCCCGCCCGCCGCCGGGTTCCGTGGGTGCTGCTCACACGCTCCGGTCGGGGTTTTGCTGCGGGAGCTACAAATATTCCTGCGCAAACGAAAACAGACGAGAAGCGAGCACAGGCAGCGCCCGGCGAGGTCTCTGCCTTCGGCCCGGCCTCCTGTAAGCAGCTCTGAGAGAAAAACCTGAACACACCCCCCCCCAGCCGCCCCCCAGCTCATGGCCTGGAGATCCGCGCCCCATCGTCCTCCCCAGAAACGCGACCTCTGTCCCCAAACGGCGCCCGCTCCGCACAACCGGGGGGAACCACCCCGGCGCGGGCACAGGCCAGCGCCGCTCTCAGGGACCCTCTTTTGTAGCGTTTCACTCCAAATGGCTCCTTCCCCTGCAGTCGGGTTTGCCAGGCACGGAAGTGCAGAAACCCAAGGCAGAAATTAGGCAGACGCTCTCTTTTGATTATTTGGTACCAACCGCCCTGGGATTACGCTGCATGTTTTCTTCCAGGGAGGCAAAAAGAATAAAAGGCAACTTGACATTGCGCTGCCTAAACACAAGAAGAGGAGATTCAGCAGAAAGAGACTTTCTGTGTGGGGGAAGTAGAGTCCCGGGGGGCAGTTCCTTACGGCTGCACCACCCAAAACCACAAAAAGCTGTTAAATTCGTTTCCAAGCAGGGGATTCCAAGCAGCCGCTACTTGGAAGAGATCCCCGCTTCCCCTCGCCTCTGGCTCTCCTCCCGCCTTAAACCCACGGGATCGGAAGGCTGGAGCGCTTTGCTGCGCACATGCATTAAAAAAAACACCCTGAAACCCTTTGATTTTCCTCAACAAACAGCCCCATCGCGAGGGGAGGGAGCAGGACAGATCTCCCAGCAGCAGAGGAGGAGCTGGCCGTGCCCCCGTGCCCCGAGAGCCGTGCGTGCCCCCGCGCAGACAGGCAGCACAGCGCACCCGCTCCGGAGACTTTCCTCAAGAGGAGACTTTCGGTTGGGCTCCAGGATCATTAAAATAATTTAAAGTGAACAGGAAAAACAAGCTTTTGGTGCCTACAAAGCTCTGCAGTTAATCAGAGCCTTACTCATGTGGGTGCAGGGGCCTTTTGCCACTGGGCGAGTTCGGGGAACTCGCGAAAACCCACCTCCCGCAGCACGGTCCTGCCTGGACGGGCACAAAGGCACAAAAACCAACTTGGAGGGGAATTTTCCGGAGCAGCCCAACCCCAGCCTCCTCCCTCCGCGCGCTGCAGGCGGACGCGAGGGGGACACCCAGTCCGCCCAGTCGCGTGTTCGCCACAGACCAGACCCGATCCCGCTCGACTCGGCCAGGAGCGGCCGAACGGCGCCGCGGAGCCTCGGCAGAGGTGTGAAGCCCGAGGCAGAACCAGAACCCAAACGCGTTGGATCACGGAAGGAAACGCCAACAAAGAGCCGAACGCTTCGGTTTCGCCGCCCCGGCAGCAGTGACCCCCGAGGTTCCTTCCTCTGCTCTTGAGACACCTTCACCCCGAAACAAACAGCACCTCGTCTGGCGTCGTCCCGGCCGCCGGCTCGCCCCAGCTCTGCTCCCGGCAGCTCCGCCACGCCAACCACGCGGTTCTCCTCCTCCTCCTCTCCTTCCTCGCGAAAGAGCTCGGCCGCCCCGCGGCTCCCCGCAGGCGCACGGATCCCGTCGGCCAGGATGGCGGCAGCCCCAGCCCCGAGCTCGGGAGCCGCTCGCCGAGGCCACTCGGCCGCTGGTTTTCTGTGGGACCAGCTGATCCCCCCGACTCCCGGGCCGGCAGACGGACGGGGCGCTGCCCGCCGTGACCGACACCCGGCCCAGCACCCGCCATCCCGCGGGACAGGCAACCTCTGCTGAGGAACGAGACAGATTAACGGGAGAAGTGGGGATATAAACGGTTCCTGCTGCGCGGAGGATGAACCGGTCAAAGGGAGCTGAGGAGAAATAAGATTAATCCATAACTGTCCTCTCTGGAGGGTTTTCTTTGACCTTGCCCCTGCAGCACTTTGTGTCAGCGCTGGTGAGGGGACAGCGGGTCTGAGCCGGTCCCACAACACCCGTAGGGCAGAAAAAGATCCTAAACCCACCACTAATGGCAGCAAACCCTCTAGTCCCAGCCCAGCAAAACAGGCTCGATGGCAGCGGCAGAGCCGAGCCCACACGGCCACCCCCGGCCACCCCGGGGCAGCGAAGGCCGGAGGGGGAGGAGGAAGCGCTCAGCCACGCTGCGTCACCGGACAAAGTCCTCGTAACCCCCCGACAACGAGCCAGACGCAGCCAGCGGTTGTTCTGGGGTAGGACTGGGAGGGGGGGGCGGAATTTTTTTGGTGCGGGGGTTTAACTGGGGGAGAGTGATTTTTATTTTTCAGCGCAGGAAGTGCTTTTCACTTCGATTCATGCCCCGGTCTAATGCCTGTCACCTCAGTTAATCTCATTCCTGCCACTGAGGGGCCTCGATTTCCGACACCACTAACGCCCCGAATGGCACCGGCAAAGGGACCCCCAAAACCAACCCCCCGGTTAGTGCCGGGGTGCCGAGACGGAGCAGCACCACCAGCCGGGAACGGTGCCCGAGCCACCGCACGCCGACGGGGGGGAAAAAAAGAGCAAAATCCTAAATAAAAATCCCAAAGCTGGGAACTCCCTGAGCCTCCCCTACGCCGGCGCGTAACCGCAGGCGCCGCTCGAGCCATGGAAACGGGAGCGCGGGCAGGGGACGGCGTCAGCGACGTCACGGGCAGCGCCCGCCCGGGCCCCTCCGCAGCCCCCGCTCGCAGCCGGCGTCACCCATCTCGCCCTTTCCGTCCCCAAACAGACACCTGATCGGGATTCACCTCCGGCCAAGCTTCCCAAACTTCTCCGAGTCAGGACAATTCGCCAAACCGCAGAGTTATTGGCGCAGGCGGGCGCCCAGCCGACCCCAGGTATCCACCTCGGCCGGGCTCCGTGCGCGGGGGACGGAGCCTCCCCGGATCGTCCCCACGGCGCAAGGCTCGGCCGGCGGCTGCTCCCGGGAGAGGAGGGATGGGCGAATCGTTAGTACGTTAGAAAAAATATACACGTAGGTGCACCCACCTTAGCGAGGAGCTCTTCTGGTCTTGCTTATATCCACGCTCCGAACAGCCGCCGAGCGAGAGGGTTTTTAAGGAGTCTTCTATCCCCTTTTCTCCTTGACTTTTTAAATAAACTACCCAACAAAACCGCGGCAGCGCCCGCAGAGTTTCACGTTTCTCTTGCAGCGGGGAAGCCGAACGTCCAGAGCCGGGCAGCAGCGGTCAGTGTTAAAGCTGGTCGACTTGCCAGAAGCCACCCAATTTATTTTTTTTTTTCCCCCCTCCAACCTTCTTTTTTTCCTACTTAATAATTTATTGACGTGGGGAGGTGGAGAAGGAAAGTCCAGAACTCACCCTGCACTCTCTAGGTCATTTCTTTTTTTGAAAACACCGTTCCTGAAGAACCGACTCCCTGCTCCCTTCTCACCAGCGGGGCCTAACGCCGCCCTCGGAGCCGGGGCACGGGCAGGGCGCTCCCAACACCCGAGACCTCGATTCGCTTTCTTAGTATCACAATTCCTCCGCAAACTGGATGGGCTTAAGGGATAAACCTTAACAAAAAAGCCAGGAGAAGGTCATCTGAACTGGGCCAGTCTTTACAAATTCAGCCCATCCCTCCTCCTGCGTTTACTCACAATTAGAGCGCTCGTCTCCTCCCCAGCAGCTCCTTAAGCCCAGCTTATCCCCCGGACGCGGCCTGCTCGGGCAGCCGGGCCCAGCGCCTCGTCCCAACCGCTACAGCCGCGCCGCCCTGCGCCTATTAAATACTAAAAAATAAAAAACTCTGACTCTCCCAGAAGCGAAGCTTAAAGCTCCCAAAAAAACAGCCCAAAGCGACCCAAGCGGGGTTATCTGAAGGCGGCCGAAGCCTCGCCGCGCCGCTCGCCCCGAACCCCCCCGGCTCTCCCCTCCCCGTTACCGGCACATGCCGCAGCGGCCCGGCACCTCCCGCCGCCCGGCTCCGGCCTCCCCCCGCAGACGGGGAGCACCCGGATTTTTAACGCCTCCCGGCCGAAAGCCCGGCGGCCGCCGCTGGGGGCTGGGCCTGTCCGGCCCCGCCAGGCCCCGGGAGCGGAGGGGCGGGGAGGGCGGCGAGGGGCCGCCGGCCCCAGGAGGGGGCTCCGCGGGCTGCCGAGGAGAGCGGCTCGGCCCCGCGGCCACGGCACTGCGGCCCCCCTAGGGCCCCATCCCCCGGGCCCCGAGGCCTCTCCTGCGCTGCCCCTGCCCGGCACCGGGCCGCGCTGAGGTGGGGGGGGAGGCGGCCTGGGCCCGGGCCCGTCCCCTCACCCACAGGCACGGCCGAGGGGCTCCCTTACGCCGCCCCCGCCATGCCCGCCGCCTCGGCCCCCGCTCCGCTGTGCCGGCCCCGCTGGCGCTGCGGGGCTGCCCGGGCTGAGGGCGGCGCGGCCTCCCCCTCACGGCCGCCCCAGGCTCGGCGCCGCCATGTTGGCTCCGTCCGCTCCGCTCCCCGCTCGCAGGCGGCCGCCGCGGCTCCGGCGCGACGCAACATCCGGGGACGCGGCCCCGCCCCCCGGCGCGGCCCCGCCCCACATCCGGGCCCCGCTCACCTCTGCGCCTTCACTCCCATTGGGAAAGGCGGGCGGCGCGGCGCCCTCTTGGATAAGGGCAGAGGGGCGGGCACATCCGGGTCACCGGCCGCCGGCTTCAGCGCCCTCCAGGAGCACTGGCGCGCTGCCGCCATATTGGGTGAGGGCAAGCTGGCAAGGCCGCCACGCCCTTAGGGCACGTGGGGCCGCGGCCGCCATTTCGGGAGAGGGCAGGCGGGGTCCCCCCGCCGCGGCTTCGCGCCTATTGCGGGTCATGAGGGGGCGCCGCCATCTTGGCTGAGGGCAGAGTGACACGACGCGGGGCGCCGGCTCCGCGCGGGGGGGGTCCCCGGGGTTGGGGGGGTCCCCGGAGTTGGGGGGGTCCCTTGGGGTCTTCTTGGGGACTGAGGGTTTGCGGCGGGGGGGGTGTCCCTGGGGAGCCCTGTGAGGAAGGGGAGGCCCTTGAGGGGGGCGTTTGATGGGGGGGTCCTGGGGACACGGGGGTCCCTCCCCAGGAAGGGCACCTCGGGGCCCGGCTCGCCCTTCCCCCCGTCTCCGGCAGATGGAGCCAGGCGGGCCGGGCCCGCACCCATGGAGGGGGGGGGCACCCATGAGCCCCGCCCCAGCCCTGCTCCCCCCCCCCCGCGTACCTTTGCACCCTCCTGGGGTGGGGAAACTGAGGCACGGCCGGGGGGGGGGATCGTCACCCCGGGGTCCCCGTGTCACCCCCCCTCGTGCCGCGGGTGGCCGCGCCCCGCGCTCGGGAAGGGCGGACGCGCCCCGGGGCGCTGCGGGGGCGGCCACGCGCGGGGTGTTCCCCCCCCCCCGGGGTCCCCGCGCCTCGCAACCCCAATTAGTCGTTAATTAAGTCCGCACGCGCCGGGGTGGCGTCCCCGCCGGGATGGGGTCACGGCGGGGCGGGGGGTGCTCTCGGGGGTGGGACGGGGGGGTAGGATGGGGGTCCGGGGGGGGCAGGATTGGGGGGGCGAGTGTGCAGGAACGGGGGCCCGGGGGGGCAGGACGGGGGGTCCGGGAGGGGCAGGAGTGGGGGGGGGACGGGGGGGGGGCCAGGACGGGGGGTCCGGGGGCAGCAGGATGGGGGGGGGGGCTCGGGGGACAGGACGGGGGTCCCGCAGTGGGGAGCGGGGGGTAAGGATGGGGGTCCGGGGGGGGCAGGGTGGGGGTCCGGGGGGGCCGCGGGCGCAGGGAAGGGTTAAGGCGGGCGGGGAGCGGGTGAGTCAGCGGGGCCGCCCCGGCCCCCCCGGCCCCCCCCGGCCCGCCCCCGCCGTGCCTATCCCGGGCGGCGCCGCGCCCCGCCACTGCCCGCTCCGCGCCGCGCCGCTCCGCACCGTGAGTACCGGCCCGGGGGGGCCCCCTGCCCCCCCATCAGCGGGGGGGAGCCCCCCAGGCTGCACCTTCTTGGGGGGGACCCCATGGCTGCACCACGCTTAGGGGGGGGCTCAATCGTGCACCCCGCGTGGAGGGGGGGGGGGGATCCTGCAGCTTGCTTGGGGGGGGGCCAATCCCGCACCCTGCTATGGGGGGGCCCAATTCTGCACCCCTCATTTAAATTAAAATCTTCTGCGCCCCCCCCGGGCATCCCCCCCTCGGCGGGGAACCCCAAACCTGCCCCCCTGCCAGAGGGGGACCCCGCTCCTGCCCCTCCCGTTAGGGGTGGGCCCCATCCTGCCCCCCCGCAGCGGGGCCTGCGGGCGTTGTGCCCCCCCCCCATTAAAGGGGGACCCAACCCCGCACCCCCCTTTGGAGGGGGACCCCGAAATGGGCACGTGGGCCAGGGCCACCCCCCCGGAGGGTTTGGGGTGTCCGTGGAGGGGGATATCCCCCCACACCCCCCCCAAAAGATGCTCCTGCACCCCGGGGGGGCCGCATCCTGCCTGGGGGGGGCCGGGGGGGTCCCCGGTGCTGAGCGGGGGAGCCCCAGCCCCGCCGCCCGCCCCACACCCCCCCGGAGCCCCCCAAGTTTTCGGAGCGAAGCCGCGGGCTGGGCCAGTTCCTGTTTCGGTGGCGCTGGGGTGTGGCAGTGGTGGCCCCGACCCTGTCCCCAACCCTGTCCCCAACCCTGCGGCAGCGCGGGGGGGGGCGCGCTGAGCTTGAGGGGGGGTCGTGGGGCTGGGGGGGGGGGGGGGGGCAGGCGTGTCCCCACGCTGCCGTCACCCCACATCTCCGCCAGGCCCAGGCATCCCTTCCCAAAATGATGGGGGGGGGTGTGGGGGGGGTGTGACCCCTTTGGGGAGGGGGGTGACCCCTTGGGGGGGCCGCTTTGGGGCTGCCCCCCCCGTGACCCCTCAGTTATGGGGAAACTGAGGCAGGGAGCGCCCCGCCCAGGGAGGGGGCCGGGGGCTTTGTGCAACCCCCCCCTCCCTGACTCATCGGGGTTCCCCAGGGTGCCCCATGGCCTGAGGGGGGGGGGACACGGGACACACCCGCCTGGGTGTCCCCCCCCCGCCCCCGGCCCCACCCCGCGGCCGGAGCTGAGTCATTCCCGGCGGCTGGAAAACCGCTCACACGTGTGATGAGCGGTGCCAGCCTCAGCCCGCCGGCGGGGCGGGGGGGTGCGGGGGGGTGCGGGGCGGCGCGGGGCTGAGCTGTGTCCCCCCCCGCAGCCCCCGCCATGCCGTCCCAGATGGAACACGCCATGGAGACCCTCATGTTCACCTTCCACAAGTACGCGGGGGACAAGAACCACCTCAGCAAGGAGGACCTGCGGGCCCTCATGGAGAAGGAGTTCCCCGGCTTCCTGGAGGTGGGGGCGGCGGCGGGCGGGGGGCCCCTAGAGCACCCCGAGATCAGCCCCTACAGCACCCCAGGATCGAGCCCTATAGCGTCCTGGGACCAGCCCCTATAGCACCCCAAGATTGGACCCTATAGCACCCAAAATCAGCCCCTATAGTACCCCGAGATCAGCCCCTGTAGCACCCCAGTATTGGACCCTATAGCACCCCAAGATCACCCCCTATAGCACTCTGGGACCACCCCCTGTAGCACCCCGAAATCAGCCCCTATAGCACCCAAGATCCACCCCTATATCACCCTGAAATCAGCCCCTTATAGCACCCCAAGATCACCCCCTATAGCACTCTGAGGTCCGCCACTATAGCACCCTGAAATCAGCCCCTATAGCACCCAAGGTCAGCCCCTATAGCACCCAAAATCAGCCCCTATAGCACCCCAAGGTCACCCCCTATAGCACCCTGAGGTCAGCCCCTATAGCACCCAAAATCAGCCCGTATAGCACCCCAAGATCACCCCCTATAGCACCCCAAAATCCGCCCCTATATCACCCTGAAATCAGCCCCTATAGCACCCCAAGGTCACCCCCTATAGCACCCCAAAATCCGCCACTATAGCACCCAAAATCAGCCTGTATAGCACCCCAAGATCACCCCCTATAGCACCCCAAAATCAGCCCCTATAGCACCCTGGGACCATCCCCTGTAGCACCCCAAGATCACCCCCTGTAGCACCCCGAGATCCGCCCCTATAGCACCCAGGCCCCGCCCCACACACCCCACCAGCACAGCCCCCCCCCCCCGTAGGGTCCCGGGGCCCCCCCGCGGGCAGGGGGTGTTGGGGGGCGCTGACCCCCCCGTGTCGGCAGAACCAGCGGGACCCGATGGCGCTGGAGAAGATCCTGCGGGACCTGGAGCAGAGCCGCGACGGGCGCGTGGGCTTCCAGGGCTTCTTCTCGCTGGTGGCCGGGCTGACCATCGCCTGCAACGACTACTTCGTGCTGCACATGAAGCAGAAGGGCCGCAAGTGAGCGGGGGGCACCCATGGGTGCTGCCCCCCACCCCAGGGGCTGCCCCCCACCCGTGGGTGCTGCCCTGACACCCATAGGTGCTGCCCCCCACCCCTGGGGCTGCCCTGACACCCCTGGGGCTGCCCTGACATCCAGGGGGCTGCCCCCCAGCCCTGGGGGCTGCCCCCCACCCCAGGGTGCTGCCCCACACCCGTGGGTGCTGCCTGACACCCCCCCCCTGCTGCCCCCCCCCCAATAAAGGTGTTTTCTACTACACTGGAGCTGCCTCATTTCTTGGGGTCCCCGTGGTCACCCCGAGGTCCCCGTCCCTTTGGGGTCCCTGTCACCCTGGGGTGCCCCTGGGGTCCCCACCACAATGGGGTCCCCAATACCCCGAGGTCCCCATCCCCTTGGGGTCCCTGTCACCCTGGGGTCCCTGCCTCCCCCAATACCCTGTCACCCTGGGGTGCCCCTGGGGTCCCTGTCCCCTGCCCCCCCCCAGCCCCACCCATGGGGTGACCCCAGCCATGGGGGGGGGTGGAGCACAGGCCCCCCCCAAACTGCTGGAGGTGGTGTGGTAGGTGGGGTCCCCCAAAAGGGGTGTATAGGGGGTGTAGGGGGGTCTATAGGGGTGTAGGGGAGTATGAGCGTGTATAGGGTGGGTATGGGGGTGTATGGGGGGTGTATAGGGGTGTAGGGGGTGGGTATGGGGGTGTATAGGGGGTGTAGGGGGGTTTGGGGGTGTATAGGGGGTGTATAGGGGTGTAGGGGGTGGGTATGGGGGTGTATAGGGGGTGTAGGGCGGTTTGGGGGTGTTCAGAGGTCCGGGGGGGCTGTATAGGGGTGCGTAGGGCTGTAGAGGGACCTACAGCGTCCAGCGAGGGCTGTACAGGACTGGAGAGGGGCAGTATGGAGAGGGGCAGTCTATAGGGGTGCCCGGGGCTGTCGAGGGGGTCTATAGGGCCCGTGCAGGGGGACACCTTGACCTCTGGGTGACCTCAAGGGCTGCGGAGGGTTGTGCGGGGCTGTACAGGCACCGGGGCTGGGTAAGGCCTGCAGAGGGCTGTATAGGCACGTATAGGGCCTGTAAGGGCTACAGAGGTGTGGGTGTAGGGGCTGTAAGGGCTGTCCAGGGCTGCAGGGGGGTGTATAGGGGCTGTACAGGGCTGTATAGAGGGGTACGGGGGGCTGCAGGGGCTGTATGGGGTGGTATAGGGTCTCTAGGGGTCTGTAGGGGTCTATAGGGGTCTATAGGGTCTGTAGGGATCTATAGGGGCTGTAGGGGGTTACGGGGGTCTATAGGGGTCTGTAGGTGTCTCTAGGGGTCTCTAGGGGCTGTGGGGGTCTATAGGGGTCTATAGGGGTCCCTCGGGGCTCCTACGGAATCCGAGGAGGCCCCGCCCCGCCGGTGACGCGGGTGGGCAGCGGTGCAGGGGGCGCTGGGAGTGACGTCACTGCTGGGGGTGACATCACGGCTGGGGGTGACGTCACCGCCGGCTTCCAGAGGGGCAGCACCGCGTCCCCCTGACAAGACGTGACGTCACCGACCCGGCGTGACGTCATGATGCGGCTGCTCCCGTCCCCCCGCCGCCCGGAGGGACACCCCGGCTGAGCGACACCGACACCGCCGTGTCCCCCCTCCGTGTCCCCGCCCGGGGATAGGGGGCGGGGCCTGGGGCGGGGCCTGACCGTGTGGGCGTGGCCGTGGGCGGGGCTTGCCGGGAGTGGGCGGGGCCGGGCGCCCCCGCCCCGGGTCTGCGGGGGGGCGACACGCGGGGGCGGGGCGGGGCCGCGGGGACCCCCGGGGTCCCTGTGGCGATCGCCAACGCTGCGGGCTCAGCTGCCCCCACGAGCCGTGGGGGTTGAGCACCGGGGGCGCGGGGGGGGCCGCGGCTGCGCCCCAAAACCCGGCATGTTGGGGTGCCGTGGGGTCCCATCACTGCGCCCCAGGGCCACGCACATCGCGGTGCCGTGGGGTGTCACAGCTGCACCCCAAACCCGGACACATCGGGGTGCCGTGGGGGTCCCGTGGCTGCACCCCAAAGGTGGGAGCATCGCGGTGCCGTGGGGTCCCATCACTGCACCCCAAATCCGGACACATCGGGGTGCTGTGGGGTCCCATTGCTGCACCCCAAACCCGGACACATCGGGGTGCCGTGGGGTGTCACAGCTGCACCCCAAACCCGGACACATCGGGGTGCCGGGGGGTGCCACAGCTGCACCCCGAAGCTGAGCCCCTCGGGGTGCCGCGGGGTCCGTGGGGCCTGGGGGTGTCGGAGCCGCCCCCGGGGGATTTGGGGCCGCGGTGCCGGTCCCCACCCGGGTCCCCGCTCCTCCCGGGGTCACCGGGGTCACGGGGGGTGGGGGGCACCCCCGGCCACCCCGCTCCCCGCGCCGCCCCCCCCGTGCCTCAGTTTCCCCCCCGGCCGCCCCGTGGAAAGTCGGAAATTTCCAGTGCGTGGGGCCGGGGGGGCAGGATGCCGGGGGGGGGCAGGATGCCGGGGGGGCCCCGGCGCCCTTATAACGCCTGCCCGCGCCGCCCGCGCCGCCGCCGCCGCCATGCGAGGTAGGGCCTGGCACGGGGGGCTGCGGCGGGGGCACACGCGTGTGCGGGCGTGTGCTCACCTGGGGGTGCGTGCGAGGCCGGGGGAGCGGGGGGCTGCGTGTGGCGGGGGGGCGGGAGGGGGCCTGCGCGTGTGCAACGGGGTGGGGGGAGCCGGCGGGGGGGCTGGGCACGCGTGTGTGCACACGTGTGGGAGCGTGCAAGCGTGTGCGAGCGTGTGGGGGGAGCGGGTGGGAGCGTGCTGGGGTGTGCACGCGTGTGTGCGAGGGCGCGGGAGCTCGCGGGTGTGCGTGTGCGTGTGCAGTCAGTGGGAGCCCGTGAGGGCACACGGACGTGGTGCAGGCGTGTGTGCGTGTGCAAGGGTGTGGGAGCACGTGTGCGTGTGCAAGGGCGCGGGAGCGTGTCAGAGCAGGCGTGCCAGCAGCGGGAGCGGGCGGGAGCGTGTGTGCAAGGGCCTGGGGGCACACGGGGATCCACACGCGTGTGCAAGCAGTGGTGAGCTGCGTGGGGGTGTGCAAGGGTGCGGGCGGGGGCAGGTGCGTGTGCGAGAGGGGGGAGAGCGTGTGTGTGCAGCCGTGTGGGCACGGGGTGGGGGGGTGCAACAGGTGGGGGCACACGGGTGTGTGTGTGTGTGCACACGCGTGGGCACGGCTGCGTGCTTGTGTTGGACCGTGCGTGTGTGCACGCGTGTGAGTGTCTGTGCGCGTGCGAGGACAGGGCGTGTGCGTGTGTAAGAGCACCCAGAGCTGCCAGAGCACAGGGGCTGCGTGTGTCAGCGTGTGTCAGCGTCACACGTGTTTTACAGCTCACACAGGCGTGTTGGCACATGTTACAGCATGACCACACGTGTTGTGGCGTGTGCGGGCGTGTTTCAGGGCACACGCATGACGAGGGTGGTGTAAGTGCGTGTGCACACACCACGGGGGCTGGGCACGCGTGTTACAGCGTGTCGCTCCGTGCACACACACGTTAGAGCCTGTGCCTGCGTGTGCACGCGTGTTACAGTGTGTAGCTGCATGCGCACGCGTGTTATGGTGTGTGCACCCATGTTGCGGGGCGGTGCAGCGCGTGCGGGTGTTGTACATGGCCCCGGGGACGTGCACGCGTGTTGTGGGGTGTACACGCGTGTTGTGGGGTGTACACGCGTGTTGTGGGCTGTACACGTATGTTATCGCATGTTGCTGCGTGTCCCGGCGCCGCCGGGCAGCCCCGTTTCCCCCCACACCCGCAGCTGCAGCTGCGAGCGCCCGAGGCCGGGGGGGCGGGTGCCCCCCAGCACCCATGGGTGCCCCCGCGCACCTGCGGGTCGGGCGCTCGCCCTCAGATGTGGCGGGGGCTGGCAGCTGCGCGGGGCCGGCGCAGGTGACACGGATGGGGACACGGACGGGGACACGGACGGGGACACGCAGGTGGCCCCGCTCCCGCGCTGCCCCCCCCCCGCAGCCCCTCCTCCCCCAGTTTAGCACTGGGGAAACTGAGGCAGGGCCAGGGGCACCCATGGGTGCTGGGCCCGGGGTCCCCTCCTTCCCCTCCGTGTCATGGCGTGTTGGCCTGTGCCGTGACGTGTCCGCCTGTGTCATGGCGTGTTTTGCCGTGACGCCGCACCGGAGCGGGGTCGGGAGCGCCGGATCGTTCCCCCGCCCTGGGCACGGTGGGTGCTGATGGGTGCCAGCGGGTCCCTGTGGGTGCTGGGGGGTGTCCCTGGGGCTCACGGGTGCCCATGGGGCTGGTGGGGGCCAGCGGGTGCCCTGAGGTCACCGGGTCCATGTGCAGCTGATGGGTGCTGGGGGGGCTGATGGGACTGGTGGGTGCTGGGGGGAGTTGATGGGTGCTGGGGGGGCTAATGGGTGCTGGTGGGCACCCACAGTCCTAGCGGGTGCTGGTGGGGCTGACAGGTACCAGTGGGTGCTCGTGGTGCTGGCAGATGCTCATGGGTGCCGGTGGGTGCCCTGGGGCTGGTGGGGCTGATGGGTGCTGGTGGGTGCTGGTGGAAATGGTGGGTACCGGTGGGTGCCCCGAGTCCTGGAGGGTGCTGGTGGGGCTGATGGTTGCTGGTGGGTGTTGCTGGTGGGTGCTGGTGGGGCTGGCGGGTGCCGTTGGGTGCTGGCGGGTACCGTCGGGTGCTGCTGGCGGGCGCCCAGGGGAGCCGGTGCCCCCAGGTGCGGGTGGGTGTCGTGGGAGCGGCGGGTGCCGGCGGGTGCTGGGCGAGACCTCGTCGACCTCTCGCCGCCGGTTCCCGGCAGGAGCGGCACCGAAACGGCGCTTCCTGGCAGCCGCCGGCGCCGGCCCCGTTGACTAATGCGGGCGCCGGGCGCGGGGTGACTCAAAGCGCCGAGGTCCCGGGGGGCCGGTGCTGCCGCGGGGGTCCCCGGTGCCCGGCCGCCGGTGCCGGATGCGAGGGCGGCCGCCGGGCCCCAAAACTGGGGCGGGTGGAAAAAGCCGACGAAGCGGATTCGGCCGCGGGGAGGAAGAGGTGTGCGGGCGTGTGCGCGCGTGTGCGCGCGTGTGCGCGCGAAGGAGCGGCCGCGTGGCGCGTGCGAGCGTGCGCCGGGGCGCGAGGGCGCGCGGGAGCGTGTGCGAGCACCGGCCTGTGCGAGCGGCCCCCGAGCGCGCCGGAGCGAGCGGGAGCGTGCGCGGGTGTGCCCCGGCGTGTGCAAGCGCGCACGAGCGTGCGCAAGCGTGCGGCAGCCTGCGGGAGAGCGCACAAGTGTTCACAGCTTTGCACGACCCTTTGCAAACGTGCCCGAGCGTGTGCGCGTGACGGAGGGTGTGTGCGTGTGCCCAAGCGTGCCCAAGCGTGCAACAGCCCCCCCCAACACCCCCGTGCTCGCACAACCACGCGCGAGCGTGCACAAGTGCGCCTGTACGTGAATGTGAGCGTGCAAGCGTGTGCAAGCTGGCAGGAGGGGGCTGGGGCGTGTCTGGGGGCGCACAAGCGTGTGCAAGGGTGCACCGAGGTGCTCGCACGTGCACGGGCAGAGGGTGACAAGCCGGTGGCAGTGGGGGGACAAGAGCCGTCGGGGTGGGAGGGGGCTCCTGGGCGTTCTGGGGCATCACCAGGGTTGGGGTCCTCCCGGCTGCGGTGTCCCCACCCCGGTGTCCCCACCCCGGTGTCCCCCCAGTTCAGCCGTTCCCCGACTCTGGTGTCCCCCATCCCTGTGATCGCACCCCACGGTCCCCTGCCCGCCCGGCGGGGGCAGCGGGGCTGTGCCAGGGCCACCCAGGGCCACCCCAGGGCCGTGCCGGGGCGCGGGCGCCTTCCTGCGAGGTGGGGCCGTGTCCCAGTTGTGGCTTCGCCGGCGCTCGCTGTCGCTGCGGTTTCGGCAGCCCCCGGCGTCCGGCAGCGCCCACCCTGCGCCGGGGGACGCCCCGGGGGCACCCACGGGCTGCTGGGGGGGACCCGAGCCCGTAAGGGACGTCGGAGCCCGTGGGGGTGGCACAGGACCCCGCAGGGGCCACGGGAGCTCACGGGGGGCACGTGAGCCCGTAAGGGACACGCGTGGCCGATGGGGACACCGGTGCCCCAGGGGACATGGGAGCCCATGGGGGGCCGGTGACAACATGGGTGACGGACGCGGTCCCGGAGAGGACACGTGGTGGCACGGGGTCCTCAGGGGCCCGTGGGGTGACGTGGGAAACCAGGGGGGGGACCCAGGAGCAGCCCAGGGGGTGACAGGTGAGCCCACGGGGGACGTGAGCCCACAGCGGCCACGTGAGCACGTGTGGTGACACGTGAGCCCGGGAGGGACACGCGGTCCTGTGGGGGACACGGGAGCGTGTCGGGGACTCTGTGAGCCCCCCGGGGACACGGGACCCACGTGGGACCGGTGAGTCCCCGAGGGACAACTGAGCCCCGCGGGGACACGTGAGCCCCTGGGGGAGCGTGCGAGGACGCCCGTGGCACATGGTGGTCCTGCGGGGACCACGTGAGCCCGGAGGGGCCGTGAGCTCCCCCGGGGGGTCCCTGCTGGGGGTGGGCGCCCACGTCCCCCCTCCCGCCCGCAGCCCACATCGAGGTGATCCCCTGCAAGATCTGCGGGGACAAATCCTCGGGGATCCACTACGGCGTCATCACCTGCGAGGGCTGCAAGGTGGGCCGGGGGGGGCCGGGGGGGCCGGGGGGGGGTGATGAGGGGGCGCCAGGGGGGTGCCAGGGGGTGCTGAGGGGTGTCGGGGGTGTTGGGGGAGAGCTGGGGGGTGCCAGGGGTGTGTTGGGGGGTGCCGGGGGGTGCTGGGGGGTGCCGGGGGGGGCCTGGGGGGTGTCAGGCAGTGCTGGGGGGTGCTGGGGGGTGCCAGAGGTGCTGAGGAGTGCCTGGGGGGTGCTGGTGGGTGCCGGGGCGTTCTGGGGGGTGCTGGGGGGTGCTGAGGAGTGATTGGGGGGTACCAGGGGGGTGCAGGGGGTGCCGGGGGGTGCAGGGGGTGCCAGGGGGTGCTGAGGAGTGCCTGGGGGGTACCAGGGGGTGCCAGGGGGATGCCGGGGGGTGCTGAGGAGTGCTTGGGGGGTACCAGGGGGTGCCGGGGGGGTACCAGGGGGTACCAGGGGGTACCGGGGGGGTGCCGGGGGTGCCGGTGCTGACCCCCGCGCAGGGCTTTTTCCGGCGCAGCCAGCAGAGCAGCCTGAGCTACGCCTGCAGCCGCCAGCAGAACTGCCCCATCGACCGCGCCAGCCGCAACCGCTGCCAGCACTGCCGCCTGCAGAAGTGCCTGCGCCTCGGCATGTCCCGCGACGGTGGGTGACACCAGGGGGGCGCGGGGCGCCCGGAGGAAGCGGGGGGCCCGTGGGTGCGGCCGGAGGAAGCGGGGGGTGAGGGCCGCGGCGGCACGCGCGTGGGGCCGGAAAGCGCCGGTGTCCCGCTTATGTAGGTCGCGGGGAGCCGGGGCCGGCGCGGGCACACGTGTGCGGCCACGCGTGTGACAGGCGTGTGACACGCGTGTCCCCGGCGCCGCCGCAGCCGTCAAGTTCGGCCGCATGTCCAAGAAGCAGCGGGACCGGCTGCAGGCCGAGGTGCAGCAGCAGCTGGAGCAGCGGCAGCGGGAGCGGGCGGCCGAGGGGGCCCCCCCCGGCTCCCTGGGGCTGGTGGGGTGCCGGGGCCACCCGCTGACCCCCGCTGGCACCCCGGGGTGCCCCAGCACCCGCCACGGCGGGACGGAGAGCAGGGCTGGTCCCGCGGCGGAGCCAGAGCCGGGGCGGCTGGAGGGCACCGAGCGGGACCCGGATGGGGACGGGGACGGCCCCGACTGGTGCCCCCACCCCGATGTCGGCGGCCTCCTGGAGTCACCCACATCCTCCAGCGTGGAGATCGGTGAGTCGCTGGGGGCCACGTGCCCGTGGGGGCTGGGTTGGTCACCCATGGGTGCTGGATGGTGGTGGGACCTGTCCCCATCACCCATGGGTGCTCAGTGGCGATGGGACCTGTCCCCATCACCCATGGGTGCTCAGTGGCGGTGGGACCTGTCTCCATCACCCATGGGTGCTCAGTGGCGGTGGGACCTGTCCCCGTCACCCATGGGTGCTTGGTGGTGATGTGACCTGTCCCCATCACCCATGGGTGCTGGATGGTGGTGGGACCTGTCCCCATCACCCATGGGTGCTCAGTGGCGGTGGGACCTGTCCCCATCACCCATGGGTGCTCGGTGGCGGTGGGACACGAGCGGGGGCTGCCCGCCCTGTCCCTGTCCCCGTCGCAGCCCCCGTCCCCCCGCAGAGCACCTCACCCAGAACGTCCTCAAGTCCTACCGCGAGACGTGCCAGCCCCGCGCCGAGGACCTGCAGCTGCGCCGCTGGGACACCTTCTCCCGCGAGGAGATCTGCGCCTACCAGGGGCAGGTGGGGCCGCGGGGTGGGGCCGGGGAGGGGCCGCGAGGGGCCCCGTGGGACACCGGGCGCCGCGGGGGCCGTTCCCGGGGGTCGCGGTGACGGTGGCGGCCGGTGCCGCAGTCGATGGAGGAGATGTGGCGGCGCTGCGCCGGGCGCGTCACCGAGGCCATCCAGCACGTGGTGGAGTTCGCCAAGCGCCTGCGCGGCTTCATGGAGCTCTGCCAGAACGACCAGATCGTGCTCCTCAAAGCGGGTACGGGGCCACCGCGTCCCCAGGGCCACCCCAGCCCCTTGTCCCCCACCCTGGGGCCACTCCATCCCCTCATCCTCAGCCCTAGGGCCACCACGTCCCCTGTCCCCACCTTGAGGCCACCCCATCCCCTTGTCCTCAGCCCTGGGGCCACCCCATCTCCTTGTCCTCAGCCCCAGGGCCACCATGTCCCCTTGTCTCCCACCCCAAGGCCACCCCATCCCCTTGTCCTCAGCCCTGGGGCCACCGTGTCCCAGCCCCAGTGTCCCCAGGCGATGGGCTGCTCTGGTCCCATCAGAGAGGTGACAGTCCCTAGAGGATGCCATGGCCCCATGGCCGGGGGGTGGCGGTCCCCAAGGGATGGTGTCCCCACGGGTCCCCCCGGGGAGGTGACAGCCCCCAGGGCTGGTGTCGCGGGGGGCACCGACCCCACCCCGAGCAGCAGCCCCGCGGGGCCCCGCGTCCCCGGTGCCACCGTCCCCGTCCCCGTCCCCTGCGGGCGGCGGCAGGCGCCATGGAGGTGGTGCTGGTGCGCATGTGCCGAGCCTTCAACTCCGACAACCGGACCGTCTTCTTCGAGGGCAAGTACGCGGGCGCCGAGCTCTTCCGCTCCCTGGGTAGGGCCGGGGACACGGGGGGGGACACGGGGGGACACGGGGACACGCGCGGTGACGAGGGCTCCCCCCAGGCTGCCACGAGCTCATCGGCTCCATCTTCGACTTCGCCCAGAGCCTCTGCGCTCTGCACTTCTCCGAGAGCGAGGTGGCCCTCTTCAGCGCCCTCGTCCTCGTCAACGCCAGTGAGGGGCCCCCGCGCCCCCCCGCGCCCCCCCCGCGCCCCCCTTTCCCTCCCTGGCCCCGTGGGAACCCAAACGGGCCTTTGCCCAAACCCCCCTGCTTTTGTCCTAAAGCGGGTGCTGGGTTTGGGTGTCCTGGGCTGGCCCCTGCTGGCCCCTCGCCCTGTCCCTGGGGTGTCCCCACCCTGGGCCTCTCCTGTCCCGCTCTCTGTCCCAGTGGGTCCCTGTCCCCATCCTGTCCCCATCCCTGTCCCTGTCCTGTCCCCATCCTGTCCCCAGCTTTGTCCCCATCCCTGTCCCCATCCTGTCCCCATCCCTGTCCCCAGCTTTGTCCCCATTCCTGTCCCCATCCCTGTCCCCATCCCTGGTCCCCATCCTGTCCCCATCCTGTCCCCATCCCTGTCCCTGTCCTGTCCCCATCCCTGTCCCCAGCTTTGTCCCCATCCCTGTCCCCATCCCTGTCCCCATCCCTGGTCCCCATCCCTGTCCCCATCCCTGGTCCCCATCCTGTCCCCATGCCTGTCCCCATCCCTGTCCCTGTCCTGTTGTGGTCCCCACCCTGTCCCCATCCTGCCACGGTCCCACCTCTCCCCATCCCCATCCCTGTCCTTGTCACCGTCTCCATCCCTGTCCCTGTCCCCATCCTGTCTCCACCCCTGTGGGGAAGGGGGGTCCATCCCCATCCTGTCCCCGTCCCCACGCTCCCCCCTCTTGTCCCCTGTCCCCAGACCGGCCGTGGCTGCAGGAACAGGCCAAGGTGGCTCGGCTGCAGGGACGCCTGGAAGTCGCCTTCCGCCTCCTGCTGCGCCGGACCCGCCGCGAGGGGCTGCTGGCCAGGGTGCGGGACGGGGACACGGGGACACGGGGGGGACAGGGGGTGCGGGGACAGGGGGGAGAGGGTGGACAGGGGGTGGGGGAGAGGGGGACGGGGGGGGACAGGGGGTGTGGGGCGCAGGGCCGGGAGCGGGGGGGGTGGCCGCCACGGGCAGGGGTTCGCCCTGGGGCGCCCTGTGTGACACGCGCGTGCGTCCCCCCGCCCCGTGCGTGTCCCCCCCGTGACGGGCGCGTGTCCCCGTGGGCAGCTGCCGCCGGCCGGGCGCCTGCGGGCGCTGTGCTCGCAGCACGTGGAGCAGCTCCAGGCCTTCCGCCGCCTGCACCCCGGGGTGCTGCACGCCGCCTTCCCCCCGCTCTACCGCGAGCTCTTCGCCTCCGAGGCCGAGACCCCCGGCAGCGCCCGCTGAGCCCCGGCCCCCCCCCGCCCCCCGCCCGCTGCGCCGCGGGGGTGCCAGCGCCCGGCGACGGCCCGGCACCCGCTGGGGCTTCGGCACCCGGTGACAGCCTGGCACCCAGCAGGGGTTTGTCACCCAGCAGTGCTGTCACCCAGAGGAGCTTCGTCACCCGGTGACATTCCATCACCCGGCGATGCTCCGTCACCCTGAGGACCTTTGTCACCCGGTGACACTCCATCACCCGAGGGTGCCCCCACCCCACAGAGCAGTTCAGGGTCCCCGGGGCCGCGGTGGGTGCTCGGCCCCGCCCGGGACAGGCCCACGCGCCCCCGGGGCTCCCCCACGGCCACCGGCTCCCACGCGTGCAGACACACGTGGGCCCCGCCGCTACGGGTGGCCCGGGGCAGTGCCGGGGGGGCCCGGGCGGGGCCGCGGCTGTACCGAGGTGCAATAAAGGCATTTTGGGGGACGGCGAGTCCGTGGGCTCCGTCACGGGGGGAGCGGCGGCGCGGGGGGGGGCGCGACACGGCACGAGCCCCCCGGGACCCCCCGGCCGCGCCGCGCGGGGCATTGTGGGACGGCGCAGAGCCCACTGCCCTCGCTCTACGGGACGCGCCGCACGTCACTCACGTCTCGGGGCGGGTCCGAGCCCTCGGTGCTGCTCGCTGATTGGCTTCAGCCGGCGCCGCGCGGCGCGGATTGGCCGCTTTATTCCCAGGCAGGCGCTGTGTCCCGCCCCCTCGCCCCTTTCTTCCCTCCCCCTCCTGTGGGAGCCCGTCCGGGGATTGGCCGCGGCGCTTCGGGCGGTGATTGGCGGGGCGGGGAGCAGCGGCGCCGCGATTGGCGCGGGGCGGGCGGGGGCGGGGCTAACGGCGGCCGGGCGCGTGAGGCGGCGGCGGCGGCTCGAGGGGCGAAGCCGGGCCCGGTCGGGGCTGGGCCCGGGGCTGCGCCGCCGCGATCGGGGCCCCCGGGTGGGTTGAGGCCTCCCCGGGAGGCGGCGGGACCGCGGGGCGGGGCGGGGGTTGGCGGTGCCCACCCGCTGCGGCGTCAGCTCCTCTCCCGGAGCGCCAGGAGCCGCGGCCTGTTCCGGCGGAACCGGGGCTGAGGCCTGAGCCGGTGGCCGGGCCCTCTGCGGCGGGTGCGCGGGCGGGAGGTTCCGGGACGGGGCGGGGGCTCGGGCAGGGCTGGGGAGAGGCTCCTGGGAAAACCTCTCCTCCCTCAGCCCGCGGGGGGACGATGGCGGCGCGCGGCTGCTGGAACAACCTGACGACGCTGCAGAGAGCCGCGGTGGTGCTGGGGATCCCGGCGGGCGCCGCCGTCTGCTACATCCTGTACCGCAGGTACCGGGAGAGCCGAGGTGGGTGTCGCAGCCCCGCTGCTGTGCCCAGGTTTGAGCCTTCAGCTGCCTCCCGCAGACCCCGAGCGCGCTGAGAAACACCCCGGGGACTTCCAGAGCCGCCGCGGGGCCGCTCCCGGGGCTCGGGGAGGCTCTCGGAGGAGCTTTGCCCGGTTTGAATGTCTCTTGTGCTGTTTATAACCCCCCCGGGGGTTTCCCTCTCCCCGCGCGGGTGGATGTGGCGGTGGGGACCCGCTGCCGTCACTCTGCCTCTTTCCCCCCCAGAGGAGCGACTGACCTTCGTGGGAGATGAGGAGCTGGAAATCGAGATGCGAGTGCCCCGGGGGGCTGTGAAATCCATCATCGGCCGGAAGGGAGCCACCATCAAAAAGGTGCGTGATGCCGGAGGCTGCCGCGCTGATGGCAGGGACGGGGAGAGGCCGCGTTTACTGGGAGCGCCAGGAAATGGCAGCCGGGGGCTGGTCCCCCCCCACCCTGTGCCCGCAGCTGAGCCAGGCGACGGGGGCTCACATCGACGTGGAGGGAGAGGACGAGGGCGAGGAGACGACGCTGCTGATTTCGGGCTCCCCCAGCCAAGTCTGCCGGGCGAAAGCCGCCATCCACCAGATCGTGGCGGAGAGCACCCCGGTGTCGGAGCAGCTCTGCGTGCCCCAGAGAGCCGTCGGCAGGATTATCGGTACCCCCACGCGCCGTCCGGTTCCCTGCGGGAGGGCGGTTGGCTCCTGCTTCTCCCTGCCTCAGTTTCCCTGTCCGCCGCAGGCCGGGGCGGCGAGACGGTGCGGGGCATCTGCCGCAGCTCGGGGGCCAAAGTGCTCTGCGAGCGCGAGGCCGACGCCGGCCTGTCCCCGGTCAGGGTCATCCAGCTCTCGGGGACGCGGAAGGAGGTGGCAGCCGCCAAGGTGAGGGGGAGGCGGCGGGGCTGGGGGCAGCTCGGCCGCCCCCCTGCCCCAACGCTCTCCTCTTTTTCTTCTTTTTTTATTTTTTTTTTCCACGCTGTCCCCAAGAAACTCATCCTGGAGAAGCTGGTGGAAGACGATGCTTTCCGGAAGGAGCTGGCGCAGTCGGCGGCGCTGCGGTGCCCGCGCAAGCAGCCCCTGGGGACCCGGCGGGAGCAGGAGCCGCTCCCCAACGGGACGCCGGAGCACGGGGAGGAGGACGGGGGCTCGTCCTGGGACGAAGGCTCCTCCCTGCACCCTGTTCCCGCGGAGCTGGGGGACGAGAGCGAGGAGCCGGCGGCGGGGCCCGAGGCGACGGTGCCGAAATTTGAGGGTGAGAGAAGCCGTTTGCGTCGCGGGAGCCGTTTTAGCGGCGCAGGGTCACCCCGGGGGCTTCGTCCCCCGCGCTCGGTGTCCCTGTCCCCGCTGCGGGCGCTGCCGGGGCCGGGATCTGCCCCTTGGCTTCGACTCTCGCGTTCCCGTCCCTGGGGGAGGCCGGGGCCGCCCCCCCCCGCTCTCACGGGGGTTCCCCCGTAGTTCCCAGCCCCGATTTCAGCTTCCACGCCGACGAACACCTGGAAGTTTACGTCTCGGCCGCGGAAAACCCGAATCACTTCTGGATCCAGATCATCGGCCACCGCAGCCTCCAGCTGGACAAGCTGGCGGCCGAGATGCGGCACTACTACCAGAGCCGCGGCTGCGCCGTGAGTCCCCGCGGGGCCCGGGCTGGGCGTCCCCCTCCCCGTGTCCCCCCGGGGCTGTCACCCCCCCGTCCCCCCTCCCCAGGCAGCGCTCGCCGCCGTCCAGGCCGGGGACATCGTGGCCGCGCCCTACGCCGACAGCGGCGACTGGTACCGCGCCCGCGTGCTGGGAACGCTGGAAAACGGCAACATCGACCTTTACTACGTGGATTTTGGGGACAACGGCGAGGCCCCCCGCGAGGCGCTGCGGGCCCTGCGGTGAGCGTGGGGGGGTGACGCCACCACCAGGGCCGCCGGCGGTGGCGTCCCCGTGTCCCCGCGGCGCCGGGTGACGCGACGGGGCCGTTCTCTCCCCCGCAGGAGCGACTTCCTGAGCCTGCCCTTCCAGGCGCTGGAGTGCGGCCTGGCCGGTGTCGGGCCCGCGGGTGAGCCGGCGGCCGTGCGCGTGTCCCCCGCCCCCCGGTGACGCCTCCGTCCCCCTCCCGGTGCCGCTCAGCCCCCCGTGTCCCCCCTCCCGCAGGCGGGGGCGCCTGGCCCGTGGCGGCGCTGGACGCCTTCGACCGCCTCACGCACTGCGCGGCCTGGAAACCGCTGGTGGCCAAAATCGCCAGTTACGGGCCGGCGGGGCCCGAGGTGCGGCTCTACGCTGCGCACGGCGGCGAGGTGAGGCCCCCGCCGCGACCCCCCCACCCTCAACCCGTCCCCCGGGGCCATCCCCGTTCTCCAGCCCCGTCTCCCTTGGGCGCAGACCCTGGACGTCGGCGCAGAGCTGGTGCGGCTGGGCCACGCCGTGCCCCGGCCCCGCGAGGAGGAGGAGGAGGAGGAGGAAGGGGCGGCGGGTGATGGGCCGCCCGCGGCGGTGACACCGGTGAGCAGACGCGGCCCCGGCGCTGACCCCCAGCCCTCCCGGTGCCGTTAACCGGCTCTTCCCGGCACAGGAGGACGTCACCTGCGCCTCCCTCGAGAGCCTCGGGTCCGAGCCCCAGCGGAGCCCCGGCGAGACTCCCCTGACGCTGTCCTGCGTCAGCCTCTCCGGTAAGCCCCGGTACCGCGCACGGTTACAGCAGGACGCTGCTCTGCGCTGGCCGGGGGGCTGGTACCGTGATACCGGGGCTCCCCGGTCACCCCCCGTTTGGTGCAGACGCTGCCAGCGCCGAGGACAACGGCGGCGGGACCGAGAGGAGCTCCCGGTGACGCCGTCTGCAGCCGCACCGTCCCCGCCGAGACGCCCCGGGAAGGTGTGAGGGGCTCGGGGCGGGAAACTGCGGCACCGCCCACCCCCCGCTGTTACCGGCCGTGGGCCCTTCCCGGTTACCGGCTGCCTCCCTGTTGCACTGGGATTGTTCTCGCCCTGTTTTGGGGTGAGGGGAAAAACCGTTTTTTGGGTGCTGATTCAATAAAATGGAACGTTTGGGAGCTCCCTGCCTCGAACGGGGACCAGGGGGGGAGAACCGGGACCGGGAGGGGGGGGCGCCGGTTTGGGGGGGGCCGGGGGGTGCCCCGGGCATGGGGGAACGACCGCCACGGGGCGGTGTGGGGCGTACTGGGCGCCCAGCTGGGAGCACTGGGAGCACTGGGCGCAGGCGCGCGGCGGGCAGCCCCCGGTGGGGTCCTCGAGCACCGGCGACCGGCCCCGGTGCGACGCTGCTGCGCAAGCGCGGAGCGGCCGGGCCCGGCGGCGCCTTGTGCGCAGGCGCGGGGGGCAGCTCCGCCCGCGGCGGGAGCGGGGTCCTCGGGCGCAGGCGCGCGGCGGGCAGCCCCGCGGGGTCCTCGGGCGGCGCCGGGAGCGGGACGGGGGCGGCCATGTTGGGCCGGGGGGCGGTGGGGGGCTGCGGCCTCCTGGTGCGGGCGGCGAGCCGGGCCCTGAGCCTCAGCCACGGCCGGGTGAGGGCCGGGGGGCGGCACCGGCCGGGCGCGGGACCCGGGGGCGTGTTTGGGCCCCGGCGGGGGCGGTACCGGGGTGTCCGTGGGGGGGCGCAGGGCCTGCGGGCGCGGGGAGCGCTTCGTGGGGTGCGGGGGGGAGGGGGGGCAGCTCTCGTGTCGCATGGGGGAGCTGGGGGGGGTTTCCAGCCGCGGGGGGCTCCCCGGTTGCTCGTTCCCGGGGTCACTCGTCCCTCCCGCGCAGCCCACGGTGGTGGTGGAGCGGTGGTGGCAGGTCCCGCTCAGCAAGGAGGGGCGGCAGCCGCGCCTGCACCCCCGGCGGCACCGCGTGTACCGGCTGGTGGAGGACACCAAGCACCGGCCCAAGGAGGAGCTGGAGCTGATCCTCACCCAGGCGGTGGAGGGTGCGTCCCCCTGTCCCCCGCGGACCCCACATCCCCCGCGTCCCCCCGCCCGCGGCGGCACCGGGCACCGGGCACGATCCTTCCCCCGGTGTCCGTCCCGCGTGGCCGCTCTCCGCGCGGGGCAGAGGCGGGATCCCCCGTCAGACCCCGGATCCGACGATCCGGAGGCCGCAGGGATTCACCCCTCGGCCCGCGGGAAGCTTCGGCCTCAAAACTCTTCATTTCGTGGCGTTCGGGTCTGTCTGTTGGGCTCTTTGTTTTTAGTTTTCCTTCAGGTGGAGCCTCGAGGCCCCGGGGGAGCGGCGGCGCTTCGGCTCGTGCCTCGCTCACGTCCCCTCCATCCCCTCACTCACGTCCCCTCCGTCCCCTCGCTCACGTCCCCTCCGTGCCCCGCTCACGTCCCCTCCGTCCCCTCGCTCACGTCCCCTCCGTCCCCCCTTCACGTCCCCTCCGTCCCCCCGCTCACGTCCCCTCCGTCCCCTCGCAGGTTTGGGGCACCGGGGGGACGTGGTCAGCGTGAGGAAATCCCTGGGGCGCAACAAGCTGCTGCCGCGGGGCTGGGCCGTGTACGCGTCGCCGGAGAACAGGCGGGCGTTCGAGGAGGAGGCGAAGGTGAGAAGCGGCTGCTCCGGGGGCGCCTGGAGCTTTGAAACCGGGAGGACCCGGAGCAGGAGCGAAGGGTTTTGGTTTCAAAGAGCTTCGGGCTCGTCCCTGTCTCCCTCCACCCGCGTGTTTGTGGGTTTTGGGGTCACAAATGCGGCCCCGCGCGCTGATAAATGTCTTTGGTGGGGGCGGGGGAGCCCCCCCGGCCGCGCGGCCTGGCTGACCCTGCCCCGCGCTCACCCTCCTCCTCCTCTTTGCCTTGCAGCTGCGCCGGGAGGGGAGCGTGGAGGCGGTGCAGACCCCGAGCGGGGAGCGGGTGAGCGCGGGGGCACCGTGCCGGGGAAATTCCCGCGTCTTGGAAAGCGCCGACGGGGCGCCGGGAGCCCTCCCCCGCCCGGCTCGGGACCCCCGGCACCCCCCTGCCCGGCCGGGCCCCTCCGCTCCCCGACACCTTCCTCCCGCCGCCACAGACCCTCCGGTTCCTCAGGAAGTGCCGCCTCGAGGTGGGGATGAGGAACAACGTGCGGTGGGAGCTGAGCAGCGAGATCGTGGCGCGGCACTTCCTCAGAAACGTGAGTGGTTCTCGCTGGCGGCGCCCGGACCCGCCGCTGCCGCCCGGGAGCCCTCGGGAGGTGCCGTGGGGGGGCCCAAACCCCGCGGGGGGGGGGGGGGGTGTGTCACCGCGGGGGCTTGAGGAGCCGGCGGCGCGGCCGCGGCCAGTTTGGGGCTCGGCGGGGCACGTGCCGCGCGCGGCTCAGCGGAGCTTTGGGGCCTGATCGGGATTACGGCGGGCGGGCGGTAAATTGGGATGAGGGCCGCGGCCGCCGCCACGGCGCTGGGGCCCGGCAGCCCTGTCCTCGGTGTGGGGGGGTTTGAGGGTCCCGGACAGGGATGGGGAGCCCCGGGGGGGGCTCGCGGCCACCCCCCTCCCCGCCCCTCACTCCTGCTCTTCCCCAGCTGCGGGTGTTCGTGCCGCCCCACGCGCTGAAGCTGCCCGAGGAGCCCATCACGCGCTGGGGCGAGTACTGGTGCGACGTCACGGTGAGCCGCGGCCCCCCCGCCCGGGTCCCAGCCAGCGCGGCCCCCCCGCGCCTCCGCTGCCCCCCCCCGCCGCGTCCCACGGGGCTCCCGCACCGGGGAGGCCCAGAGCCGAGCCGGCTGTGCCCCCCCTCCAGCCCAGGGCGGGGGGCGAGGAGCGGAAATGCTTTATTTCACAAAAACAAACCCAAAACGCAGCAAGAAGCCCCCCCCGCCCCCCCGCCCCAGATCGCGTCTCCTCGCCGCCGCCGCCATTCCTCTTTTGTCCTTCCCGGCCCCTCGCGGGAGCGCGGCCGCTCCCGATCCGTGTCACCGCTCCCCCTCCGCTCCCCCGCCCCACTTCCCCCCCCCCCCGTGCGCGTGTCCCCGTCCCCCCCCGTCGGATCCCGCCGGGGTTTGGGGTCGGAGCTCCCGGGGTTGGGGGCCGAGAAGCGAAAGCGGCAGCTGTTCCCCCCCCACCGGGGGCAGCCGGGGGGTGCGGGGGGGGGTTCCCCAGCCGTGACCCCCCCTCCCCGCTGCCGCAGGTGAACGGGCTGGACACGGTGCGGGTGCCCATGGCCGTGGTGCAGTTCCTGCGGCCCCAGACCCGCCGCTACCGGCACTGGCTGGCCCAGCAGCAGGCCCGGCTGGCGGCGCAGAGGGAGACGCTGCTGTGACCCCCCCGCCAGCCCCCCCCCGCGACCCCCCACCTCCCCCCAGGGCGCTCTGCTACCGGTGGGTGCCGGGGGAATGATCTGGGGGGTCCCCCGGGGCTCGTCACGGGGCGGGGGGTGTTTCTGCACTGAATAAAGGGGTCGGGGTGGGGTGGGGGGGATGCGAGGGGGGGGGGGAGGTCCCTGTGCCCTCCCCCTGCCCCCCCCAGAGTGACGTCACAGCACGGGGTGTCACCGCCTGTTCTTGGAGCCGGACCCCGTGTCCCCCCCGTCTCGGGGCGCCGCTCCGGCCCCCCCCAGCTCCTCCTGGATCCGGCGCGGCAGCTCCGGCTGCGTGAAGTACCCTGGGGGGGGCGCAGGGGGGTGAGCGCGGGGCTGGGACCCCCCCTGTGCCCCCCCCAGCCGTGGGGACCCCCCCGTGCCCCCCCTCACCTGCAGCAAACTCCAGGACATCGACCGGGCGCCGGAGCAGCAGCTCCCTGCAAGGGGGGGGGACACACGGGACAGAGTTTTAGGGGGAAAAGAGGCTGTTTTCGTGTGGTTTCCCACGATGGAAAATGGGTGTTTTTATCCGACACGAATTGAGGTGTTTTTGTGAAATTCCTTGGGGGGGGGGAGCGGGGGGGGCCGCGGCGGGGGGGGGCTGTGTCCCACCTGAGGAAGCCCCGCAGCAGCAGCTCGACCCCCGGGTGGGCCCGCAGGTACCTCTGGGTGCTCAGGCGGAGCGTGGGCTGGGGGGGGGACACAGGCGACACCGTCACCGGTGGGTTGGTCCCCGCGGAGCCCCCCCGTGCCCCCCCCCAGCGCTGGGGGGGGTCACCCACAGCCGCACCGACGGGGGGGGGGTTGTGTGTCACCGCCCCCACGCGCCCCGTGTGATCGTGCCCTCACGGGGGTGGGGGTGGGGGGGGTGACCCCCCCCGTGGGTGCGTGTAACCCCCCCCCCACACACACACACACAGAGACACACGCGCCCCCCCCCCGGCACCTGGTGGGGACGCGGCGGCGGTTGCGGCGACGCCATCTTGGCTGCGCCCGTTGCGGCCCGTCGCCATGGCAACGGCGGGGGGGGGGTGGTGACACGGGGGGGCAGGGGGGGGGTGCGTGACACGGGGGGTGCGGGGCTGTGTCCCCCGGGGGGGGCGGTTGGCTTTGGGGGGGGTGGGAGGGTGTCCCCGTGTCCGGGGGTGCGGCCCCGGCGGCTCCTGGCGCTCAGCACCGGGGACAGCGGCGGCGGGGCGGGGGGACGCGGGGACGCGCGGGACGGACACACGGACACACGGACGCCCCCCCCCGACCCCCCCCCGCGTGTGCACAGGGACACGGACACGCGTGCGCACACACCGGCCCCGCTGCGCACACGTGAGCGACCCCCGGTGCGCGCACCCCCCCCCGCGCCCCCCCGGGACCCCCCAGCCCCGGCGGCCGCCGCCGCGGAGCCCCGGGGCGAGGCGGTGCCGGTGGCCGGTGGCCGGTGGCCGGTGCCGCTCTGACATCAGCACCGGGCGGGGCGGGGCGGGGCGGCCCCGGCCGGGGAAGAAAAGCGGCGAAGCGGGGCCGGTGCCGGTACCGGGGCCGGGGCCGGGGCGAGCGGGGAGCGCGGCCGCCATGGGCCGGGCCGGGCGCTGAGCAGCCCCCCACCCCCGGTACCGGGGCGCCCCCGCCCTCCCCCGGGGGCACCGGGGCGGTACCGGCGGGCCGGGCGCTGACGGCAGCCGCCGGGATTTGGGGACCGTCGCACGGGAGGGCCCCATCGGGAAACCGCCGGGACCTACCGGGAGCGCCGGGAGCGCCGCCCCCCGGGCAGAGCTGCCCCCGCCCCGCCGCGCCCCGTCCCCGGAGCCGAGCCGAGCCCCGGGGCCGCCTCGTCCTTTGTGTGCGCCGCGGCCGGGCCGGCACCGGGCACCGGCTACCGGGCACCGGGCCACCGGGTACCGGCCACCGGGTACCGGCCACCGGCAGCCGCCACCGGGAGCCGCTCCGGCAGCCGAGCCCGGGCGGTGGGAGCGGCCCCGGCAACCGCACCGGGAGCGACACCGGGAGCCGCACCGAGCACCGGGAGCGGCCCCGGGGCCCGGCCCCCGCCCCCGGCGGCCCCATGAAGGAGCCCGACGCCATCAAACTCTTCGTGGGGCAGATCCCGCGGCACCTGGAGGAGAAGGACCTGAAGCCGATTTTCGAGCAGTTCGGGAAAATCTACGAGCTCACCGTCATCAAGGACAAGTACACCGGCATGCACAAAGGTACCGGCCGCGGCGGCACCGGCGGCACCGGGCAGCGGGAGCGGGGGCAGCCGCAGGCCCCGGGCGCAGCCGCGGACACCGGGCGCAGCCCCGCGCACAGGCGGAGGCCCCGAGCATCCCCCCCCGCGCCCCCCCGCGCCCCCCCGCCGGGTGCTGTTTAGCCCCGGGCCCTGGGTACAGCCCGGGCGGGGTGTCGGGGCGCTGCGGGGGTTGTGCGGGTGTTGGGTGCGGGGTGTCGCGTGGGTGCTGGGGGTGTTTGCGCGGGCGATGCCCGGCTGCGCTGGGGGGGGGCGGGGGGGCCGGGAGGGGGGGGTGGGTGTTTGCGGGGCTGGGTGACGGGTGTGGGCTGTGGCTGTGACAGCGGGGGGGGGGGGCGATGGCTGTGGGGGTGTAACAGCCGGGGGGGGGGGGGGTGCGTGGTGGTGGCAGGGCCCCCCCCACGCCTGACCCCGACCCCCGGAGCCCCCCGGCACCGGCTGTGCCCCCCGAGGCGGGCGCAGGCCCGAGGCCGGGGTGACGGGCACCCTGACAGCAGAACTGGGGGGGTTTGGGGCTGCGCCCCCCCCCCCCCACCAGGCTGAGGCTTCCTGGGGACCTCGGGGACCCGTCCCTGTCCCCCACCTGCGCCCGGGGGGGGGCAGAGCCGAGGGTCCCCGGTGGTGGCACCACCCCGAAACATGGGGTCTGGGTGCGATGGGGGGACACGGGCTGTGGGTGCTGTAGCGGCTCTGGGTGCTCTGTGGGGCCGTGGCCGTGGGTGCGGGGGCTGTGGGGGGTCCCGCACCCCCCCCCACGCCACCCCCCATCCCATCTCCCCCCCCAGGATGCGCCTTCCTGACCTACTGCGCCCGCGAGTCGGCCCTGAAGGCGCAGAGCGCCCTGCACGAGCAGAAAACCCTCCCGGGGGTGAGTGGGGACCCCCCCGTGACACCCCACCCCCCCCGTGACACCCCCCCGATGATTCCACACCCCCCCCCGGGACGCCCCCACGCCACCAGCACCCCCCGTCCCCCACCCGCGGGAGGATCCAGGTGTCTGGGGCCCCACCTTTGGGGGGTGGGGGTGGTGTTGGGGGGGGGCACCCCACGAACATCTGGCGGGGGGGGGGGCCGGGGGGGTTATAAATAGCGGGCGGGCGCCGCGTCGCCTGGAGACAGGCTGGCGCTAACGAAGGCCTGGCGCTAACGAAGCGTTGCCAGGCGAGCGGCGGGCACTGGGCAGCTGAGCTAACAAAGCCGGGGGGGGGCAGGGGGGGGGAACCCAGGCGGCCGGGTGCCCCCCACCCCCCATTACAGCTGGGGTGCTGGGGGGGGTCCCTCAGGACTCGGGTGTCCCCCCCATCGTGGGTGCTGGGGGATCTGAGTGGGTGAAGCCTCATGGGGATGGTTTGGGGGGGTCCCAGGCGTGGGGTGGGGTGGGGGGGGCAGATTGGGGGTCCCCGGGGGTGGGAGGGGGGGTGTCGTTTCCCCCCCCCCCCGCAGCTGGGCTGCGCGTGTCCCGCTGGCCCCGGGGGAGATTTGGCTTCGCCGGGATAATCCGGGGATTTGGGGCCGTAAATCCCGGGGGGGGATTTGCGGGGGGGGGGGATTAGGGGCGGCACCGCCCCGACAGCTGCCCCCGCCGTGGGGAAGGGGATGGGGGCAGGACCCCCCCCGCACCCCTCGGGGCCGGGGGGGGTGATGCTGGGGGGTACGGGGCGATTTGGGGTGTTGGGTACCTGGTGACACCCCCCCCGTGCCCCCCCCCCCCCGGCCAGGGCTGATCCCGGCCCCGTGGGGGATTAGGGGGGGATTAGTGCCCCCCGGGGGGGCATTTCCAGCACCATCTGGGGCGGGGGGGGGGCACCTTCGCTTTCGGCGGGGGAAAGGAGCCGCCTGGGGTCAGCTGGGGCTGAAACCGCCCCCCCGGCCCCCCCCGGGATGGGGCACGGCACCCCCCCCCCCGCGCGTCCCCCCCCGCGCCCCAGTCCCGGCCCCATCGCGGGGGGGAGGGGCGGGGTCACGGCAGGCCTGGGGGTCCCCCCCTTCCCCGGCCCCCCCCCCCTCCCCAAATCTCCACCCGCCCCCCCCCCATCCCCGTCATTGTTTATAGCGAGCGCTGATGATGTCAGCGGCGTTGCCGGGCAACGGGGATGGGTAAATTGGGGATGAGTAGGCGGTTGCCATGGAGCATATTCTGCCGTTGCCATGGTTACCGGGCATCTGCGCCCTCCCCCCCCTCGGTCTCTGGGGGTTACGGGGCTGGGGGGGCCGGGGGTGGGTTCATCCTCCCCCCCCTAATTAACGGGGGGGGTGGGTGCTCATTAGCGCGTCATTGGGGTCCCTCAGGCCCCCCAATGGCGGTCGCCGCGGCACCCGTTGCTGGGTAACGGGATGCGGGGCCGGGGTTGCCATGGCGACGGGAGCATCTTTGGGGTGCGGGGAAGGGGGGGGGGGGCGGGTGGATCCGTGCACCTGCCGTGTGTGGGGGTGCCCGGCCGGACGCTGGGTCCCCGCGGTGGGGGGGGGGTTGGGGGGTGCCGGACGCCTGGGGTGGTGGGGGTGGGGGGGGGCTGTGTCCCCATCCCCCCCCTCTGTCCCCCCCAGATGAACCGGCCCATCCAGGTGAAGCCGGCGGACAGTGAGAGCCGAGGAGGTACCGGCACCCCAAAACCCCGCACCCCCCCCTCCATGGCCCTGTCCCCAACCCCTCTGTCCCCAAACCGCCCCCCCTGTCGCCTCCCCCAGACCCCCCACGCCCATCCCCCCCCCCAGGGCGGGGTCTCTGTCCCCCCACCATGTCCCCATTCCCCGGGGGGGGGGCAGGGGTGTGTGTGTCCCCATTCCCAGGGGTCCCAGCCCATCACGGTGTCCCTGGAGGGGGGGGGTGTGTGTGTGTGTGTGTCGGGGAGGGGGGTGTCCCCACGCCGGTGTCCCCGTGCCACCCCCCCGTCCCCGCAGAGGACCGCAAGCTCTTCGTGGGGATGCTGAGCAAGCAGCAGGCGGACGAGGACGTGCGCAAGATGTTCGAGCCCTTCGGCACCATCGACGAGTGCACGGTGCTGCGGGGGCCCGACGGCACCAGCAAAGGTGGGGGGGGGGGCTGCCGGGGAGGGGAGGGGGCGCCCTGGTGTCCTCCCCCGCCCCCGTGCTGGCACTGACCCGCTGTCCCCAGGCTGCGCCTTCGTCAAGTTCCAGAGCCACGCGGAGGCCCAGGCCGCCATCGCCGCCCTCCACGGGAGCCGCACCTTGCCGGTGAGACGGGCAGCGCCGGGCACAGCCCCCATCGTCCCCCCCATCGCCAGCCTCATCGTCACCCTCGTCATCATCACCCCCATCCTTGTCCCCACCATCGTCCCTGCTGTGACCCTCATCCTTGTCCCCATCTCCGTCCCCACCATTGTCCCCGTCATCACCCTCATCGTCATCATCCTCATCACCCCATCCTTGTCCCCATCATCATCCCCACCGTCCCCGTCATCACCCTCATCGTCATCATCATCGCCCCCACTCTGTCCCCACCATCATCCCTGTTGTGACCCTCGTCCTCATCGTCGTCCCCACCATCACCCTCATCCTCATCCTTGTCCCCATCCTTGTCCCCATCATCACCCTCATCATCATCCCCACCATCATCATCCCCACCGCCCCTGTCCCCACCACCCTCCCCACCCTGTTGCACCCCGGGGGTCCCAGCAGCCCCTCGTGGGTGCCCCCCCCACCCCCCGCGGGTGACGCGTGGCCCCTTGCAGGGGGCCTCCTCCAGCCTGGTGGTGAAGTTTGCGGACACGGAGAAGGAGCGGGGCCTGCGGCGGATGCAGCAGGTCGCCAGCCAGCTGGGCATGTTCAGCCCCATCGCCCTCCAGTTCGGGGCCTACAGCGCCTACACGCAGGCGGTAGGGTGGGCCCGGGGTGCCGAGGGGGGGGCAGGATGGTCGGGGGGGGGTGTTGGACCCGCCGTGGTCCAGCGTCAGATCGTGGGGTGGTGGGTGCCTGGTGATGGCCACGGGGGGATGATGGACCCTCGATGGTGGACGTGGGCGCTGGGTGATGGGTGTTGGGGTGATGGACCCCAGGAGGGGGACGGGTGACACTGGGAGGGTGATGGACCCCATGTAGGGATGTGGGGGGGGGGGTGTGGGGAGCTGATGGGCCCCCACGGTCCAGGAGAGGGTCCCTGGGTGGTGGGTGTCAGGGTGGGGCCCACGGTCCAGGATGGGACATGGGTGACAGACGCTGGGAGGTGACGGGTCTCCGTGGTCCTGCCTGGGGACACGGCGGGTGACGGGTATTGGGGTGACGCTTGTGGGGGGACAACGGCTCCCCAGGGCCCGGGGTGGTGGCTCTGGGTGGGAGCCACGAGGAGGTGACAGACCCCGGTACCGGCGTGGGGTGATGGGCCCTGGTTGCCAATGGGGCACTGGCCCCCCCAAGTTTCTCCCCCGGCGATGTGGGGCTCCGGGGGGGACCCTGGGGGGTGGTGGCCAGGGCCCGGAGGTTGGTGGCCAGGGCCCGGTGCCAGGCGCTGTCCCCGCAGCTGATGCAGCAGCAGGCGGCCCTGGTGGCCGCCCACTCGGCCTACCTCAGCCCCATGGCCACCATGGCCGTCCAGATGCAGCACATGGGCACAGTCAACCCCAACGGGCTCATCGCCACCCCCCTGCCCCCCTCCTCAGGTAGGTGGCACCTGGCACGGGGGGGGACGGGGACACGTGACGTGGGGGCACCCGGGAATGGAAGACATTGGGGTGGGGACGTGGGAGATGGGGGACACCCAGGGATGGGGACATGGGACATGGAGGGACACCCAGACATGGGGGACACAGGGATGGGGACATCAGGGATGTCCAGGGATGGGGGACATGGTGGGGTGGCGCTGGGAGATGGGGCACCTGCGAATGGGGACATGAGGGTGGCACTGGGGATGGGGACATCAGGATGGGGACAATGGGAACAGAGATGTGGGGACATGGGAGACACAGGGGCAGCGAGGGGAGGGAACAAGGGACGGGGACACAGGAACAGAGGGAGGAGCAGGAGACTGGGGGCACCAGGGGATGGGGACACCCCGGGACGGGGAGGGTGACGCTGAGGGTGAAGACGTGGAGGTGGCACCACAGGCTGGAGACACCCGTGGGGACACGGAGGGATGGGGTCACCTGGGGGGGGACTGGGGACGCACAGGGTGAGGAGGTGCCACCGCGGGGGTGACGCGGTGTCCCCGCAGGAACCAGCACGCCGCCGGCCATGGCCGCCACCCCGGTACCCGCCATCGCGGCCCCGCTGAGCGTCAACGGCTACAGCCCGGTGCCGGCGCAGCCCGCGGGACCCCCCGCCCCCGAGGCCGTCTACGCCGGCGGGGTCCCCCCCTTCCCAGGTGCCCCCCGGCCCCCCGCCCCGCGGCCCCGCTGCCCCCCGGCCCCCCCTAACAGCCCCCTCTGCCCCCAGCCCAGAGCCCCGCCGCCCCCGGGGACCCCCTGCAGCAGGCCTACGCCGGCATGCAGCACTACACAGGTCTGGCCCCGGGAACTGGGGGCACTGGGGGGGGCTTTGCATGGCACTGGTGGGTACTGGGAGGGCATTGCATGGTACTGGGGGCACTGGGAGGGTACTGGGGGGGCATTGCAGGGCACTGGTGGGTACCAGGAGGCACTGGAGGAGCGTTGAATGGCACTGGTGGGGTACTGGGGGCACCTGGAAGTCGTGGGGGGGGCATTGCATGACACTGGAGGGGACTGGGAGCACTGGGAGGGGCATTGGGAGCATCTGGGAGGGACTGGGGGGCACTGGAGGGGCATTGATTAGCACGGGGGGGCACTGGGGTAGCAGTTGCATGGCAGTGGGGGGTACTCAGGGCTCGGGGGTGCACTGGGGGACACTGGAAAGCTGGGGCAGGTACTGGGGGGCACTGGGGGAGGCACTGCGTGGCTTTGGGGGGGGCACCGCGAAGCGCTGAGAGGGCACTGGGGGCATCTGAAGATACGGGGGGGCACTGGGGGGGGCACTGCATGGCTTGGGGGGCACTGGGATGGGCTGGGTCAGGTGGAGGGGGTGGGGGTGCCGGTGTGTCCCCCCCCGGTGCCGGGCTGACCCCGTCTCACCCCGCAGCCGCCTACCCGGCAGCCTACGGGCTGGTGAGCCCGGCCTTCGCCCCCCCGGGGCCCCTGCTCGCCCCCCCGCCCCCCCCGCAGCAGCAGCAGCGTGAAGGTGAGCGCACCCCGGGGACCCCCCCGGGACCCCCCTCCCTCCCCAAGGGACCCTCCCCAGCGTGCTGGGCTTGGGGTGCCCCCAGGGCATGGGGGGGGGGCTGGAGGTGCCCCATGGGTGTTGTTGGGGTGCCCCCCACCGGGGTTTGGGGGTGCCCCACCAGGGAGGGGGGTTTGGGGCTCCGGGTGCCCATGGCGGGGGGCAGGGTCCCCGTGGGTGCACGGGGCCAGGTTTCGGGGTGCCTGTGGGCGCAGGGGGTGGGTTTGGGGGCGCGGTGCCCCCCCCCCCGTGCCCGCTGTGACGCCGCTCCCTCCGCAGGCCCCGAGGGCTGTAACATCTTCATCTACCACCTGCCCCAGGAGTTCGCCGACACCGAGATCCTGCAGATGTTCCTGCCCTTCGGCAACGTCATCTCCGCCAAGGTCTTCGTGGACCGCGCCACCAACCAGAGCAAGTGCTTCGGTAGGGCCACCCCCCCCGGGATGGCGGGGTGGGGACACCACGGGGGGGGGCATGGGGACACCCTGGCCAGGGCAGGGGGACACTGGGACCAAGGGATGGGGACACCATGGCCAGGGACACCCCAGCAGGGCATGGGGACACCACAACTGGGGACACCAGCGCCAGGGCGTGGGGACATCATGGCCAAGGACACCATGGCCAGGGCAGGGGGACACTGGGACCACGGGATGGGGACATTCTGGCTGGGGACACCACAACTGGGGACACCAGCGCCAGGGATACCACGGCCAGGGCAGAGGGACTCCATGTCCAGGGGTGGGGACACCAGGGCCAGGGACACCCCAGCTGAGGCATGGGGACACCCCAGCAAGGTGTCACGGGGCCACCTTGCCCCATGGCAGAGTCCCCCAGGGCTGTGGGGCAGAGGCAGGGGAGGGTTGTGGCCACGCGTGTCCCCACCGTCCCTGATGTCCCTGATGTCCCCCCCGTCCCCGCAGGCTTCGTGAGCTTTGACAACCCGGCCAGCGCCCAGGCCGCCATCCAGGCCATGAACGGTTTCCAGATCGGGATGAAGCGCCTCAAGGTGCAGCTCAAGAGGCCCAAAGACGCCAACCGGCCGTACTGAGCCCGGTGAGCCCCCCCGGGACACCCCCCGGACCCCCCCTCTGGGCCCCCTCAACTGGGAGCCTCCCCTGCACCCCCCAGCTCTGACTAATGCCCCCCCATCTCCCCGCCCCCAGGTCTGGAGGCTCTGGAGCAGC